>NW_021137579.1:600000-915562 GCF_004193835.3 Ostrinia furnacalis | reverse complement strand
AGGATAATTTGTACTATCTGTTATTTTGTGTTCTTTGGAGCTTTATAAAATGAAACAAATGAAATGCTAAACTTTATGAAGTTTGCCTGACTTAGTATGAGTGTTAAGCTACAGCGATGGGTGCGGGTTCGAACCCCACAGGAAGCAAAGTGAGGATGCTGGAAGCATGAAGATCACAGTTATTAGAAATTAATGCCAATTTGTAGTTCAAAATCATTCAGCACCATCACCAGGTAATTTAATCCCATCTGCAGTCGACACTCTAATTTTTTTACCAGAGGCAAATGGAGGACTTCGTAGGTGAATATAAATATGAATTCCTCCATTTTCGTAGGTAGGTAGGTAGTGGGTGGTGTAGGCACCCACGATGGTCAGGGTAGGCGAGGCAATCATAACAATCTTACATTTTGTAGTTTCTCTAGCATTATTTCACTATTATCTTGACCAAGTTCTAATACTCGAGATAGCAACAAATATCAGACTATCAGCTCCCAATATTATGTAATCCTGTATCAAGGCAAAGATATAGAATATTTATATCGAAGTTTATCTGCATTACATGATTCGACAGTCTCGCGGGTGTGTATTGTGATATAATATGTAACGGAGGTAATATACAAAATATTGTATGTAAATCAATAAAATAGAGATAAGTCTATCATTACCTACAGCTAGAGTTTTACGCCTGTATTCACAAACATTACTATGAGGTCTCACAGTGCGCGTGGACGCACAGGGTGACACGAACCAATCACAGAGCTCTAATCAACGCTGTGCGTTTGATATGCTGCTTCACTTAAGCAAGCATCGTTTGTGAATAAGTACCTGAAAACCAACCATCTTGTTTATACTGTGAATTTAGTTTACTGAAAAAAAATATTGTTATTTTTAAAGTTTTAAACAATATAAGATGCCTTTATCTGAATAGATTAATTAATCAATTAATTGAATTGAGGGCGCGCTCTGCTTCTGCTGAGTAAACCTTTGTAAACGTTGTTTTTTCTTGTACATAAAAATAAGTCTTAAGCTAATCTGTACATAGTATTTTGATCTATAGTTATCTTACATTCCTAAAAGTTTATGTAAAATGGTAATCAAACGGCTGAAACAATTCTTATCAATTATTGATGAGAACCTGTGGGGACTTCCCCATTCAAAAGTCGCAAATCTTATCTGGGTTATATCATTTATCATTTTGAATTCAATGCCGGTTTGATTTTTCTAGTAACAAACAAGGTTACATCAAGTTAATCTTGTGACCTCCTTTTTCCTCAAGGATAATTACATTTTTTTTTTTTTTTTATGCTAGACAAGGCAGGTATTTGACCGCAATCGCACCTGGTGTTAAGTGAGATGCAGTCTAGGATGGTACATATCTGCCCTGTAAGTGCCTATTCACTCTCGCCTTGAAAACGCCCGGATTATAGTGTTCAGGAAATACAGCAGCATACATACAGGTACTTTTCTAGTTGTGAGAGCCTACATACTCTCCTACCTATGTAGCCTTCCACTAGGTGGACTGACGCTCTGGTGGAGGTCACGGCAAGCACCTGGATGCGGGCAGCGCTGGAGCGGCCGTTGTGGAACTCCTTGAGGAAGGCCTTTGTCCAGCAGTGGACGTCATTTGGCTGAAACGTTATAGCGAAAGACTTATTTAAGATAATGGTAGCTAACCTGGTGCCTTAACCAAACCAAGCCGAAAATTTTGCCATAGTTCGTTCTTTCGTTTGTTCGTTTCAGCCAAATGACGTCTATTGCTGAACAAAGGCCCCCTCCAAGGATTTCCACAACGATCACTTAGAGTTTGGAGGAAATGTCTTTAAAGAAATCCAATACTTACCTCAAAAAAACTTTAATAAAAAAATTAAGCTGAAATTAGTAACTGCCTTTTCCTTGAAGTCGCACAATTAAGTCCGAATCGTACGGATCACGTTTTTCTTTTACAAAACCCTCGATTATATAAGGCCCATCGAATATAGCCCGAAAACTCCGACTTATATAACTTGAAAGGTCTCCCGGTGTGTTAGTTGGATAACAATTAAAAATACATTTTCATAAACGTATTGTACATTATTCTTTCAACTTTGAGCGCCCTTTGTGGAGGAAACGTGACCGTTATATCATGGTAATGCAACGTTATTTTTGCTTAAAAACGTGTTAATTATAATAAGGGTAAAAAGTTTTGAGCTAAATTGTGTCGGGTCTAACTTTTTGTTTCTTAGAATTGTTAGTTTTAGCATGGAAATAAGAAGGTTGGGTAGAGACCCGTTTGTGGCAACTTTACCTTTTTTTATCACTTAAGGCTGATTTACACGTGTTAATAGTTAACTAAATTTTAAATCTGTGTCAAAACATATTACAATAGTCAAGCTCTTGCTTAGTATTAAACTGCTTGCCAAAACGTGTCAAGTAACAAGCCCCTTGTTACTTGATACGTTTTGGGGCAACTTACCCGAAAAATGTAGTTAAATACTTACGCAACTTAACTACTTAATACGTGTATTTATGGTTGAAAGGAAGAGTTGTGGCGAAGTGTAAGCCAAGTGCTAAGACATGATCAAAGTCAAAGTCAAAACTTTTATTCAGCATTTAGGCCCTTTCCAATGCTTATACACGTCCCAAATATAGCTTGCCCTACCACCGCTTCGGGACAACATATGGGCTGGTGCTGAGAAGAAGTGGCGGAAGAAACTCAGTCACCTTTGATCGTTTAAAAACCCAACCAGTGCTGGCCAAGTTTGTCTTAAGAAACAATGTTTTCTTTTGAGTTACCTATGTATGGATTTTGAATGTAGTAGCTACCTATGCGAAAGAAGAAAGATAAGAAGCACACATCTCGTAATCACTTAGGTACTTATATGTGAGGTAAGTAAATAAATATTATTCACTTAGAATTAAATGAAACTTACTTAGGTACATGACATATCATTTTCATTACATAATATCGTAAACAGCTGTGCTATTGTTTGATTCACCTCTAGGTATCTGTTTTCTTGCAAAATGATCTTGAATTTATTACCGCGTTATAATGAAACAGTGTCGAGTAGCATTAGCATTTCTAGGTATATTACGTAAGTATTTACATACAAGTTTTTACTAGTGGATATGCTTGCTTATCTGTAAGTTTCGATAACTCATTCATGATGCGAACATCTAGGGCATTGGTTCCCAAAGTGGGGGGCTCGAGGCCCAAAGACCTTTATTAAAGGGGGGCGCGGGCCGTCTGTGTACTTAAGTATAAAAAACCTGCGACCGCTGAGAGAATGCATTCCACACTGCTCGATACGAACAATAAATAATCTTGACTGAAGGAGGGGGGCGCGGAAATTTTTGTATGGTCGAAAGGGGGCGCGTCTCAAATAAATTTGGGAACCAATGATCTAGGGACTGGAATTCGTTGCCTGCTGCTGCTACCCTCGCTCCTGAACACTATAGTCCGGGCCTTTTCAAGGCGAAAGGGAACAGGCACTTACAGAGCAGATGTACTCGTACCATCCTAGACTGCAACTCACTTTAAATCAGGTGCGTTTGCGGTCAAATAAACACTACGAAAACAATACCTGCCTTGTTCTGCATAAAAAAAGATTCCAGTGTCGTGATATCCATAATCACGACCTGTGAAACCAAAAATTCTAGTTTAACAGATAAATTCCTTCGACTGTCTAAAACTATATTATGTCCTATTTTATTTACTAAAGTAACATTTCCGTATTTATGTTTTCAGCTACCTACTTTTGAAACATAGATTCCGCAAAATCTGATATGCTTACAAATGGAAAATAAGTATGAGTTGTAAAAATATAATTAAGAATTGCTAATTTCATTGTGACTCGCAAAATAAACGAAATTTAATGCGTAAATTGTAAACAAATTCGATAAGTTTACCTACTCCTTAGGTAAGTGTGAGAAAACTCGGCATTTAATACAAAAAAAAAACTTAAAAACTAAGTACATTTAAATTTTTTCGCTAAATTAAAGTTGTAGGAAGGAGCCAATATTTCAATAGACTCTCTCTAGCCTAGGCGCAGACCACCGATTTTTGTCGGCCGATAGTTTAGCCAGGCAGTTAATCAGTATAGGCATTGGGCATGTATGAAAGTGCGCACACTACACCGATTAATTCTTCATAAGGGAGAGTCCGGTAATTTGGACCAGTTTTTTTCAATCCCATTTTACACATAGTTTTCTTTTGTTTTTGCTAATGTTCATGGTATATAATTAAAGAGAAATTATTCAACTTACTATTTCATAGGTATTAATCAACACAATTGTTGTATATTTAGCACAAATCTACAAAATACGAGTTCAGAGCTTCGGTCCAATTTAGCCAACCGGTTCGATAATTTGTACCACAGGGTTACTAAATTGAATTTCAATAAATTTCAAGCCTATAAAAAAGTATGGCAAAATATTATACGATACATTCTTAACAAATTGGGTAACGAAAAGGAACAGTAGTTAATAACATAAACAATCGATATTGTTTTACACGTTATCACGATTTTGAGTAAAAGTTTTGTAATTTCAATTATCGTAACTCACACTTGTACCTAATCTACTTTGCCAGTCTTTTGCTTTCATTTATTGTAAGTCAAACATAACTACGCTATTATAACTTCAAAATATGATTTACTAAAAAAAATTTCAAAATCCTTTGGTAAAGTTCCATACAACTTGATGTGGTACAATTTAGCCGACTAGGTGATAGTGCTTTTAAAAAATCGGTAAAAAATATAGCTTATAAATATCGAAAAATGTTTCAAATAATCGTAATCCACACTAATTTACGCTCCCAAATAATATATTAGAAACACCCTGTGATTAAATTTAACAAAATTACAAACTAAACATGCATTGTCAAAAGTTACTTGAAAACAATGAAAAAATACTTTTCAAAAAAAAACACACGTGTTCGTTGTCACGGAAAAAACCACATGGCCGATATTAATTGAATTTAGTTGTGTATCGCTGAGTGTTACAATTACAGACATTCAATAAATACTTTACGAAATATGAGGGTGGTACAATTTACCCGTCGGTACAATATACCGAACTCTCCCCTACAAATTTAAATCGGGCCCAACTATCTAACTAAAAATCGGTGGTCTGTGCCTAGGCTAAACATCTTTAGATTTGACTAAATATTATTAAAAACAGCCTGTCTGAACATGAGACTACGCGAAAGGACCACAAAATCTAGACGGTTAGGGCAAGCCATTGTCCAATAGCCATTTTCAATATCTTCGTTAATGACCTTCCGTATTGTTTTATGTATTCTACGGCATACATGTTTGCTGATGATCTTAAGATATCGAGAAGGATTGATACCCTTAATGATGCTCTACTATGCAGAATGACATAAATAAGCTCTTAGAGTGGTGCACAAATAATGATATGGAGCTCAATATTAAGAAATGTTCACAGATAACTTTTACCCGTAAAGCTAATCCTATCAATTTAAATTATTCTATGAATGGCTCCTGTTTAAGGGTAGGTGGACTGCGTCCGAGATTTGGGAGTTCTTATTGACAAAAAATTAACATTTGTCCCTCACATTGACTCAATTATCCAAAGAGCATCTAAATCTCTAGGCTTCATTATAAGGAATACAAAATCTTTTCGAAAAGCAGAAACCAAGGTTTTACTCTATAACTGTTTGGTACGCAGTATACTTGAGTATTTGATGCTGTATGGCGACCACATTTTGCAACTCACAGCCTTCGAATAGAACGCATCCAGAAACGGTTTTTATATCATCTAGTGTACTCCTCGGGTGTGGCCAGGAGGATTAAGGGATATACGTCACGACTTAAACACTTTAAGGTCAAAAGTTTAGAAAACAGAAGAACCGCACTGGATTTACTGTTTCTATACAAAATTCCAAGCGGTAACATTGACTGTCCTGAATTGCTGTCGAAATTTAATTTTAGAATTCCCTTCAGATACCCAAGGAAACCTATAAACCTATTAAGTCCTCCTTTCCGAAAATCCGTGCTAGGTTCGAATTCCCCGGTTTCGAGACTCTGTAAGCTTCATAATAAATACTGCGACCAACTATCCCTATTTTGCACATCTATCCACAAAATTAAGCGTCAGATACATCAGTTAGAGTTTGCTTAATTTAATCCCTATATTTTCCATATCATAAAAAAAAAATATTCACTATTAATTGTTGCATTAAAATTTACTTAGATACCTACACTCTTTAACAACTCACTTATGCATGTGGTGTTTACCTACTTATAGTTGTACACTTAGTCCTAATAATTGTATTTGATAAACTAAAATGTATTAGTGTAACAATGTATTGGTGAACCAAATAAATAAATAAATAAATAGTGGACGTCATTTGGATAAAACCACAGATCACAGAAACTAAAGGGAGATGTAACAAGGGGGCGGGGCCGGTTTCGCAGCAATATGCCCAAACTGGCCGTCATAATGTAAACAGTTTATAGCCTGACCAGGAACATAAAAACCCTCGCCATGTTGCGGAAAACTAATGGTACTAATTTCTTTTAATGGCAACAGTAACTGAAAACTTCATTGATATGTCACCTTGCATGTCAGTCTATTGTTGTCAAAGTGTAAACAAACTTTATTTTAAATGTGTGCAATTGATTTTGTGAATTAAATTGCTAAAATATTTTTATAGTCGTGAAAGAAAAGTGGTTCACGATGTGTTAATGTATTTGTCGAAGAGAAATACTAAGGGTTCGGACAATATTTTCATTGAATAATGTTTCCGACAAAGGTTGTCAAATTGACTGACATGTTTATCGTATGGTACAGTCCACTATGAAAATTAGCTGTAGTCTGTTTCAACTACCTATTTTAAAGTTTTTTTGTCACTTTCTAAGTTTTGAATTTTATGGAATTGGGAAAGAAGTACCGAGTTTGAAGCGTTCATGAGCAGACATTGCAGTTGAATATTCATGTTCTGAATTTGATTATTGATTTTGATTACTTTGTGTGTGTCAATTTCTAATGCGACTCAGCGCATTAGTTGGCATCTCTCTATATCTCTATGGTTAAAAATAACGAATGATTTTACGTATAAAATCTAGATAAACATCTTAAGATTTGACTAGAAATTATTAGAAACAGCCTGCGGTCTGAACTTGAGAATACGCGGAAGGATCACAAAAACAGCCAGAACTAGACGGTTACGTAACCAAGGTCGCGTTGCGCAACCGAAACGTGCGCGCGCGCACGTGTTCTGAGCACGCGGCGTGCTTGTCTGGTGGATGCATTGTTTATCTCTAGCGAGCTGTTATTGGGTAGAGGTCCAGGGTTCGATTCCCATGTGTAGCACAAGCTGATCCTGGCTACACAGGAGTTGCAGCGGTGGGAATAGTCCCTTAAATTATGTGTAGCACTCAATTAATATAAAAAATTATGAGGAACATTGAGCTGTAGATGTCTCTACCTAAAAAGAACTCAAATGATTATATTTTGTGTTATTTTATCTCTAACGAGATGCAGTCTGTTCTATGGTCCTGGGTTTGAGTTCCAGGTGAGGCAAAATTAATGTAGTGGAAAGATTGTGGCTGACTGGCTGTAGGGTAGGTGTAAAAATACTTCGGAAAATCAAAAAAGTATGGAAAACTTAAATTAACTATTTTATGTTTTTTAACATTCAATAAGTAAGGGTAAACTTAAGTCTTCGTCGCTTTAGAATATTTATGCTATTTTTTAGCTTTGGATTTTGAAAATACCTACTTGCAAATATAATATCATTCTGTATGTACATTCTTGTTATTGCCCGTGTACAGAATGACTATCAGGAATAATGGTTCAATTCAAACGTAAATAAATTATACTTCCAGAACGTTCTTGGAACCGAATACGTAAGCTTATGTAAGAAATTAAAGTAAACATATTATTGTTATAAAATATTCAACGAAAGAAGCATAGAAGTAATCAATAGTTATTACGTAATAAGTGGAACGTCGACAAGGTGGACAGACGGCTTCTTATAGGTAACAGGAAGGCGCTGAATGCCGGTCGCTACCAACCGGCCCATCTGCAATTAATTGTGGGAGGCTTATCTTCCGCAGTGGACGTCCTGTGGCTGAAATGATGATGAATAAATGGAACGTAAGCTATCTTCAGGCTGGTTTTGAAGTCAAGAGCACCTCTTCAGCAAAAAAGAGTTTCCATCAAAAAACCTGTTTTTGGCAGAGTAGAAAAGGACGAGCATTGTACCTGCGAATCTCGTAAAAGGCGACTGAGGGACAAATATACGAACAACAGGCTTTTCCAGCCCGTCTGGCCAGCTTGGGGAGTGTAGGCCAAATCCTTCATAACCTTAATTTGCCTCTTGTAAATTTGAGAGGGTCGTTCTCCTGCAAGGGAGACTTCTTCTTCTTATTCGTTACGCTCTTGGCAGAGCGGTCGTAGTCACGTTGAGGCGTTGTTCACATCGGTTGTAGAGGCGGATACAACTCTCCGCACGATCTCCCGCCATCTCTCTCTATTGGCAGACTGTCTGGTGCAGTCACATACGCCGTCTCTCACTGCTGATTTCATTAAACTTGTGACCTGCCACGCGATCAATGGAGACTAAATGGCCTAATAATGATAATGTAGTGCGTTTTCTCTCTTCAAATCTACCTCCACGTTTTTTCCCTATACTTTAAATGTATTCAGAAATTATTTTCAGTATTCAGCGTTTACCGACATAAACAAGGTCGAACAAGGATTTTTTATAGAAACATTCGTTTTCCTAGACTCACATGGCCAGAGTTTCATGTTTCTGAATTCACGTGAAAAACACATTTGCAGAGGCCATTCTCAAGGAATTCGTTTATGTAACTTGAATACAGGATGCAGTATTGATACTGGACACTTAAAATTAGTTTAGGTTTTTATTTAGTAATAGTGGTAAATATCTGCACGCGTTTCATTTATACCTTACGTAGGTACAAATAATATTGTAAAAAACGTAACACAATAGTGTCCGACCGAAACTAGTTTTACGACCGAAACCGAAACCGAAAACGAATTTCGGCAACGGTGTCTATTTCGGCCGAAACCGAAACCGAAACTTCCTTACAAGGCTCATATTTTGAGGGAAAAGTAAAGAAAACGTTATTATAATCAGACAGTCTTTATTGTTTTCTCTTTAAAATGCATTAAAATTGAACTTATAAAGCGCCTTTTTACTCTAAAAGGTATCAAATTATGTTTTAAAAAAGAAAAAGAAGGATTTATAGTCTAGATTTTTTTTAATTACCTACCCGCAATATTCAGGACATCTACATAACCCGTCCCATGGTCGAGTCTTTTACCTTAATAATTTCTCAAAACAAAATTGGTAGTACCAGACTGTCTGACTTGTGTGATACTAACTTACGTAAAATGAACTTTGAAACTCTGAATCCATAATATTATCACCATGAAATGCACTATAGTCATTACTAACTACCTAACTAATGTTTGTTTACGTATAGCATTTGCGAACCAAAAAAAAATTTGTAGGTTAGATTAAACTTGATTAAACTTCTATCAGTCATATTGATATTTTTTTTATGTTTACTGCTCTTATGTTATAACGACATAAAACGAGATAAAACTTACCAAATTCAAAATAAATCACTCGAAAACTCGCCACCACAACAAAACTAACAGCAAACAAACAAGCGAGCGAATCACGACATTGGCTCTGATCGAATTTATTCACTCATTCAACGCGCCGAACATGACCGATAACAGTGCGGAAACTCCCGAATGCACATTCGGTTTCGGTCGTAGTTTCGGCAAGTTTGCCGCCGAAAACGAAACTAAACCGAAACTCGTGTTTTTACCGAAACTCAACCGAAAACGAAACCGAAACCGAACATTCGGTCGGACACTATAACACAACTTTCAAAAAAGATAAACTGAAAATCCGTGTAAGTACATCATTCGTTTCAGCCAAATATCGTCCACTGCTGGACATAAGCCTCCCCCAAAGATTTCCATTGTCCTGCGCTGCCCGCTTTCCGGTTCTTCCCGTGACTTTCACCAGATCGTCGGTCCACCCAGTGAGAGGCCTGCCCACGCTACGTTAAGTCTTCCGGCCCGTGGTCGCCACTCGAGAACTTTTCTGCCCCAACGACCATCGTCTCTACGAGCTATGTGCCCCGCCCACTGCCACTTGATTTTAGCAATTCTGCGAGTAAGTACATAGCTGGAAGAATTAATGATTTGTGCACTATAAATATTTTATTCAATATTATTTTTATTATCAAAAGAAAATAGCACAAACACAACACCGATAAAGGATTTTCTTTACCCAGAACTCCTTATCATCTATGATTTAATATGTCTGCAAAAACAAGCTGTTATTCTGCACCTTATTTCGAAGCAATAAGGGCTACAACAAAAGGCTGCTTTTGCGCAACTTGAAAACTATTGCGACATTGTTTCCATAGAATTGTATGGACCACGTGTCCTTATCATTTTATCAAGGTAACGTCTGTACTAACATAAAATGAAATAAACGTTTTGCAAAATAGGCAAAGTACCTCAACTTCGAACTCTTATGTTATTCTGATTAATTTCGTTGCGCGTCCAATGACAGTTTAACTCTCCCCCGGGACAAACTTGACCTTCACTGGTTGGGTTTTTATTGGCGGTCAAGCTGTAGATCCTGGCTACACAGGAGTTGCAGTTGGGAAAAGTCCCGATGCAAAATGGTTCTAAGTGACAAATTAATGAGTTCAAAGAACATTTAATTTTCTTTTTTGTTTTATTTAAATAAGTTATTTTTTAGATTCTTTGTGGGAACACGGATCCTTAATGGGAAGGCCATTACAAAATGGTAAAAATACTTGTACCTATCTATGAATTTTTGCTACTTCCTGATACAGAGTATCTTATAAAATATTCTACGATTATAAATATTATAATAATACAAGATGACGTAAAAGCCTACAAAATGACAAAGTATGACAGACAACACGAACAGCGTTTTTTACCCGACTACGCGATTTTTTTTGTCATACTGTTTAAAGCAGTGTCTTTAAAATACATTAAAATATCAAACCTTGAAATAAATAATAATTTTACTATTGTCTTCCTTTACAAGCGGCAAAAACACATCATTATTTACATTATTAATTATGCTGTAATTACAATATTAACTGCATTAAATAACTTATTTCTCTCAATTACAACGATAACAATTAATAAGCTCCAAATGTAACTTTTGGCCTTTTAGTGCAAATTATTACTACAATAAGTCAATCAACAAAAAAATTTAATGTTCATTCCAAAACTTAAAGAAAAATAGCAGCTTATTTAATTTTAATAACTACTTCCCAAGTAAAAGTTATTAGTGAAAATTGCAACACATCGAAATTGTTACGAAATAATATTAGCTACTATCGGTTAGAATGTGATAAAAGAAAACATGTTTATCAGTTACTCATGCGATTATCGAAGGTCGAAAAATAACTTGTCATTTGTTGTCTGATGCCCACAACCTTTGTTATCACATTACCTGTAGGTATTTTAAGTAATAATTACCTATTCCGTTATCCGCTACTGGTGGATAACCATATACCCCATTTTGCGGGCATTGGGAAAAACAATTGCGTTATCCGGGAAATCCAGCGCTACTAAAATGTTGCTGAAGTCGCTGACATAGCCCGGATAAGCTAACGGGACTATTCCCACCTCTCGTTCCCACCGCTGCAACTCCTGTGTAGCCAGGATCTATAGCTTGAGCGCCAATAAAAACCCAACCAGTTGGATAAGCTAGCTGAAGTGGCAATGGGCACATAGAGCGCAGAAATGACGGCCGATGAGGCTGCAAGGGTTTGGAGTGGACGACTTCACATAAAGGTAGCAGGAAGTCGCTGGATGCACGCCGTTACCAACCAGTCCATCTGGAAATCATGAGGGAGGCCTATGTTCAGCAGTGGACGTGGCTGAAATGATGATGGTGAAAATGTTGATGTTAGCTTTTATAGTGGACACTGGAAAGAAATAAATTGCTCACTATTTCCCTCAATGATGAATCGAAAAAAAAGTAGTTGATCATACAAAAGTGACTAGTAGATACTGCCCGCGACTTCACAAGCACAGATAACTAATAATATGCTACTGTACAAGTGAAAATAGTTTGAATATTTTTTCCAGTTTTACCAACATTTTTCTTTGATGCTCGGCTTGTAACTACAACTCTAGCTTTTTAGTTGGAAGAAAATCCGATAAATAAAAAATACAGTAGTCGAATGACTCAAATCGCAAACAAAATAATCCAATTTTCAAGGTCAATATTTAACTAAAGAAAGTCCTGAGTCACAGTAAACAAGCATTTTCCTCGGAAATATCTCAATTTGTATTGATTCACACATTTTTGCTTCCGTTTCTAGCAATTTCGCGTGACTCATCGGCTTGGCGCCAAAACTAACGCGACGTATGAATCGCCATGTTGTTTATTTTTAACTGACTGCAAAAGCGAGGAGGTTCTAGAATCTAGATCCACTATGTTTTTTATAGTTTCTACATCGTTCTTAGATACTACAATGTTAGACCAATTTTCACACCTGGCAGCCCCAAAGTAAACAATATGAAAGCATTTTCTATGAAATTCGAAAATATTGAAAACTTACCTACTCAAATGCTCGCTATACGTGATTGTCGCCACGAATTATATTTTCAATTCTTTTTTCGAAAAATATTACGATTAAAAATAATTACGATAAATTTATATTGAATTTATGTAATATTGTTCTATACATTTTATTACAATTTTTGGCAACTGTTTGCAATTTTTACCTTGTAGGTAGTCTGGATTAAAAACTCTTCAAACTCGATAACTAAACCTATTCAAACAAAGAATAAATTCAGGGAAATAACCGACTTATGATATGGATAATAGAGCAAACAATACAATAATGTATGCGTATTACGTGAACATATCTTTTAATCTTTACCGCGTATTGTTATGACCTTATTCATAGTAGGTACATGTTCGTACTTGTAGTAATATCGGTGTTTATTACTTACTACTTACTTTAAAATGATGCAATTTTATTTAGTCACTAGCTGTGCCCGCGACTTCGTACGCGTGAAAACCCGTTTTCGCAACATTTTTCATTGTTGTTCTGCTCCTATTCATCGTAGCGTGATGTTGTATAGCATATAGACTTCTTCGATAAATGGGCTATCTAACACTAAAATAATTTTTCAAATCGGACCCGTAGATCCGGAGATTAGCGCGTTCAAGTAAACAAACAAACTCTTCAGCTTTATAATATTAGTATAGATTTTTTTTACACGTTGATAAGGTAGAAAAGACAGTGACTTTCAGCTGGTGCAATGGCAGTCCAAGACTGCACTCACTTGACTTTCTTATTGTGCTACCCTTTCGATTCGATCCCTCTGGGTGGTATTATATGGTGAGACGACACATAAAACTATCCCCTAGCTAGACAAATAACAGTAACGTCGAAATCGCTTCATTAAGCTTTTTCTAAAAGAAGCGATCCCGAAATTATACCCCCTTAATAATAAAAAGCAGCCAATCTAGTTAATTGACATATTTATAATGATCTGTAAAAACGTGACTTTCCCAACTAGAATCGCTACTTGACCGCCTATAAGTACGTAGCATGAAGGCGCTGGATGCAGGCCGCTACCAACCGGTCATCATGGAATCATTGGGGGAGGCCTATGTTCAGCAGTGGCCGTCCTGTAGCTAAAATGATGATGATGACGACATAAGATTTGTCAATGTTTACGTTGAAGTATTGTCGCCTGTAAGTAAGACTTAAAAAGTACCTTTAAATTATTTAACATACCACCTGTGAGTTATTCAATACATTTTTTATTGTTCAGACCTCATTAGTATTACTAACTAGCTTTCCGCCCGCGGCTTCGCCCGCGTGGAATTTTGTCTGTCACAGAAAAACTTTATCGCGCGCGTCCCTGTTTCAAAAACCGGGATAAAAACCATCCTATGTTCTTTCCCGGGACTCAAACTATCTCTATGCCAAATTTCATCAAAATCGGTTGCGAGGTTTAAGCGGGAAAGCGTAACAGACAGACAGACAGACAGACAGACAGACAGACAGACAGACAGACAGACAGACAGACAGAGTTACTTTCGCATTTATAATATTAGTTGGGATTAACGGTGTTTTGTGTAAGGAAAATTATATTTTCCTTGTTGTGTACACCTTTTATCATATTAGGTAGCTACATAACAGATTTTATGTTTAGACAATTGGCTAATAAATTATACATAATATTACTAAGTTAATATTGTAAATGCGAAAATTTGTGAGTATGACTGGATGTTTCGCAGGTAAGTACTCATCCAAAAATGAAGGATCGGATTTTGGTGAAACTTTGCAATGTTACCGATTAAAATAAGCACATGGCGTGTTGTCTATTGTACCCATATAAAAGTAATATTTTTCACCAAAAATACCTCTTCAAGTAATTTAGAAAATCACATAGATTCTTATTAGGTGTTTTTTGTCGACACCCACGTAGACAAAGTCGCGGGCAAAAACTAGTTATCTGATAAACCAATACAATTATCCTGTTTACGCTAAAACACGGCAAATTAATTAGTGAGCCCATTTGATTGCCAAATCATGGCACAAAATAATAATTATGTATTATACAATAATACTGTGCTAAGTATTTACTTGTAAAATACCTACTATACCTACATAATATTCAAGTTTTAAAGTAGTACATCTAACTGAAAATAGTGAATTTAATAAATATTTGTCTATTATATAGGTACAAAGTATCAGCCGTATTGGAGCTCAAAAAAATTATAACCGCTGAAACAGCGGTGCCTGAAGTTTCAGATACCTATCTGATGAATAACGCTATCTAACAAATAAAATAATATGCCGTATATGGTGACTTATCTACTAGATATCTCTATCCAAAGCAAGTGAAACCAAATGTGCGATAGTTGAAAACAATCAAAAAGCCGTTATTTGTCATTGAATTAAAAATGTTTCCAGTTTGTAATTTATTAAAATGATTACTCATAATTATCAACATCATTAATTATGTAAGAGTACATACAGCGTATTACATAAACCGATTCACTTCGTATCAAAGTTTGTTTTAATGATTTATACATAAGTCATTATGTATTTAGCCGCTATCTACTAACAAAACAAATAATGTATAAATAGCTATCATTAAGTACATAATATAATAAGTTGCATAAGTTTCAAAATAGGTAGGAAACAGACATTTTGTATGGACAGTTACATTTTCTGTATTATTTTTTTTAATTATTAGGAATAATAAATCTAAATTTTCATCATGAAGCAGGAGGGCGCTGGACGCAGGCCGCTACCAACCGGGCAACATGGAAAGCATTGGGGGAGGCCTATTTTCAGCAGTGGACGTCCTATGGCTGAGATGATGATGATGATAATTATGTAAATTTTATAATAATGATGTTAATAATGATGTTCTAGTTTTATTTAAAAGTAGGTATATTAAAGATTTCTGTTGAGTATACATTGTATGCACGATAGTTTTCTATATGCTTTTTGCAGGTTAAAAATCTATCTAAAAAGATTGTACACTCTACAATAATAATGAATAAATAACGTATAAACATTTATGTACTGAAACTCGATTATCACACAAAAATTTGTCCGCAGCGAGCATCGAATCCACTACCAAGCTAAACTTATTCATGCAATTGGCATGCACGGTACTTCATTTATCAGTGCAGCCAAATTGTACATGTTGTGAAACCTACTGTAATCAGTGGTGACGTAATACACCAAAATAGATTCTGACAATGAAAAATTGTATTACAATAACAACATTGTTTATCCAAGAATTACGCGTCTGGATTTTATTGCACTTTTATATTTATTTTGTTGTTACAGTTATGTAACGGATGAAATTATTGTCTCGCAGAAAAAGGCGGTTCGTAGAAAAATATTTACTATACCTGTTTTTGCGTAAATACGAAGATTTTTAATTTCATCTTGATTACCGTTAGAAATACGCCTTTTCCCAATAATTCGGTTTCTTTAAGAAATAATGTAGAGTCATCAGACCATCATCATAGGTGTGATAATGTAGGTACTTACTTATTTTTGTATATTATCTAAGCACTATAGAAGCGTGGAACATCCACCTACAAGATGGACAGACCTCATAAAGGTAGCGGGTACGCGCTGGATGCAGGCCGCTACCAACCGGTCAATATGTAAATCATTGGGGGAGGCCTATGTTCAGCATTGGACGTCCTATGGCTGAAATGATGATGATAATACACCTACACCTTGAATGGTGTCACCCTAACAGAAGTTAAGGAAGTCAGAGACTTAGGCGTGATACTTGACAGCAAATTGAAACTCACTGCTCATACGGAGAAAGCAATAAGAAGCGCGGCTCGTATGCTCGGTTTTCTGAAAAGAAATGCGAGAAGTTTCAGAAATATTCAAACTAAAAAGATTCTTTTCAATACCCTTGTGCGTAGCCATCTGGAATTCGCAAGCGTCGCCTGGAACCCAGTCTATAGTGCGCCATCCCAGAGCATTTTTTTTTAAATCTTTGGACAATTTCACACAGCGCCAGCTAGCCCCAAAGTAAGCAACTTAATGCTTGTGTTATGGGTTTTGAATTAGAACATTGAATCTATACAACGAGCATTCACGCGCTATCTTGCCTTTTCAACTCCAGGTATATCCTTCAGGAGCCCCTACAACCAACGGCTATCATTCTTCGAAATGACAACTCTGAAGAACCGACACGCGAAGGCAGACCTTATGTTCCTTCACAAAATTTTAAGCAACAAACTTAAAAACACTAATCTTCTTGGCCAAATTAAAATCAATGTCCCTCACAGATATCCTCGATACCCTATACGCAAGTTGTTCAGCATACCGAAGCACAAGACTAATCTTGGAGTACACTATCCCATAGCCAGAATATGTAACCTGTACAACGAAACGAAAAACATAATACCAGATATTGACATTTTCAACGATTCCTCTACCAAATTCAAAACCAAATTAAACAATCATTTTCAGCCTTTCAGTACACTCGTGATAGGAAAACTTTATTGCTTGACTCGTTGGTTGTAAAATTCTTAGTGTTTTGTATACACAAATAATATATTTAATAAGCTGCAATGTTTTGGAAATTGTTGTGTATACCTGTAATTGGCAAACATATTTAAACTAAAACCCTAATATGTGTTGTATACTGTGAATGTCTTAAATGTGTATTGCTGTTGGTGTACCTTTATCAATAAATAAATAAATAAATAATGATGTCCTACTATAGATAGGCGAACTCTTCCTATATTCTAAAAAAAAAAAAAAAAAAAGTATATAAGTAGTATATCCGTTAAGCTAGCACCCATAACACAAGCATTAAGTTGCTTACTTTGGGGCTAGCTGGCGCTGTGTGAAATTGTCCAAAGATTCATTTATTATTATTTATTATTTATTCTTCTGATTACTTTCGTTCGTCCAATGACAGCTTAATTTTTTCCCGAGACAAAGTTGATCTTCACTGGTTGGGTTTTATTGGCGGTCAAGCTGTAGATCCTGGCTACAAAGGAGTTGCAGCGGTGGGAACAAGTGGTGGGAATAGTCCCGTGACCCAATAGGTCGTTTTGATCGAATACCCTGCTTTTCGGGTACTATACTAGGTAGGTACTACACCGATCTACATGATTACGTACCAATCCTAGCTATCTTGTAAACAATTTCGTGATGTACCGACCGACATTCCACATAATATTCGAGTGAGATAAAATGTTCTGAGACAAAAAACATTCCTTTAGCGGCATGCAAACAAACCAAATGTTTACTAAATCACGGTCTTTGTCTAACTCATCTATTCACCTATTGCTGTTGACCTAACAAACAACATTGTATCATTGTTACGGTCAGGGCTGTGGAAAATGAATAGCTAAAAACATGAATAATATTTTTTTAATACTAATCCCTATGTGATTGGTTTAAATCCAAGCACAATCAAAAATATTTGTGTATTTTCACTTAGTTTCAGATATGGTATGTCTGGTACGTTATTTTTATGGAAATACCGACGTTAGACGTCATAAATCTTGTTTTTCAAAGTCAACCGACCCCTGATGTTTTTAAGACTAATATTGTGTGGTGGTTACCTGAGAGTGGGTTACTATAATATTATGGTACGATGTCCTGTTACATTGATTTTTGTAGCGTCATTTAAATAAATATTAATGTCAAATGACAATATCCTATTAATCTCTACTTCAAAGAGTTAATTTTTATAAATAACTCGATAAAAATACGTTTACTATCTGGTTAATTACCAAGAGATAACCCTGCGTTCTATTCTCGCTGCATTGTTATCCACTACTAGGTCCTAGCCCTATTGTGTAAGCCCTAGTACCAAGGGTTATTCAAGATCTGTAACGATCTGGTTCATGCTACGATCCGCTAGTAAACTATTACACTATTGTCCTGCGTAGATAATGCAAGTATGTATGTCATGTATATTTGTATATTTCATCATCAGGAGGAGGAGACAGAGTTATAAAGGATAGAGAAGCTATCGTAAGCCAAATTCTTTCTCCATATTTTGGTAAGAACGCTTACAAAGTATATTTTTCTCGCGTCCAAACCATACCACAACGGCAAAGTAAGGTGTACGGATTGCAGTATAGTTCAGTTGAACAGGTCTAATGTGTAGTTTCTACATATTATTGATGGGGGGAGATGACAAAATAACCTGACCTGACTGAAAACCTAACCTTGACTCTGGTAAATACTTAGTAGAGGGTCTTGTCATGTACCCATGTCGTCACGGTTGTAAATACATGAAAACTATTTTCATAACTTTGAAAAGAATATTATTATTCCTATTTTAGTTAAGATAACAGATTTTTCATGTTCCCTTTGCTAAAAAATCTTAATAACATTAGTAAGTACCTATTGCTCTATATCTATGACATCAACTGTTAAATCATTACTAGCCGCTTAAAAATCTATTTTTCCTCAAACCAGTTAAACAATTAACGATTCTGCTATGACCTTTACTTAGTTATGTAACCGAACAAAGATATTATAAATTGCGTCAAATACCTGTTTTGTTGGAATCACGTGTGTCTAATGGCAAAACACATTAAATAGCTCACGTGTCTCGTGTTTATATACATATCCCAACTAATCCCAACTAATATTATAAATGCGAAAGTAACTCTGTCTGTCTGTCTGTCTGTCTGTCTGTTACGCTTTCCCGCTTAAACCTCGCAACCGATTTTGATGAAATTTGGCATAGAAATAGTTTGAGTCCCGGGAAAGAACATAGGATAGTTTTTATCCCGGTTTTTGAAACAGGGACGCGCGCGATAAAGTTTTTTTCTGTGACAGACAAAATTCCACGCGGGCGAAGCCGCGGGCGGAAAGCTAGTACATATTATATGTTAACCGTGTTATTATGTTGCACTAATTAAGATAACGATGTAATAGGGGGCTTTATGTATCCCAAAATCGTAAATGGACAGAGAAACTGCATTCAGGAGGATTTGATGAGTGCTACTGACAACGTCACTCTTGTGGCAGAGTTTTGGGCTGACACTGTGTAGGTTTATTGTCGACACGAAAAGAAGAAGAAGAGAAAATAATGTATGTGCCATTTTACTCGTACCTATATTTATTTAGTTTTATTATTTACCTACACAATGCCAGCATCATGTTCTGTAGAACATGATAAATTCTGAGCAAGAGCCATTTTGGTTCAATAAAATAAGTAAATTATTTTATGTTTGCTTAAACTATTTTTCTTTCTTTCTTTCTATTTAATTTTAACGTATATATATATAGGTACTTTATTGATAAGATGGGCTTTCAGACGATCTTAATCAAATTATGTGATTGCATGTTTGGATGAATACACTTTATGTAATCTAAAATTCTTTACAAATACTTGGAACGATTTGATTTATCATGGAATTACCATACAAGTGTATTACATTCGTGTCACATCATATTAGCCGTGTTGTTCCAAAATATGACCACTACTACCCTTCCCCTCTTCCCGTGAGTATTATAAGAGGCGGCTATGGGAAAAATATGGGACAGTTTAACTTTCCCCCGGGACAAACTTGACCTACACTGGTTGGGTTTTATCGGCGGTCAAGCTGTAGATCCTGGCTACACAGCAGTTGCAGTGGTGGGAACGACAGGTGGGAATAGTCCCGTTTTTGTGGGACAAACATGTGAACACCACACCTATCCATCTGGCTGGAATGGAGAGTGTAAACCATATCCTTCATTTGGCACTGGAAAATTGTAGAGTCGTATTCCTGGTTTGGAGACTAAATAATGATTTTATGATGATGATATCGAAAAATATGTTCCAGGATGAAAGTAATGGTGCTCCACAAAATGTAACTGCGGTATAGATGCAGCATAAGTTACAAAAGTTGCTCCGAATTAAGCATTGTACAGTCAAGTCAAGTCAATCCCATCAAAAACAATACTTGGCCTGGACTTGGTATTACATGGATCTCACAACTTTTTACCGTAGAACAACTGAGTTGCGAGACTTGGTTTTTTTGACAAGTATTGTTTTTGATGGGATCTCATTTCTTTTTGTATTTTGTAGACAGCAGTTATGTATCTAGAAAACTGGACCGAAATTGAAAAATTTTGCTCGACTTGGCGGTTGCACTACCGTGCCCCCAAATATTTTAGTTTTTCCTTGATTCATACCACAAACACTACTTATATTCCAAATTTGAAGCTTCTAGGTCTGCTAGAAGTGCCTTAGAATTTTGATGATCGGTGAGTCAGTCAGTCAGTCAGTCAGTCAGTCAGTGAGTGACAAAATTAAGTAACTTTGACCCGTTATAATTCTTAAACTACTGGTTCAAATTGAATGAAATTTTAAATATACCGTGTCTTTACAATGCCTGCATAGCTAATGAAAATTCAGCCTTCTAGTTTTATCCACAACGAAGTTACAGGCGGTCGAAAATGGCCTGAATTGCTTCGAGAAAAGGATGGTACGGCCGTGCCGCTTTTTTGCTCGACTTGGTGGGGGCACTGCCATGCCCCCAGATAGTTCATGACACCCAAAGTAGCCAAAAAGTTGACAACACAACCTTATTCCAATTGTAACAAAAACGTGTTGCGAACTTTCTGGCTGCTTTGAATGTCACAAACTACATAATATTTGACGGTGACTGTACTCTTATAGCACGTTTCTAAACCAATTAAACAAAAATAAGCTTAATTTCAATCCACGAAACACTAATGATTAGACAGATTACGTTGAACACACGTTTCTGTCTAAAACTGTAATCTAATTATGGTCTTATAGATAAGTTGTCGTCTTACGTAATACAGCTATTATAGGACTATAAGCTGTACAAAAATAACCTGTTTGTATTAAAGTTGATATCATTATGTAACTAAGAATAATTAATGATGACTTGGAAATGGAGTAAGTAAAATTCATCTCTAAGATGCTTTCAAAAGGATCGATTTCTGTTTGATAGAGCCTAAAGACTAATTTTAGTTTAAGTTGTAAAGATAAGTGTACTGTGCTTGCTAAAAATAAATATTTTATACAGAAATCTATACCTACGTATCCATAAATAAGATATTTTTAAATTCGAAATAAAAACAGATTTAAAAAAAAGATATTTTTAGAAACATGTCAAGCTAAGTCGTCGTAGGTTACTTCTTTTAGTACTGAATATTTTGCATATAAATATATTAATTAGTATGGGATGTCGTCTGTATATATTTTTGTAGAGTCCCATCCAAATCACCTGATAAAAGGTTACCACTGTGAAACTACCTCCAAATGAAAGAATTTAACCATTAGGGCCTTACTATAAAAAAGTTAAAGACATGTTGATTTATATAATTTAAACAAGTGTTAAACGGGCGTTTTACTTTTATAAGCCCCTTATTGTTACCATGAGGGATTGACGGGATTTTGCAAAATGTCGTAATGGCCGTAAAAGTACCAATAGTTATTTACGTTTGGAAGTAATGAAATTATTTTCACAAATCTCTAAAAATATTATGCCACCAACGTCAAAAAAACAACGGTGCAAGTAAATCAAAAACCTTTATCTTTAATCACGATCTATTGCTGAAAACCGCATTAAAATCCATAACATAGTTTAAAAGATAAGCACACAGACAAACGACTTTGTTTCATGTAGAGAAGATACTAAAGCCAGCTGAAAACTCTACCGCGGTAGCACGCGAACATTATATCCGTAGCCTCTTAAACAGCTAACGCCATCTGTTGGCAACCATTTTAGACAACGCTCGTAGTATGAAAACTGAAGCGTAGCAGTTTATCCTTTATTGTTGAAACATGTTGCTGTATTTGAGTATTTTAAGACTTATTTTTAGAAAAATATTGCTAAATGCGCATGAAACATCGAAAACATCAATATTTAATTTAAAAACTGTGTGTATGTTTTAATACACGCAATAAAACCTAAAAAAGGTCTTAATCAAACAAAAGAACTACACCAATATTTGTTTTTTTAATTCGCTGAATGACGTCAGAGCCAAATAATATATAATTAATACAAAGTGACCTTTGAACAGGCATTCGCACTCCAAAATGAGTCAGATTATAGTTTTTACATAACGTTACGTTCTGCTTTGGATCATTATAGTAAGTTGTCTATGACTCACTCTGGTATAGTTTGTTTCTTCGTAACAATTATATCCGGTCTCCCCGTTCATATGGGAATCACCTCACCCCTTTTGTTATGGTTTTCATGGTATTGTAGAGTCACTACTAAAATTTGTGGATTTTTGGCACCGTCAGTTGTTTATTGATAAAATCATTAGTCGTTAATGTTGTTATGGTGAATCTATAGCAGGTTCGATTCCCAAATGAGGTCATTTAGATGATTGCTATAGAAGTTATGCTAACAGCTGAATTTCAATAAAGTAGAGCGCTTTTTTGCTACATTGTAATTTAAGTATTTTTTCATAAATATAAAAAAAAATATTGATACTGAATTACGGAATTTCAGGAGTCTTCACTTAAAAGTTCTAGGGTTAATCTTTAACCACATACCAAAATATACGACCTACTTTTTTTCAAGGTATCAATAAAAGCTACTACGTCAAAATCGCGAAACCACATCGTAATATCGCAAAAAGTATTGCAATATCCACAAATTAATATCCCAATAATGAAACTGTTGCGCGTGTCGTATCTATTACGGCGCGATACGCAACGCTGTGGCGGGCGTTACGATATCGGTTGCCAATTTCCAAAATTTGCTAACTTGGTACACACGCTATATATATATTTGCAATAAATAAGTCCTTGGTAAATGCAATATTCTTACTAGGTGGACCGACGATCTGGTAAAGGAGCCTGGATGCGGACAGCGCAGAACCGTTCATTGTGAAAACCTTGGGGGAGGCCTTTGTCCAGCAATGGACGTCATTTGACTGAAACGAACGAAATTCAAGTTTAGCCCAAAACTAGAGAAAGAGGGCAATGACCTTTGTAACAATAAAAAATAGGTAATAGTTGATATTACGTTAATCAATAACCAAAAGCATTAAAGAAAACCCCACCTTTGCGAAAAACCCCTGAAACAAAACAATTTGCGCAAAAAAAAACAAAAGATAACAACTAAAAGAGACAAAATAACAAAAACACACCGAAATTAAAACATTGCGCCATCAAAAAAGCTGTTATCAATCAATATCATTCGGGGAACACAAAGCGACAAACACATGACTCAATTGCGAATTAGCTAAAAAATCGGACGCTACATTGAGTCAATATGCTCGTGATTACACGAAGTCGGGGTAAGTTACGTAAATACATTACTCACACCACTAAACTCACGCACACATCAGCAAACACTCACACCTAGACGTTTCTGCGCGTGTGTGAGCACCGATCCGCGAGTCAGTCGACCCCACTACAAAATTCAGTCGCAAGCTATCCTTAGCTCCGTGCAGACGTGCCCAACCAACCATTGGATATTCAATTGTGATAGTGAATTTCGACACGTGAAGTGGGAGTGAAACTATTATTTCTTAAACTATTGTGAACTACACCTGGAACGGTTATTGTGAATTTTTTGATTAAGTGATTATGACATTGTACCCACTATTTGGATAATTCCGGATAAGGAGTACATAAACACCGCAAATATTTTCGTAAGTATCCACAATTGTTTGGATTTTTTTACTATCACGTGTGTAAATAATAATGGAAAATATTATAAATGAAAAGAAGAAAAATTATCTTGTAAGAAATGAGACGGTTGCAAAAACTTTGAAAAATGAAAAAATCAAAATAGGATTGTAGATAAAGCAAAAATAATACATTTAAATTCAAATCTATTCCCATAGCATAAATGATGCTGGAATGCGCATAGTAAAATTTTAATTTGAATTTTGAAATAGGAATAGCGAAGGCATTTCTTTTTAAAATTCAAAAGTTCTGATTCCATTGACCGCTGAATATCTGGCTGGAAATAAATTTCAATGAGTGACGAATTTGTTGAATCAGTCGTCCTATCGTGAACCATCTTTGTGCAGTTCAAAGAATTGTTTTTTCACTCGCACATGTCATTGACTTCTTTCGTCAAATTGTGTTTACTCATGTCTTCGGGTCTCGTGCCAAAAATTCGTGCTATCATCATTATATTTGTTTAACTTCATGAATGTTCACGTTGCGTCTCGAAGTCGCAATTCTTTGTTTTCCTTTTACGCCTTGTTTATGCAGAATTTTGTTGTTTACGAATAAATTGATTTCAGTAAAAATTCCTTCATGATAAGATTGTAATTTTTAAACAAAGACAACCCGGTTACGTTCAGGATTATCAGATACGTTGGCAATTGTTTATCGGGCGTTATGTCACGATGATTACATTTTTATTTTCGGCCAGACAGTCATTAAACGATAAAAAGTTTAGTTTTTAAAATTGGAATTTTCGAATGTCCGGGCTTCGCAATTTGAATTTGAAATATTGGTTCGGTTTAATTGGCTCGTGTCGTAAGCAGAGGCTGGTACGGGCCAGTCTGTCGCAAACAATCGGTTGCTCAAGCCCCAAGTGGTTCAAGGTTCGACGTCGGCGTGCATTCGCCCGCGGATGTGCGGAAACTACGCTACTGGAAATTGGAGTTTATTCACCTGGTAGACATTTATGGATATTTGCCGAACTTAAAAATGTAGAGTTAAAAATTTCGCATTACGAACAGAAAAATATTTTCTTAACAATTTAAGGAAGAAATTTTTAATTGACAATCTAGAAAAACTTTCAAAAACGATGCATTAAAATCTGCTTTTAAAAATTCCTAAAGTTAATAAAATGTTTTTTTTTTTATTTGTCCAAATTAAAATAACAGAAGATATAATTTTAGAATTGTTGATATTTAAACAATTTCCGACTGATAAGAGTATGAACGTTTGTACTTTGTTCTTACATAAAAACTTATTATATCACGAAATGTTTTCGCAGAATTATGATATAATTTTACGTCTGAACAATATTTTTTCGCTTGCATTTTTATAGCTAAAATCGCAATAAACAAAATAAAAGTAGAAGACAAAAATAAAATCTACTTTACTATTGAAAAAATTATTTCGATGGTTTAAAAACTTAATTAAAAAACTAAAACCCATAGACCAAAGAAATTTAGAAACTTAACTTTTCTCGAAGCCCCGTATATCTAGAAGATTTGCCCTTTAAACCTCTCCAAAACCTTAAACTAATCTAAGAACTGCGCAGTCAACATAAAAGAACTTAAATATTTAACAACGTACCATCCTATAAAAGTATCTCCCAACTGTAGCATCTCCATCAATTGTAATAAGGTCTTATTTTGCAACACAATGTACTCTGAAGAACTGACGCTGTACGCCGCGTTACAGTTCAAAACAAATGCCGAGCGGGCGTGCACAATCGATCGCCCTGCAAAGGTCAGTCTATGTCAACGTATGACGCAACGCGTTGCGCAACGGACTGCAACTACCCACATTATCGAACTACCCGCCAAGGCCACTTCCGTGTAAAATTCAACAAAGCACAAGAAATGCATAGATGATGTAATACAGGAACCGCCTCAAGGCTGTCCGGAAGGTAGTAAGGCCGTATGCATTTCGAATCATGCATGGCGGAATTCTCGCTACCATCGTGACCCTGGTTCAGATGCACGCAGATCACGAAGATGAAGTCAGATGCACCTGCTTAATAACGTAGAATTTAACTGCGAGTATTTATTTGACTTCGAAAAACGGACTATTGTTAATCAGACAAAGAATTTTCTACAGCTTTACGCTCTTATCCTTTGTATACTTGTAACGCAACACACACGCTACGTTACGTAACGTTTACGCGCAATACGTTTTCATCGAGGACAAGTAAAGATAACTTGACCCATTTTTTTATCTCGCCCGCGTTACTGTAACCTACTTACAGCGTGTGTGCTCAACCAATTGGGTGGAAGTGGGCCGACGTGGCCCTAACTGTACTTTGACAGATAATGCTAAACCAAATATGACTGTGTGACGCAACATCAAACCAATCGATATTGATTATCTTCATGGTTATACTCGTATAGCAATCGATAATTCCAACACTAGACAAACAGATATGAAATATATTAATTACGGGTACAGTTATTGCGATAACATAAATATAACTGGGCAATCCCAAATGAGTCATTTACTGAAAAATCTAAAAACAAGCAGGAATGCGACGCAAATCCTGTTTACGAAGACTTCCTAGAACTAAAACAATGTATTTACGTAACAGAGCTAAATTGAAACTAGAGCAAACAAAATAGGTTAAGTGTTTCTTAATAATTTTGTAATTAGCAGGTATGGAGCAAGGTCGGCAAAGTGGAGCTGTCATTGTTTAACGATTACACATGTTTATCAGTTTAATGCAGAGAAAACCTTAGAGAAAGAGGAAGGGCCTTGACACGTTTTGTTGATCCACGCGGAGTTACAAAACGAGACCTTGACACCAAAGCATTATCGCGGCGACCGATAGAGGCCGCCCCAAAATAAACACATCCCGTTAATTAGGTCTTACGCTCAACGCGAGCGAAAAATCGGTCAAGTATACAAAAATTACAGCAAAAACGCTTGAAACGCTTCCAGAAATGTTGACCTTAGCCAAGCTAACCTTCCGAGACAAAATATTACACAAGGAAGGAACGCGTCAACGCATCTAAGACAAAACATTTGCCGGCGCGACTAAGTTTTCAAAACATTCGCATCTTTACATAATCCATAGACAATGAGCATTTGGCGCCAACCTACAACTGTCAGGTGAAGAGTGACGAGGCGGCAAACTTGTTATGACAAACTGCGCGTCGCTGCGCATATATTATGAGATGAATGGCTAAAGCTAAACTACTTGTTCCACTGAAACCTTTGCTGGCCAAATGTCAAATCAAAGATGGCGCCGGCCTGCTTTTCCCGCGAATAACGCCGGCGGCGTGCGTGGAAAGTTACCGCTGTACTACTTTCTCTACTTTTTCCAATATGGCCGCCGGCTTATACATTACTATTTGTAGAAAGGTCAAGAGCATTGCAACTGCAACGGTATAAGCATAATCGCTTAACATACAGCGCGGTGTCATCGATTGCCTTCGAATTTAAAATTCAGCACCCGCTGATAATTTAAATAGCTTCATTATACAACGTACACTATTCAAAACATTTCCGTTTAATACCGCAAACGTCCGATGGACGAAAACATGTATTTTTAGACTATGAAGCAAACCTATGACCTAATCTGACCGTTTCGCTGTAATCTTTAGAATTCCAAGCACAAAAAGAAATCCTTAAAATTTATCACCAGAAGCATTATCTTCTTGCATTCTTGACGACATTATTGCATCTCTCGCGAATGATACAGAAATTGATGGGGTTATGTATAAATAGACAACAATCGGTCAAGGGCACGTCGATTACCGTTGATTGTCAATTAAATTTCACGTTCTAGATCACGTTGTGGTTATATAAAGGGGCGGGGGGGATGGGGGAACGTGCTCGCGTGTTACGCAAGCCAACGTGATGGGGGCACGTGTGGGCCGCCGCGTGACGCCAGCACGTGGACTGCAGGACGAGCCGAAGGTCACGGACGCACGGTCTAGCCTAGAATCTGCTGATAGCACAGACTACAGGTGGCTTTTTGAGAAGGTCAATCAACGGATCGACTGTACCTATTTGGAAAAAGATCCTGGCCCCCTTAGACAAAACGCACTTTTTGATCGAATCGAAAATCGAATCCGTCAAAACTCCATACAAAAAAGGGGCTTTGCGACCACTTTTCGACTGGTTTGCGATTATAATTTGCACTTTGTCTAGACCCACTGATGATGTGTCAAATAAATCCTCTAAGGATTGCCAGACAAAAATTACAACAAACACACCATCATTTGTTTATGGAATAAATGACTATGGAAGAATAGTCATAGTCATAGGACTATCATCGTGTTTTTATCATACTGTTAAGAATCATAATTAGTTTTATCAACAAATCGGGAATCCGGTTTTGTAAATCACCAATCTGAAGTGTTTCAACAACGATTCGTAACATTTCAAATATGTGCTATTCAAACGCGTTTATCAGCAAAATGAGTCAATGGCAAGCAACCTGATAACAGGTGTAACGTAAGCTACTACATTTTTATGAGAACGATATAATTCCGACAGAAATTATATTTTCAACAATACAGTTCTATTCTTGGTTATCTTATGTTTAATAATAATAACTAAGTATAGCGTTACCTAAACAGGCCTAAAAGGGTACACGAAACTTGGAACAACTCTGAACAAGTTTCTCGCAATTTGGACTCTTATAAGGCTTCTGATTATAAGGCAGGCAGATTGTTACGCGACGTCACGTGGACCTGAAATGGTAAAAAGGCATCTAATTATAGTGCCGGTCGCAAGGATTGAACACGTGGCCCGAGCACTCGACCCATCACGTGTAGTTACACATTAATGCACATAAATACATCTTTACATGTGAGAACAACACATGCTATTCGTAATACAATTTGTTATTGATTTGCTACAGAGAAATCTCGAGTGAGTGTTGCAATGTGATCGAAATCTAGTTTCGAGCTGAATTTAGGAATCGATTAAGCAATACTTAGTTTTGAAATATATGCAATAGCGTTCTCAGCTATTGAGAAATGGTGTCTTGCAAGGAGCACTATTTAGACCACTATAACAATTAATGAAGACAGTAAAACGACTCGTTCTATTAATTATTGTGTTTAAGCTATCAAAACGTTTGGCATATTACACAAATGTGTATAACAGTAACATTACTAAAACAAACCGATCAATTGGAAAGTAAATAGAGCTTAAAAACCAGTTAATCCATTACAAAGATTACACACATCTTAACCTTGAACGGGCAAATAGCTAACTGCTAAAACGGTGACGAAACATTAATAGCTGTTTCGTAACAGTATTACGGGTTTTGGACGCAAGTGATGAGCGTCAAAAACGGTTTTTCGGATACCGTACGGTCCCAGATTTCGGGTAACGGTAGGCGAGAGTACCTACGATGATTAGTGATAACTGTCGATCGTCAGAGCTGTGATTGTGCAACCGTTAGCTATCGACATTGGCCGTCGAGTGGGTCAAGTCTGCTAGAAATAGTTTGTAATGACTCACTCATATTGAGCTTTGCTCTATGATAATCTAATTGAAGCTTCCAACTCTAGTTTCAACAACATTGTCCTAGGAATAGCAATCAGTTTTCCTGTTCCAAGAATTATGCAGCAGATTGTCTATGGTTATCGCTGATGCTAACCGTTCGAATTAACCGGTGTTCAACTGTCTGTTCCGCGAAGCGTCACACCGTAACGGACCGGTGTTTTTAATCAATTGCAAACAAAGCATGAGCAAATCGCTTTGCTTTTAAAAAAAGAACAATTCTGTCATATACCGATTTTTTTTATAGACAGTCAAGAAAATTCCCAAAATTTTTTATCGAACATCAGTCAACCCACACAAAGATGGCATAAAAAACATACTTGAAGAGATGTTAATAAGCAACGGTACATCATGGTAATATCAATGTAACGGAGTCCATTTAACTGTTATGCTGTTTCAATGTGACGTATTCCATAATTTATACAAAGACGTCATCTTTATTGATTCTCAATAACGAAACGTTGGTACCTTCTTATTAGTATGACATCTCAACGTCAATATCTTTAGAGTCAATGAGGGCTATCGTTTTAGCGCTCACCAGTTGGCGCCACTGTAGAGTAAGGTCCTGTCACTTGCTAGTAGCGAAGACAGTGGCGCCAACTGGTAAGCGCTAAAGTGGTAGGAGGACTATCGCATTTGCACTCATCAAGATGGCGCAACTGTAGAGTAAGGTCCTGTCAATCGCCAGGGGTGCCAACTGTTAAGTATAAAAACGATAGCCCTCATTAATTGTTTGCTTTTTTTTATCGCTACGCGCCTTTCCCAGAATTTCCATGTTACCACGTTGCGGTACCCGATCTCGCATCGGTGTCAGTGGGGCGGAGCGCCCGTTACGCTAACTGTTCGAACCGCGGTTAATTGCGCGCGCGAAATGTCAGTGGAGCTTCAATTAAATGTTTAGAGGCCACGGCGACGGATCCAACAGTTCCACATTTGAAAACTGACATGTGAACCATAGACAAAGAGTTCCACGTTTGAAAATTTCACATGTAACAATAGACTTCAATTGACTGATTGCTTTTTTTTTCATAGAAAGCGACAGTAGAATATTAAAGGGTTAAAAAGTGAACTCAAGAAAAAATCTACACAAATTAGAATTCACAATAGGAAATGGCGCGCAAATATGTATTTACAATGCGAAACCGAAAAACAATTTAAAAATCGTCACAGCCTCCTAAATACCTCCTTCGAATTTCATATCGAGGTATTCGTGAATAATCTCGTATAATTTGGCCGGTCACGTTTGTCTATGGCGGTTTAACGACCAAAAATAAATGCAAATCTGATCTTAAAAGTATAAACTCAAATTTAGAAAGAACTCTCACGTTGTTCGCATGCGCACCGCGTGTAGAGGAACGTGATCGCTTTTTTTATGCACTAGTCACTGGCCAGTGCTGACATTGTTTAAAAAAAATTAAGAAAAAGTGCATTCGAATCGGTTATCGCTGCAACAATGGCCGCTTTATTAGTGATTCTTCCATTGTTTTTTCGCGGATAACGACTTGATTTCGATGCTTTTCGCTTCCAACTTCCTGCCGTTGTTTGACACAACCTGTAATTGCTAGCTGAATTAACACAACTTTACTTAACCATTGCCAATTAACGAAGACAACTTACGTAACTGAGGTTAACGACATAGTTTAAATCTATCGATTGGCAATCGAATTAAATGTTGCTAACGTCAATCTGATGTTTCAGCACGTCAGGCACCACGTTAGGTTCCACGTGAGCTCGTTGCGAAATACCAGCTCTGAAACTATGTGGATTGTTAACTAGTACGATTGTTAATATTTACAAATGCTAGCACCAATAGTCCAAATACCAAACTTATAACAATAAAATTTTGAACTACCAGTAACATCCTTCGATTGCAAATAATTATTTAAGTGAGCAGCCAAGCGCTAACTTACTAATAGGAAGTTACTTTTGTAACGGAAGAAATCCGGTGTAACCTTAAAATTGCATTTGTGTAACTGCTAAAGGTTAGGAAATATTTATTAATGAGTTTAGCAAACATGAAGGGAGTAAAAAGCGTTTAATGTGGCAATATGGTTTCACAAAGGTTATCCACGTGCTTGCAGCACTGCGCTGCAGCGGGATGTTGCGCCAGCGTTTTTGCAACCGTCTCGTTTTGTAATCGCGACATCATTTAGACAACTGCAACCGTTGCGTTTTTCTGTAACGCTAATGTTACGTTTCGTTGTTACAGAACCACGGTGAAGAGTCGTGCGGACCCGGAGTCGTCCGCCGCAACATGGTCGCCGAGTTCATCCTGAGCCAGCAGCAGCTGCTGGGCGCCGGCGGAGCCCCCCTCGGGCCCGCGCCCGCCCCCTCCCGCGCGCCGCCGCCCCCCCGCGGCCGCCTGTCCGTCTCCCCGCACTTCCCCATGGACCAACCGCCCATGAACGGAGGCCCCAACGACCCGGACTACAACTTTGACTTCTCCAAGCGCAAGGAGTTCTTCGGCCAGCGCAAACAGCGCGAGTTCATCCCCGACAACAAGAAAGATGACGGCTACTGGGACCGCCGCCGGCGGAACAATGAAGCCGCCAAGCGCTCCCGCGAAAAGCGTCGCTTCAACGACATGGTCCTCGAGCAACGCGTCGTGGAACTCTCCAAGGAGAACCACGTTCTCAAAGCCCAGCTGGATGCCATCAAGGAGAAGTACGGCATTTGCGGCGAGACCCTGATCAGCATCGACCAGGTGTTGGCTACCCTGCCCACGTGCGACCAGGTCTTATGCGTCACAAAGAGGAGTAAACTCTCCAGCAATGCGCTGTTCCCGCCTGCGCCGCCCCCGCCACCACCGCCGCCGGCGTCCCCTCCTTCCCCTCCGCCGCAACGAGCGCCTGAACCCTACCCTGAAAGGCTGCCCGCACCCGAGGCGTACTACCCTCATCCAGCGCACTATGAGCCTCCTGGTTCGGTGCTCAACCTGTCCCGCTCGCGGCGCGCGCCCTCGCCCTACGAGCTGTCCTCCCTCTCCGGCTCCGGTGACGAGACGGCCGAGCAGTACGCGCCCGAGAACAACTGCCTGCCCCTCAAGCTGCGCCACAAGTCCCATCTCGGCGACAAGGACGTCGCCAGCGCCCTCCTCTCGCTCCAACACATCAAGCAGGAGCCCGGGCCTCGGTCGTCGCCGTCCTGGGACGGTGAGGGGTCCAGCGATGAGCGGGACTCTGGTATCTCCCTGGGCGCTGAATACAGGCCGCAGCGACCCGATGACAGGATGGTGGAGGAGGACGATGCACATTTGAAGGCGGAGCTGGCGCGGCTGGCGACGGAGGTGGCGACGCTGAAGAACATGATGCACCAGAACAAGGCGCGCGCGCACGAGCACTGAGCGGCCGCGCCGGCGCCCGGAGTCAGCCGACAGCGCACCCGCGCCCCCCGCACGCCGCGCCCCGCGCCCGCCGCGGATTGATGACGTGCCGATCTTGTTCGTACAAACTGTCTCCTACCCCTCCCAGTAGAGTTACCACGTTGTAAAGAGAAGATATATTGTAACATATTGTGCAGCTGTAAGCGGCTAAGTCGCAACGCCTATTGTAATCCTTCCTAGTAGTTGTATGTGGTCGATGTTGTAGGGTAGAAGATGGCAGACGGACCCTGTTTGATATGAGACTAATTTCGTTCGGTTTAAAGACTTTTCGAGCAGATAAAACTTGTCTACTCAGTGATAGATTTAAAAAAATGCATTTTTAGTGATGAGCTATGTATGTATATGTATAAGCAAGTAGATCTGTTTCATCTATTCGAAGACTCGTTAGTGAAAATCGATGGCTAAAGACTACGTTCTTATAAGTTTAGATTAAGCTCGCTGTAAGTAAACATAAGTCCAACATAGATTATTTATAAAAATTAATGTATAGTATTTCTCGATCAGATTGCCCGTTAAGTTCCAAACCAAAAAAAGTAAGGATAGGTCCTTTTAAACTTGAAATCGCATAGTTGAACATGTAACGCAGATTTTATTGACTAATAATCAGGATAAGATACCAGTGCCTTTGACAATACATACCTACCTATTAATAGCTACCTAAAGGAATATTTTTGTACATTTATTATAAAAGATGGCGATTTCATTGAATGGATACCATGTAAATAAGTCAGTCTTCGCTGTGTATCGGCGAGCTCTCAGCGCGCTAGCTAGAAGTTCTGAGCGCGTGTCACTTAGTGACTTGTGCACATAGTAAGCGCGCCAATGCACAGCGGGCGTTTAAATGTATTGAATCCTAAGAAGGCTAGTTCGGAAGTATTTAAGTAACTCCTTGACACCCCTAAAGGGCATGTGATAGGACTGAAGGGAGTTTAACTAAGTATTTATTTATTATTCGGACCGAGAATGAGGATTTTACAATTTATTATCTTTGTATAAGAAACACTATACGATATGAATAAATTGTGTACATTACAATTAAACATGAATTTTATTTCCCGATTCCCTTCAACTAAGTTCACTTTAGTAACTAAGATATCACAATACTACCTATTTAATCTTTTAAACAAGTAAACTTTTTATTAGTTACAAATATCTGAAATCTGAATATTAAAATTACACTAAAGTGAACTTAGTTTCTGAATAGGTACACATTTTCCTACTCACTCAGAATTTAAAAAAATCTCACTCAGAATTAAAAAACAATTTAGACCTAAAAACACAATTTTCATCAAGTGGTGACAAACCTGGTGTCAAACTTAATGAGCCGCTATAGGCGTCAGATAATGGCTCAATTTGCCCACTAGCTTAACGTGCATCCATGGCACCAAGCCTAAAACTATTATAGGTACAAACGATGGCACCTCAACCTAAGCACTGTGGCGGCATCGTTCAAGTAGAAAACCTTACTATGTAGGATCAAAAATTGATATTCTCATGTGCTGTCGACTGTATTGACCAGAATATGAACAATTGCTTAGTAGTACAGAGTGAGTACCATTCAAGATCGAACCCAGAACCACTAACTCGATAGTCTAATATTGATTGGTAGAGACAAACACAAACTTTATTAGTATACTTCATACCAATGAACAATAAAAAAAATTGACTACCTAACTTATCGTGCTAAAGAAGAATCATCAGGTAAAAGTCTGACGGAGCACGACCCTCTCCAATTTACCACAGGCAAATGGAGGATTCCTATGGCAGAAATGATGATGATGATGATGAATGGAGGATTTGGCCTGCACTCTCCAGGCTGGCCAGGGATTAGGGAAGTCTGATGTGTATATACTTGTCTTCAACCTTAGCTAAAAGAAGTAAACTATTGAAATAAATAATACGATCTAATACCTACACGTGTAGATTCAAAATCAGGCGATTATTGCTAACCGAGCTCGGAAAATGTAGAACAATAATTCTAGACATGATAATCAAATTATCTGTAAGGTGTGAATGATTCACCCTCTTATCGAATGCACGTATGAGATTATGGGATCACATAATATTTATCGGCAGTACATCAGACTTAAAATGCCTTTTGCAAAATATAAATATTGCAAAATTCCAGTAACTATACAAGATACCACAATATTTAGCTTGAAGTATTTGTAGTATGTTTAAAACCCGCCATCAACATCTCCAACCCGCCTGCCAAGCGTGGAGATTATGGCAAATCCCTCCACCATAGTGGAGGAGGCTCATAGTCCAGCAGTGGACTGTAAAGGGCTGTTGATGATGATGATGATGATTTGTAGTATGTAGAATATCATAATACCTTCTCACATCTGCAAAAAAAGATTCTTATTATATTTTAAAGGAGCTGTATGCAGGCGCTGCTACCGCTACCAACCGATCATTATGGAAATCATTGGGGGAGGCCTATGTTCAGCCGTGGACGTCCTATGGCGGAAATGATGCCCTTTTCAGGGCACATTCTTAGTCCCAAATACATTTTGCTCTACCATCACTTTGAGACAATATATCAGCTGAAATGCTGACTCAACACTGCTGATAAGAAATATCGGAAGAAACTTATTTACAAACGATTCTTGCTTCTTCTTGAGTGAGCAAATCGAACAGCGTTGAATAAGTAGAGCTCTGTGATTGGTTCGTGTGAGACCCTGTGCGTCCACGCGCACTGTGAGACCTCATAGTAATGTTTGTGAATAGGGGCGTAAGTCACCTTTGTCAACCTTTTGTGTCATCTTTTTAACTTGGATCACCTACCACAGATAATATAATAACTAATTTAATACGGAACCATTGGTGTGTGAGTCCAAATCGCTCTTGACCATTTTTTCTTAGTAGTCTGGTCCACCTAACGGTTGTTAAGAAAGTACCTACATCTTTTATCACACACAATGCCCACATCTGCCGTGAAGTGGCAGACCAGTATGTTTTAAGTAGGTGAATTTGACTGAAATGAAGCTTGCTATTACTTAAAGACTTATACTCAATACTGTCTATTCTTGAAAAATATCTGTAAATATAGTATTAAAATCATAAACATAATGCATTTTGTATGGTAACGGACACTCTTTCATTGTAGTTTTCGTGGCAGGTCGTTCATAACAGTTTAACTATCGACCGGGACAAACTTGACCTTCATTGGTTGGGTTTTTATTGGCGGTCAAGCTGTAGATCCTGGCTACACAGAAGTTGCAGCAGTGGAAAAGGTGCCGTAATGTTCTATTATAGTCTGAACGTTGACAAAGTTGTTAGTTAGGTAGGACACTCTTTAAAATACCCTAATGACTGTGCGGCTAAACTTATAAACCAAATTGGTTAACCATAGGGTTGCCAGAATCTGAAATAAAAATCTAGTATCCATTACTAAGCCGTGTGGTGACGGCAGAGTAGAATACATTTGACACCAATTCTTCCTGCGGCGCGCGGGTGTCCTAAGAGGCGACTTAGGGACTACACTTCAAACAGAAAAAACATCAATATTTTAAAATGCGATCTCCAACCTGCTTGCCTAGTGTGGGGATTATGGAAAACCCTCCACTATAGTGGAGGAAGCTCATAGTCCAGCAGTGGACTGTAAAGGGCTGCTGATGATGATCCATTAGGTACTACATAAGTAGGCACAGCAAAAAACTGATAATATTTTTTACAAAACAGAGCTCTCTATTCCTCAGTCTATAAACCAGTCACAACAAAGTTTTACATAATTATGTAAGTACCTGTCTGTGAACAGATAATATTTTTATCGACTTAATTTATCCGTAGTATAGAAGTAGTTATCGATTCTTGTAAGTAATCGAGTCAATTAAACGTTAATCGGTTACAAACAGATTACAAGTATCTTCAATATCATAATCCGTTTCCTGTAATGTCCAAGAGTTATCCAACTGAGGCCTTGACAGTCTTACACAGATATTACATCACAAATAATAATTTAAATAAACATTTTAAAAAGACTGAAAAAGTCAAGACAAGTGTAAGTGATCTATGACCCATGTATAACTGATTCTGCATGACCCACTAATGAAAGAGAAACAGCCATGTCCGAGCAAATCCGGACGTGTGGCAGCCCTAAAGACAAAGCTATCACTATGAAGAACTAGCGCAGGCAAACACATCAGATGTATTTTATCATGATCCGGTCACGAAATGGAAGTTCAAAATTCCGGACATGTCCGAGCAAACCCGGACGTGTGGCAGCCCTAACCACAGAGCTAGCACAATGAAGAACTAGCACAGGTAAACGCATCAGATGTATTTCTGTCTTGACCCGGTTAAAAAGAGATTTGTCACCTGCTATTTTTATGAAAGAATTCGCATCACCTCAGCAATATCGCCAGTTAAAAATACACTAGGTAGGTTATTTTTAAACCGATCACGCAGTCTTCTCCCACGAGTCATTTAACGAATAAAATAAATCTTCGTATACCTCGGACACTATCAAAAGTAATTCCTTGAAAGTTAATAATTAGAAAACGTCCATTTTAAATTAAAAACGAAAAGATCTTTTCTTTTGTTTGTTGTATTATCTTTTTACTTTCGAAAAAAATTAGTTAAGATTTATTCGTTCTGGGTTTTTTTGTGTCTTAGAAAAATTCTAAAATCTTTACTTATTTAAATTAAATATAAGATTAAAGACTTCAGTTAAATTATGGTTTTCAAAGAATCCCTATTTTAGTACATGATTAAAGCTTCAATATCCTAAGAGCTTTTTAAGAAATCAGTACAATCAAACTAAAATAAAATTCCTCATAACTTGTTTAAACTTTATTACATTAATAATTAAATACAATGTTACACATTTATAGTTATATACAGTAATCGTCATACGCATCACAATTTATACATTTTTGTCAGATTATCAACTAAAATAATTTCATAATTACTCACACAAAGAATCATTTCCAAATTATTTGTGAGATGATGAAACAAAATATTTGTTACGGCAATACTTTTTTGGTGCCAAAAATCTCCGATGTTATTTTGTGAGTCAGTTTAACTACGAGTAAGTAGGTATGTTGAACATGCCCGGAAATTTTAGTAATATAGTAATTAATAAACAGCAAATGAAAAAGCATAAAAGCTGAATTTTGTCGTCAACACAGACTTCACATGTTTTTTCAAAGTCACTCACACCTATTACTAATCAATGCTTGTATTCCCACCTGTGCCATTAGCTTTGCTCTGGAGGAAACCTTAACTTCGAACTCCTACGTTCTTCTTATTATTTTCGTTGTGGGTCCAATGACAGTTCAACTTTCCCCCGGGACAAACTTGACCTTCACTGTTTGGATTTTAGTGGCGGTCAAGCTGCAGATCCTGGCTACACAGGAGTTGCAGCGGTGGGAACGAGAGGTGGGAATAGTCCCGATTTTATTTATAATCAAAATCCAGCTTATGCACGGAAAAAACTGACATTGACAAAGCTTCACGATCTTAATTAAGTATACTGCATAAGCCATGTAAGTAATTGAGTATTTCTTTCTTCTAACTGTCGTGACCGAAAAATAGATTGATACAAAAAAAACAGACTGAATCTATGCTTTGTTTCTTCACCGTTCATACGAATAAATCATTTACTATTTTGTTACTCATTTTTATCATTATAGATCAAACAATTAGTTTTGTGCTGTATCATTTTGTTCTTGGTTTAATTTTAGAAAATAAAAAAATATCACACTTTAATGTTCTCGAAATCACTGTGACACACAAGTGTTATTATTCACAAGATGTTTTTAGTGATTACATATACATATTCATGTTTTTTTTTAAATTTTTTTTTATGCATAACAAGGCAGGTATTTGACCACAATCGCACCTGATGTTAAGTGGGATGCAGTCTAGGATGGTACATATCTGCCCTGAAGTGCTTATTCACTCTCGCCTTGAAGAGGCCCGGATTATAGTTTTCGGGAAAGACAGCAGATTCACAATCTGCATCTTTTACAGAAAATTCTTATCATTATTTTTAGAGAAAAATCATTAATGTCATACGTAGGTACTTTTTCAGATAAAAATAACCAAAAATTAATGGAAATAAGATGCAATTGTAAATAAGTAAAATAAAAAAATAAAAAGCACAATAAAGTATTAAGCAAAAACACACCAACAACATTAAACAACGATGTATAAATAAATAGGTTTCACTAGAATCATGGTATAGGCACATTGGGATAGTACTCATGTCATTACGAGATATAAAAATAACATGATAATAATTGATTAGAACTAGAGAGATGAAAATCGATACTTAATGATATAACATACAAGATAAACGTTATTTCTGTATCGACATCAAAATTATCATTACTAGTACTAGTAATAATTTAACCGAATGATCACACCACCTAGCTATCTAATCAAGGCATCATAAAACCAGGATGTAAGACTTTGTACCCACTTTGATAACTATTGTAATTTTGTAAACGACCTTGTACTTTGAGCTTAGAACACCTATAAAGTCACACATAAGCCACTTGGTTATTTATGTAGCTTTGATGTCGATACAGTCAGAGCACGACCGTTCGCGTCGCCGTCTACATTTCGACTAACAAAAAACTCACTGCCCTAGCGCGGACACCCTCGTGCTATCTCACTCGCTCTCGCGTGCGTTGGACGCGCGAGTGCGAGAGCGGAGATCGCTGGGGCAGTGAGGGTACTCTCACTCGGTCACCGAGGTGGGGATGACCTCGCCGCAGCTGAGGGGGTGGGATTGGAGAGTGGGGAGGGGGGCGTTGGTCGCGCGAAGTTTGGCCGAACTGAGCTCGTTGCTTTGCACCCAGAGTTCCAGCTGAAATGAGAGAAAGATACACTTGTTATACTTTAGTAAACTTCAATGAAGAAGTTTTACGCGACATATGAGCCTTAAATAAACTGCAAGCGGGTCATTCCACCGGCCAAGAAAATCACGTGTCCGGGGCCAAAAAGTACCCGAATATCATAATATTTTAGTAACAAATATTTTTATCTAATAGTATAACTTTGGTTCTTGTTGTTAAACCACAGAGATAGTTAATAAAAGTTAATTAAGTAATTTAAAAAAAATCGTAAGTCGTCAAAAATTGATTACCACGACGTGTCCGCGCTCCCGATTTCAGAACAAATTTGCTCGTATAAATTAATCCGTTATTATTACCGCTTTCAATGCTTATGTAATCGATTACTGATTAAATAAACATTGATAAATTAAATACGATATAACTATATGACTAAAAGGTTTTGTAAAATAACTATTTGAAGTTGTGTCCGGGCGTTAACCGTGATTACCCCGACACGTCACTAATATGCGCCTACGTCCCTAGCTACGCAATTTAGAAACGAGCTCTATCCTCCCCCGTGAACCTTTAGTGGTGGCCTGCGTGCCGAGGTGATCGGTAATGCAACTCGTCGCAGGATTTCGGAGTTATCGAGATAAGAATATGATTACCCCGACCTTGGTTCAGTGCACGATTGATTTAATCTATCCTATTTTTTTAGGTTTCTTTACATGGAAAGTTCTTGAGAATGTACAGGAATAATGGTCCATGTAACCGCATTTTTGTGTATTAAAACATATGGGATTCAAGTTACAGATTGGGCAGGGCTCAGGATAAACCTTAATTTTTTGACTACCCCGACCTTGATTACCCCGACTTTTGTCACCGAGTAATCAATAATACTGTAATTTTACTAATGAATGATTAACTAAATAACGTTTAATAAGCAAAATTACCCTTTACTAAAATGAAATCCTATCTCCTATTAGGGTGAATATCCCAAACACGTTTTTTACGCGGCGGAGCTGAGAATCGATGGGAGAAATGTAACTAGAGCGATGATTTTTTTTCTGTTTATAGTTTATACAGCGTTTTACACGATAGCAAAGTCTTCAGGACAATAGGTAGTTATTTTATGTACTAAAAAAATTTTCAAAGACCAAAAATCTAATAGCGGTGGCGCGTCCTAACTCTATTTCTACTCATAAATTGTGTTATTCCTTCTTTCTCGGGGATTCTAGTAATTTAAAAATAGTATAGCCATAAAATACATTAAATAAGACTTCCAAATGATATGAAAGAAATGTGATATTTCATATTTTAAGTGTTTTAAATAGCCTTTCAAAACTGTCCCACGAAAAAAAGCAATTACAGTGGCTCAATTTCGACACTCTCTTACTTCTCCAAAGAAGCTTTGAGAGACGTAGAGTTCTTCTTCCCTGCATCACTCAACTGTGTCCTCCTGATCGGGCTATAAAGACTTGCGACTTGTGGTATTGTTTTTCCAGCAGACCCGTAAATATTAGTATCAGCGGCACAGGAATACAAAATTTTTCAATTTCGCTGGCAAGTGTATGAGTGAAAGCTACTTACTTAGATGCTAAACGACGAACTTTTGGGACGCTGCCACGAAATACCGATCTTTCAGCAGAATAAACGCTGCAAGTGGAACTGGATCGGCCACACTCTCCGAAGGGACCCCGATCACATCCCCAAGCAGGCTCTAGATTGGAACCCCCAGGGAAAATGCAAACGTGGTCGCGCCAAAAAAACATAGCGGCGCACTGTTAAGACCTGGAGCGAGATCAAACACGAAGCTCAAGACCGAATGCGATGGAGGACTGTTGTGGACGCCTTCTGTCCCATATCGGAGACATAGGACATTGAGTCACTAATATTATATGTATAATGTATATGTATGTTTTTTACTCTTTTACGCAACAACTACTTAACAGACTTTGTTGAAACTTTACAGTATTGTCGTTTATACATCAAAATAACAAATGGCTAGTTAATATAACATTTATTTTACCATAACTTAAAAAAATCCTTAGAAAATAAAATATTTTGATTTATTTTTGATTACTCTGACTCCCAACTTTGATTACCCCGACCATGAAAATTTTGATGTCGCATAACTTTTTATTCCTGCTTGCTACAGATGGGCCAATATAAAAAATATGCTCGTAATAATGTCTATTTTGAAATGTTTTACCTAAACTTACTCTAAATTCAAAAATAAAAAAGGTCGGGGTAATCAACAAAATAATCCAGATCCGGAGAATGACCGAATTGCACATTCCTCAGTTGAAAATCAAGAACCCAGCCATTATAACCTAACAGTTTCATGACGCCCTAGAGGAGGCGCTAGGGTGCTGGCGTTGGTTTCGGGCCATAAGAACCGTAAATAAACTTCACGCAAGTTCACACGCATGCAAATGTTTCTTAAACCACCAGATTCTAGCCTCACAGTTCCCTACAGCCGTAAGGAACGTAGGTTTTACCTCAAGAGGCATCTCAAAGAGGACCTGGCCTGGATGCCCCCGCACATTGCAACTACAGATGATCCACGATCGCCGCTAGCTACTGCTGCTAGAGCCTTAAAAACTGCTGGCACATACCTCAGAAGAAAATCCAATAGCCCCCAGTATTCTAACCCCAAATCACTTATATCTCACCATGCCCAAAAGGAACTACGTCTTACCTCAGGAGGCATCTTCCCAGGTGCCGGCCTGCATGCTCCCGCGCAGTGGATTCCAGAAGAAACTAGGTTTTACCTCAGGTGGTAACTTTCCTAAAGCCAGCTTGCATAGCTTTCACACAGTGCAACTGCAGCAGCAATGATGCGATGCTAGAACCTTAAATGAACTGCTGGCACAACCTCACGAAACAACTTATGAAGCCAGCTTTCTAGCCTCAACATAAGATCTCCAGGACGTCAGGTCCTGTACTAAGACTAGGCTTTACCTCAGGAGGCATCTTCCCAGGAGCCGGCCTGCATGCACCAGCGCAGTGTAGTTGAAGAAGCAACTCAGCAATGGCCGCCGCCGACGTGTCGATGACGCGCTGCCGGCACACCGCCACCGCGTGCACGAACCCGCCGGGGCCTATGAACTCGTGCTCCATGAAGACTGTCTTGTCGTCCCAGTATATTGCCTGGAAAGGCATGAAGATGGTTGATATCATAACCACAGTAACTGCCAGTTGTCTGTCTCCTGTCAGGCCCTTGCTAGAAGAAAGACGGGCTGCAGCTTCAAAATTATACTGTTTAGTTTCCCAAATTGTTTTGAGAGTTCAGCTTTCATCTGGGACTATGATATTGGCCCTGGTGGTCAAATTATAAATTGTATCAAGTAGCAGTGGTGAGAACGAGAAGTGGTACTTAGTGTACCGTAGCCCCTCGGTAGACCGACGATCTGGTGAGGGTCGAGGGTAGCGGCTAGATGAGGCCAGCTTAAGACCTGGAGATCCTGGAAGATATTTCATCTAGTCCTCATTTAAGATTTACAAGATACTCAAGAATTTAGAACTTCAGTAGTCTGGACACTTACCCTGGAAGTAATGGTGAACCTGGTGAACGGTTTCAAGTACCGCCGGTATCTGATGGTAGCCGCTGCTTGCACCACAGCGCCCCCTGCCGCCTTGATGTTGGCATAGAGACCAGTTCTCTCATAGAAGTCCGCACGTGCGAAGTCCAACTCTCGCAAGTAACGCGCGTTGTTCATGTGGTAGAGTAACGTGTCGATGTCGTTAAGGAGACACCACGCTGGAAGAATTCAAATTCAAATTAAAAAAAATTATTGCATATTAAGTGTTAATATGCAATATTTTTTTAAAAAGCACTTTTAAGGGCAGGCCTCCTACTAGGTGGACCGACTCCGTGCATAGTAGAAAACCTTGGGGGAGGCCTTTGTCCAGCTGTGAACGAAGTGTTTACGATTGGGTCTTAATCTAATGAGATTAAGAAGATGGTGCTGGTTGAGTTTAAGAGAATAAATATTTAATAAATGCAAGTGGTAACCCATCAGGCCTGCAAAGGAATGTAGGCCAAATGCTACATTTACCTCTCGTAAATCGGAATAGTAGTTCTGTAGTAGAGACTACATGACCCGAGGATGATGTTGATGAAGTTGCAATAACCTAAAGTATTTTCTGCCAATCTGCACTGGTTACTGGATAGGCTGATAGCGTGTTCAAATGTAAGTCATTGCTTACAAATAGATGGAGGGAGACCAATCCTACTAGATGGGATGACACGATTATTAATATTTAATCGAGAGGGTTTTTTCTATAAACGACCCGTGATTAGTGTGTGAAAGGTGTGATTCTGGTGCCGAAATACAACATCTTTTTGTATAGAAATAACGTGAATAGCCCAATGATGTCAGGTTCGAGGATTGTTACTTCGAATATCATCACCTTTTTAACGAGAGGGTTTGTCCTCTCGTGATGTCCTACAGTCAGCGTCAAATAGTTCGTGACACCCAAAGTGGTCAAAAAGTTGATAACCCAACCTGATTTCAACTGTAACAAAGACGGGTTGCGAACTTTTTGGCTCCTTTGGGTGTCACGAAATATTTGACGGTGACTGTACCTAACCCTAGCAGTTACTTATTTAGAAGACCAATAAACAGTAACTAAGGATAAACAATAATATAAAAAAAATGATAATAATCAAGCCATCCGTAAATAAATAAACAATAATAGGAAACTATACCAGTCTTTATTTACGTCGTTATCGTCGACGTGTAGTCTTCGTGTATTATCATTTTGTAATGGCTATGAAGAAACACAACACAATAGTTGTAATAGTAGTGAACTAATAACACCTTCATACAACAAAAACATTACAAAAGCGGGCTAACGACTTGTCTAATTAAAACTGTGGCACAATAAGTATGTAGGCAGGCATATGTCAAGGTTGTGTTTAATACAGATTAGTGTAATCGGTGTGTTATCCAAAAATTTTAAACCATTACTTGCTTAACCTACAACGTTTGTTACAGGTATTTAGTTAGTCACATCTTATTTATTTATTTATTGAGGAATACCAACAACATTACATACACAAAGTAAGCACTTAATTATAGGAAAATCTATAGAATCCACTTGCGATTTTTTTAAATCGGCCATAAGCATAATTTCATGATTCGGAACAACCTGTTTCTAAGGCTTGTTCATCGAAAAGTAGCTAAAGACTAAAAGAATCGTAGTACCTATAGGTATTATAAATTATACCTAAATAAAAATAGTAATAGTTTCTCCTAAAGCAAAAAAAACCTAGAAAATCAGAGCAGGAATTTGAACTTAGGGTCCTCCACTGTTCTAGACAAATCAACGCGCCATCACACAATTTGCAACCCTAAACAATTAAAAATAATCATCAATATCATCATCATCAGTTTATTAAACGTCCCCTACAGCTGCTCAACCATCTCTAATTTACCAGGCGCAAAAGAAACATTTTGCTTGACAGGCAGGCTAAAGATCGCAGTAAAAAATCATCATCATTTCAGCCATAGGACGTCCACTGCTGAACATAGGCCACAAAGGCCGGTTGGTAGCGGCCCGCATCCAGCACCTTCCTGCTACCTTTATGTAGTACATAAAATACTCACAGTGAACCTCAGTAGTGTCCAGAATGCAGGCCTTCTTCCTGAAGTACCTGGCCTTAGCCACGGTGTACATCATCCGAGCGAAGTAGGCAACGTCCACGGTTCCGTAGAGTAATAGGGCCCCCGCAGCCACGGCGGCACCCCATCCTGGCACGCATACGGTCCACATTCTGTTGGAGATACGACAAATGAAGTAACAAAACAAAGCTAAAGGCTGTGTCTGTGTTGCTCTTACTTAGGTACTTTAACTATAACTAATCTCAAAAATTTGTCAAACTCCATACAAAAAACACCGGTTATTGATAATTACGGTTAAAGACAGGTGGTGCAACTCAACCTAAGTCTCTATGGCCCGGTTTTCACGGAACTAGTTCCAAGTTCATACTGGCAATCATTGCGTTCACGCAATCCTTTTCAAAGGATGGAAACAAGATGTTTTAATGTTCGAACTTCGGTCTAAATCATCATCATTTTAGGCACAGTCTCAGGATGTCCACTGCTGAACATAGGCCTCCCCCGATGATTTCTATCGCGCGGTTGGTAGCGGCCTGCATCCAGCGCCTTCCTGCTACCATTAAGTAGTCTGTCCGCCTTCAGTCTAAATATTTGTGACAAATTAAATAAAGTTCACCACTTTCTGTCACTGAATACATACGAGAAATAATATTAAAATATTGCTTTGAACTCTACCAAAATTAGAACCTAGAGCTCTTGACTGGAACTTTACGAGTACATAATAATTAAACACTGACCCCCCAGAGTTTCATAAAGTTCACTTCAAAACTTTCTTCACAACACTGTTTCTCTGGTAGAAGGCAGAATATTATTATATTTTATGAAAATACAGTTTCAGCAACCTTTCGTAACGCAAAACTAATTCGCGCGTAGGTTTTGTATGTACTGCTGAAGTTTGGGACTGGCATTTAGTCTACAAGCGAACGGAGTTAGGTTTAAGTTTGATTGGGGGCATAATTATTACTAAATGAATTACAAATTGATGTGATGTGATACATAAATAACTTTAAAATGATGTGACATTTAGTAAAGTAGGATGCGGGTCTAGAAAAGAGCGATTTTTTTATTTTTTGTCACTTAAATCCCCATTTGTAGAGTCAAAACACGGCGTAGTTTTAGATGTTACGTTATTTCTTAAAAAAAAATATCGAAACTTTCCCGAGATACTAATATCCATAATTATGAATAAATAAATCTAATCTCAGGAAAATATTTAGGCATTTTTATACCATTTTTAAACCTAATTTCGACTCTGGTGATTTTCCGACCGTAACGATCACACGTGCTGAACGTCTGTTACAATTTTACTTAAAACCGAACCCGAGAAAGTCCTTGAATGTTCTAGACTGACTGAAAATTTTCCTACTTAACCGATGCTCCTTCACTGGGAAAATTTGTTTGTAATATTATGCTTAACCAATCTAATTCAGCAAGACGGATCAGCAAGCTGAAGTGGCAGTGGGCAGGGCACATAGTACGCAGAACTGACGGCAAGCAATTCCAGCAAGGTTCTGGAATGGAGGCCACGTACCGGAAAACGCAGTGTGGGACGTCCACCCACAAGGTGGACCGACGACCTGATAAAGGTAGCGGGAAAGCGCTGGATGCAGGCCGCTACCAACCGTGCGATGTGGAAGTCATTGGGGGAGGCCTATGTTCAGCAGTGGACGTCCTGTGGCTGAAATGATGATGATGAATCTAATTCAAGTATACCTACATCAGTGACCTAAGTACCGAGCATACCTACAGTAGGGCAGTATTACAGGTCCAATAGTATTTTTTTATTACATACACATCTTGTTCCGGAAAATACCTAAAAAGTGATTGTTCTTGAAGTGTTACTTCTACATTTGTGACTTTACCAGAAATAGCATCTTTGTCTTGTGAAAAGCCACCGAAATTTTCCGACCAAGCAAGTAGAGTTTTGGATTCATTTGTTGCGTCATAGTTTCGTCCTTTTACGTCACGACTTTGAATCCTTACACCATGTTACATACAGAACTACGAAACGAGTTAATAGGCGTGCTATTTAGCAACAAAACTAGGTAGTTCATAATATTTATTGGAGTTTAGTTTAAGTTATAATATTCCATTTAGACTTCAAACCCAAATTTTATGAGGATTAGATCAAATTTTTTATCGAGATCTTCGTCTCTACGTCATCATTTCCATTTTAACTGAACTTTAGACCGCATGACGTTATATTAAATTGGGATTTCATTCAATGTCAAAAGTCACTATCCTGACTCCAAGCCTCAGACTACGTCATCGAAGTGGTCAGTGGGGTTTTTGCTACGTCATCAATCAATTGAACTTTAGACTCTACATTTATGTTACGTAACGGACTTTGATTTTTCCAGTAGTTATTAGTTATGGACTTTGAACTTTGAAGCATTGTTTTGTATGATTAAAGGATTATTGCGATATTTTTATTGTTTTTCCGCAACTTTGAATTCGTGGAAATAATTTTCAAGCAAGTCATTTAGTCAACGAAAAGCTCTAGGCTTTTATGAGACAGCGACCAGTAGGGATTTATTTTGTAAGGTGAAGCTATAAGTCAGTATTCAGCATAATTTCTTACAAAATCCACGTAAATTAAAACATAAGATAAGAAATTCCCTTTACGTTCTATCCACGGATCTCCTTACAGTGTTATTCATATAGTGATACGATCTATTATTCAAAATGTACCTACGCAATTAGTCATGGAATACTACTATAGCGCGCACCATCAGGTCATGACGTCATGGCTTAGAAAAGCAGTTGATGATGCAACCCATGTCATTCAGTCTTCTAACGGACCGTGTCAAGGGCAGGAAAAACCAATCGATAATGAGTATTCATGAGTTATTTGTAAGAAAGGTGGAAAAATATTCATTCAAGGTATTTGAACCTCATACGATGATCCTACGTCAGATGGTTCTCATCTCTATCATTGAAGTTAAGTACTCTATCACCAGGATATACGGTTTTTTCGAGTAGAGGAAAATACCTGCTGCAGCTGCTTTAACTTGCTATGATGCTGGAGACGACAGCATAATTATGGGTCTCTCTTGACAATTAATAGCTCTATCATGAACATTATTTATACTTACTCTACATTTTCAGGCTATCAATTAATCTAGGAGGACCTACTATGATGATTTACGATTTTTCTATTCAGTTTCCAATTTGAAGAAAGGAACCACATTAACTTACGATGTCGCAGATTTTTTATTTATTGATGCTTCTCTGGGCGACGGTAGATTTTGATTACAATATTAAAGTATTATATACATTATCTTTAAAAAAAAATATTTAATACATCTTCCATAATATACCTATTGTATGTAGGTACTATTACGCGCAATATTTCAGACAGAAATCTTTGCTTACTCTATTTGTGAAGGAGCTAAGGAACTATCGCCAATCATTCAACTGAATTAATTCCCTTATGAGGAGAAGTTAATAATAGCAATCCTCCTTGAAATGTAACATTGTTATTTATTCGCCCTTGAAATTTGTAATAAATAACATTCGTAATCTGTGAGGGCATTATTGATTAGGTACTTTCTTCTACCAAACACTTTGCTTGCTATTTCAATAGGATGCCCCCGTTTTATAGCACCTGGGTATTAACTACCATTAGAAATTACCTTTAATGTTATTAACTTACGTAGGTACAATGTATTTGAATAAAGATTGAAAGAAAAAATAATAATAATTCTGCATTACCTGCGGTCGTCAAGCCGGCACTTCCTCGAATAAAAACTACACTAACATGGCACAAATTTCAATTAAAAATCATGCGATATTCAGTTATAGATGTTAAAAAGTGTTTAACCAGTTCAAAAAGAGTTAAAATTAACTCAATATCTAAAAATATAACCTCGAAGAGTGTGTCAATGTGATTTTTCTCACTCACAAAACAGATGACAGGAAGGCAATGCGCGCGCAGCAGGATCAATAGAAAATATAAGGCTAGGTGCTCAATACTCATAGAAGACATTAAGGCTGCATGGGCACTACGCGCTTAATCGTAACTATGGTCGTAACTGAGCCCCGATTACGGTAACTTTTATAACGTCTACAATCCAGACGCGTTTCTGATTCTGCGATACGATTGGTCAAAACAGCTGACGTACGCTGTTGAACGACCAGTCGTATCGCAGAATCGAGAAGCGTGTCTGGATTGTTGACGTTAAAAATTACCGTAATCGGGGCTCAGGTCATAACAGTCACCAGCCCCGAGTCTCGTTTGCCGAGACGTGCGGTCAGACTCAGAAACGCTATGTTTGTAAAATATCAGGCGCTTAATCAGGTAGCAATCGAAATACAGCGTTTTTGGGCGCCATGATGGCACATAGCTAAAGATAGGAAATGGCGAAACAATTTTAATAGCCACGCCACGGTAGCCGAGCGGTCAAGAGGTCGGACTGGCCGACTCGAGATCCGAGGAACGCGGGTTCGAATCCCACCGCCGCTCGACTAAGTATTGTGGTGAGCCCACTCGTAACATAAACTTATTTAGCTTAAGACGAGGGGCTAATGGGACTATTAGTAATTTGGGCAATACAAATTGCTAATAATCTTTAAAAAAAAAATGTTGAAAGCCAGTGAAAACTTTCCGAAAAAAGTGGACATCCTATTCGATATCATCAAAGATATAATATAATGAAATCTTGGTGCATTTTTAGTGTAATTTCTGCTGCATGAACGACAAAACAAAGATTATGCCTGATGGTGCTGGTCTGGTACTGATCTCCGCATACAAAATTTTTGAATTTGTTTGCCCTATTGCCTATACAATGCCTTATCCCAAAGAGTCTTCTAGGGAAAACTCGCTCACGGTTTTTACATAGGGTAAACCGATAGTCATTGGACACTGCCAGTCATTGGACAAAACAACTCTTGAATTTTCTTAAAATGAGTATTCCTTCAAATACAATAGATTTATGACTAAGACTATGACTAAAATAAATAAGTATTCCTTCAAAAAAACGCGCTTTTATATCCATCAGTCCAGTAGCGGCGTAAGGGGGGGGGGGGGCGGTGGGGGCGGTCCGCCCCGGGTGCCAAGCATCAGGGGGTGACACAAGTCGCGCAGATTAGTACCTACTCACTGGCACATCTGCATGGCAAATTTGCGGTGTAGACGGTTTGCGATTGTCATCTTCGAATCAGTAGGTAACCCCCAAAATCCTGGGGGGTACCAGAGGGTGCCTTAGGACTTATAACGGGGGGGTTTGGTCATCGCCCCGGGTGCCAACCCATGCTACGCCGCCACTGCAGCAGTCGGAATCTCTCAGTTGTTGAAATAGAAATGCTATTTTTAATTCAGTAATAACTGTCCAATAAGTGTCCAATGACTGGCAGTTTACCCTACCTTTAACACTAATTTAACAACTCATTATCTAAGTTTAGTGCCCTTTATTAAAATATGCGTAAGTAGGCCTACATAAATTCTCCTGCAGCTGATGGAGCCTACTTATTCATAAACAAAATTTATGTTGACGATTAACTTAGTGCATAATTTGAAAATAATAAGCTATTATTTTATTTGCCTTCATAATTAGGAACCAATCTAAACAATTAACCAAGTGTGATCATTTTGGATTAAAAGTATACAACCTCACTGCCGACACGAATTCATTCACAGACGATGGAACGTTTATAACCAAACCAAATTAGGCTGACCTCTCCAGCTCAACAGAAAGCAAGAAAACAATGGCAGAGGGAAGCTCAAGTTATTTTGGTCGCACGTCACGGCACCCGAGACGCTAAAATGTCGGTGACCTCGCACGCGAGTTTTTGTCTCTGTCTTTTTCTATACAAGCAGCGAGGCAGCATTATCACATCCGATCCGACACTACGAATACGATTGGCGTCAGTGACGTGTCGACTTGAGCAGTGTAAACAGTGTGGAAATAAGTTGTTTACGATTTTATAAACAGTTTTAAGTATGAAAGAGTTCAAATACGACGTTAAAACACTAATTCAAGGCGTAAGGGACCGTCCGTGCCTTTGGAATAAGAGCTTGGAAGTGTACAAAGACCGTTTGGAAAGGCGCAATGCGTGGGAAGAAATATTCAACTTGATGGACGAGAGTTACGAGATGCTTCCTCCGGAGGAAAAACGGCTGACAGGTTAGTGAAAACAGTTTTTTAACCTAATTTTAATTAATAGCTTATAAGTAAGGCTGCAATATAAACATGTATTACATTTCAATGTTTCTTTCCATGATTGAATGTGTCTCTTGTTGTCCGTTTTGCAACGTCACGATTTTTTCCCTGCCTGCGTAAGGTCACTCTTGCGGCAGTGTCCACAGTCCACACGGCTTTTGTTGTTTTATGGGCTAACAACGCTAACAAGGGGCTCTCAAACTAGACGCGTATCACATCTCTTGCTTAGCATTCTGTGTATTTTAGGAAAAGTTACTTCTTGATTATGTTGTAACTACTCGTACTTAGTTGTTGCATGTGTTTTATTTATTAGTACCTACTACCGTCCCCACTGATGGGATTAATAAATTAATTAAAATTTATATTTACGGGAATAAGAAACATTTTTTTTAAATTCTTTTTTATCTAAGAGAAGACTTGCAGGAAGAAGGGATGTAGGTACACACACCGGCAGATTTAGCGGAACGCAAAAAAAAGTATGAAAATAAGGAAAATTACTACTGATCTATGAAATATTTATTATACAAAATAAAGAGATAATTAAAATAAAATAAAATAACATATATTTTTTAAATATTTAGTCGTTTTTATTTAATAAAAAATCATCGAAACGAAATTTCAATTTTTCAGTTTTGAACAAAAATTAGAAATTGTGGCCAGATTAAAAATTAGGGTAGCTTATCACTATCCAAATGAATGAATTAATGATGGGTATTTCCCCCTCTTGCTCTGATGATGGTTTCCATTCATCTGAGCATGCTGCAGTTAATGATATGAAGGGTATTTTGGGGCAATGTCTGCCATTCCTCTAGTAACGTACTACTAATGCGGTTACCTTTGCATTCGATCCTTATATAATTTGTGCCTCTTAATTCCAGGCGAGCACATCGTCAACAAATGGACGAACATTCGCGACACGTTCGTGAAAAGCCTCCGAGCGAAGATGGGCAAGTCGAAGCGACGGTACATTTACTACGACCTCCTCAAATTCCTTATCAGTGAGATCCGAGGAGAGGACCATGAGGAAGAAGAATTCGTTGAGGAAGTCAACGTGCCTTATATGAAAGAAGAAAACCCGAGTGAGGGAGAAATTGAACCCCGAAAAAGGTCGAAAAGACTGGAAAAAAGCGACGACTCGTGTACCCCAGTACAAGAGACTAGCTTTAAAGAACATATCACGAGAAAGAGATCTAAAAAGAAGGAGACGGCAGAACAGACGAAGGTTTACGAATCTAGTAACGACATAGATTTCGTAGAGGTTGAGGATAGTGACCCCCGGTTGATGAATGAGGATGAGGCGTTCTTCGCGTCCTTATTGCCGACTGTAGTGAAGTACAATGAGGATGAGCGACTGGAGTTTAGGATAGAGGTTCTGAACGTCATGAAGAAACTGAAGGAGAATAGAAGATGGAGTAATGGTGACCCATAGACAATTTTAAGCACTATTTTTAGACTAGGAATATTTTTTTATGTGATTGACAAAAGACTATAAAGCTGGCTGAAAGGAGCAATAAATCCAAAACAATGTGATTGTTTATATTCTTGTATCATTTATTATCCAGAACATCACGTGTTTCTCATACAATTTTTAAATTCAATATTTAAACTACAAGTGTGTATATTTACAAGAATATTATATCTACCCGCAAAAACCAACAAGACAAACGATGCCGGACTGAGCCCGGCAACGAAGGAAACTAATAGTGAACATATAAATAAAAACATGACTTTTTAAAAGATACATTTTAATGATCATTTTCGTCTGCAGCAGTTTTAAAAATAAGTTTACATAAACAAGAAAACATCAGGTTCAATTAATAAAAAAAAATGATGAAACTTCCTAAAGATTAGTTTTCTTTACAGCTAATAAGTTCTAAGTGAAAAGTTTAACAAAAACGCATTGAATACTGTATGTTTGATAGTAATATCGGAGGTAAATTCACCTACAATGTTTCGAACGATAACAACATCATATTGGATTATATAAAAATTGAATCTTACGTTAAAAGATGGCAGAAAATTACTATCCAAAACGGAACAATTTACATCGAGTTGTCGATAAAATACAATAATCATTACACTGGATTGATTAGTGCCTTCGTCTTCTTTCCCTAATACTCCTATCTTACAGCTACATGAATTTCTGAAATATTGTTTATTCGCCAACCCATTGAGTGCATTTCAGTTACAATTTTCACTATAATACGTCCGCCCACTAAATTCACTAATTTTAAACACCCCTCTCTCTATATACAATTCGGAATGAGTCGCCCTTAACCGCGAAATTAGATTTTCGCTGATAAATGTCGCGACGTGAATCGATACATGGGCATTTTATATACATAAGCGATAAAATACTGCGTGAAATAAACTGTATACGGCTCAGAGCCAAACAAAGCCGTGGGCAAAAGTACACCACTGGGCTCCTCGGTATCATAGATAAACACTATTATATCGGTACTATAGTGACTAGAGACCCCCTTGAACAACGCGGGGACGAAGTATATATTTACATGGATATCAAATTCACACTAGCTTAACACATCGCTACTATAAAATGTTAATAATTTCTATAATAATATAGCGACAACGCCCTTTGGAACAAGCGCAGAAAACCGCGACAAACTCGCATTGGCACGGATATTAACCACGAATAATGTTTACCAAAAAGGAAATCTCAAAAATAACACGCATGAAGTTTAAACTTTAAAGCTCCCGTCGTCTTTGAATCTTTCAATTTGTGCAGTTCTCGTGGAAGTTGCTTAACAACTAAAGCTAAGCGTTAATACAGTACCAAAACGAAACAAGTACAAAACGTTGGCGCCCAACGCGTGGCTACGCTAACCGAACGACAACATCAGTCTAGCATCATTAATATGAAGAGCTATGATTCAACTAAATACATTATCACTATACCGCTAAAAGACGATTAAATTCACATTTGAGTATGGCCTGTATTCACTAACGGAAACGCTTACTTCTATAATGGAGGTAACCTATAGAAATACATTTTTATACAGTTACATATCAATACAATATGTATATGGATATATTACAAGAAGTAAAGTTTTAACAATCATTAAAAAACTTATCTCGATCCGCAAGAAACAAATTTGAACTTATAGGTGACACTTTAGTAAAAACTTAGCGAAAAATAACACCTAAAAGGAACTACTAACTCGAACGTAAGTAAACATTAACAAAATACATCGCATAGTATCCGACGCGAACTTAGCTACCGGTAGTTACATATAAAATTATATACAAAACAATTTCAACAATTTTATTACCTAAAGAAGTGTAACCTCATCAGTAAAGAGATCGCAGTTCAGTCTGGGGGGCGTCTGGCGCCCGAAGTACAAATAGATCACATAGGGCCTTATTACAAAAAAGTTCCCGGGACGAACGGAACTCTTGTTTAAAATGTTATTTCCATAGTGAATGGCAATTTAAACCAGGGTTAAAACCGAGTCTAACTTTTTGTAATATTTTTTTTTTATCCACAACGAGGAAGCTCTTGGCCTGTATCTCACCTGATGGTAAGTGACGATCAGACCGAAGGTGGAAGCGAGCTTCACCCGGAATCCTCAACCACGGAGGAACTGGCTATCTTACCTCTAACTGTCGGAACACAATAATGCTGTTAACATTGTTGTTATGGCGACAGACTTAGGTAAGATGGTGGTAGCTAGCCAGGCGGACTTAGAACAAGCCCTACCACCAACCAAACCGAACAGAAAAATCTGTCCCCACTGGGAATCGAACCCGGGACCTCTGCGTCTGAAGCAGGTGGTCTTACCACAAGACCACAGAGGCGGTTGTATTGTAATAAGGGGGATTAAGTCTTAATTCGTCGTGAAGTCAATGGTTGGTTTTCGCTGTCGCGATTTCTTGGGGCGGGAGGGGGCAGGGGAGCCGTTGCAGCAATGGCAGCCGCGTTTGACCACGCCGCGTCCGGACGCTCGGCGCCGGCTGTCCGGATCGCCCGGAGATCTTTCCCCGGCCCGGGTCTTTCCGGACAGGCTACGCTCCATATCCCCGTCGATTGGATGGTAAGTTCTTTTAGGCGGGTACGTGCGAAGCGGCGGGTGGTTATCATCAGCGGAGGACCCGTCAGCGCTGCCAATGCGTTCCATCCCCCTCGCGTCTTTGATGACCGAATCCAATCTCATATGGGTGCCGACCCCGCTGGAATCAGTCGAGTTTGTTTCATCGTACGACGGACTCTTGCAGCATTTCTCGCTGTCACTACTGAAGTCGAGAGGCCGTCTGCCGTCTGACCGTTCTGACGCGGAATTCGACTCCCAAAACAATTCCGCGTGGCGTTCCGGCGAGGACCTGTCATCTTCTACATCCGCCATCGACTGCAGAGTCTCGTCGCGGCTGTCTTCTCCGATCATCTTTGCGTCATCTCCAGCTATCAAAGCTTCAGGTTCATCCATGAGGAATCGTTTGTCGTCTTCGTAGCACACTCGCCTGATGACTTGCGTCGCGTTTCCCGCAGAGTGTACTATAGTTGACGCTGTATTCGATAGGTGTAGTTCTCTGGTGTCGTTGAGTAGATCAAACCTGGTAAGGCCTTCGTCTTTGACGAGGACCGAGGATAGATTGATATTCCCGTTGTGGGAAGGTATGGTATGTATCATGTTGTCTAAAGTATCATACTTGACGGTGTGACCAGCGTCAGGCGGCGCTTGGGATATGACGGTGGTCTGAGGAGCCGCCATAAGAACGGTGGCGGGCGCGCGTGTGGCGTGGAATATAGTGGACGTGATATGACGCGCCTTCAGCCCGCTTATCGTAAATTGCTGTACCTGGAAGTAGATAAAATAGGTTAGTAACCACTTGAATAATAAGATACATTTAGTTTTAGTTTTCATTTGCTTTCAACCCGTGTAAATCTTTCGTCTTAGTGTCTGAAAGCTCAAATGGAATATAATAATATGTAGTATTTTCAAGTAAACATAACACCTCAGTCACTCACAGACAAGTAGATAATTAATTTACAGATTCATCTTTTTATGCAGAACAAGGCAGCTATGTTAGAATAACGCTTAGTGCGAGCCGGTGGAATGTCGACACTGTATTATGACATCGTAATAGTGTCTTAATTAATGTCTAGACTTCTCATTTACCATTTCCCTTTAATGCTAATGCTCGTTTTCACCATCAATCCCTAATTTTTAAGTGACCCCTATGGTAACACATAACAGGAATTTTGTTTTCATAGGGGTCATTTAAAAATTAGGGATTGATGGTGAAAACGGGCATAAGCCACTCAAACAATCCTCTATAGCTCACCTCGCCATCATCCGTGGGCTCGCTGTGGAAAGTCGTATTAGGGTGTGCTCTAGCAAACTCCTCCGCATCCAGAGGCGCTGGCAACGGTGTCCCGACCACATCCTCCAGACCTATCGGGATCTCCTGCTGGTCGTCCGGGATATCCTCCCGGGATAGTAACTGGTCGGTGGCTATCTGGTCGTCCATGTCTGGTTGCGGGATGCTAGCTTGGATGTGGTTTGGTTGCGCTGGAAGGTGGAAAGATTTGATTAGCGGTCACCAGTTGATACTACAATAAGGTCTTGGCATTCAGGTAGTGCTTACAGTATTAGAAGTATTGCAATTTGTTACTTGAAAGTTACGTTAAAAGTTCGCTACACTTTTTCTATTCTTCTTTTCTTGTCGACAACAAACCTACACAATGTCAGCCCAAAACTCCGCCACAAGAGTGGCGTTGTCAGAAGCACTCATCAAATCCTCCTGGGTGCAGTTGCTTGGGCACTCAGGGCACGACATCAGGTGCCTTTTCTATTTCTAATTGGCTTTTTAAACATTGACAACAATTGATTGGAAATTCCTAAAATTCAGCCAGTCTAGTGTTTTTGCTGTAGCTAGTAGCTGTAGCTCTTAAAGTACTTCCCTCTTTCCTCTGTCTGTCCTAATAATCCAGCAATGAAATTGTTTTTCGAAATTTTTCTATGCTCTTCTGATTAATTTCGTTGCAGATCTAGTGTAACTTTTCCCCGGGGTTTTTAAACCAGTATCTACAGCTTGTCCCGGAGAAAAGTTACGCACGAGTTACTCTCTTGATTGTGGTCGTGCGCAGGAGACTCGGCGAACAACAACTCTGACTCGGCGCGCGACGAGCGTGTTTTATTGAAAGTACTGTCTTCTTGGTCTCTTCGCCGCATCTCGCAAAGTCTATGCTGGCCCTAAAACTTATTCTATAAAACAAAAATGAATTACTTACGTGTGTGCGAATGATGCCCCTGCTCTTGGTTGTGATCGTGCGCAGGCGACGCGGCGAACAACAACTCCGCTTCAGGGAACAGCTCCGACGCAGACGGCGAGTCCACGCCTAAGTCTTCGCACTCCTCCGATAGTGATTTCTGAGGGAAACAAAGTTTATATATTGATGAGGCCACAAACAGCCGAATCTGGTATATTATAAAATCATCACCCTTTAGGCCCAGAACACAACAGTTCAAACCGCTTTCAAACTGGTCGCGTCATGTGTAGTCTCTCAACGGACGCTATGGCAGAAACTTAGAAGCAACTCAAAAGTAACCAGAAGTTGCAGTTTCGTTTCAATTGCGTTTCACCGTGTGTTCTGAGCCTAACTTGATGATATGGGTGCGACGTTTCTTTTTATAACTAGCCAAATTTTAATTTTGACCGACTTCGGAAATATCAATCATGATGGTAAATTAACTAAAGTTGTGTATTTAAATTATTATTTAGTAACTTAACTTTTCTACCACTTCAAAAGGGAGGGATCAACCTCATATCTGTTACGAATGACAGAGTTCTAATGTAAGAAACATACAAAAAAGCATGTAACCGAATTGACAATCTGTAACATTTTTGAAGTCTTAAAAATTGGAGTATTTTTTATATTACCTGTAAGCTCAAAAACTGAACTCCGAGGCGAAGGCGAATATCCTTTGTCTGAGTAGTGTAGTGTCGAAGTAAAGTCATGTCGATATTAAGAAGTGTCGGAGTAACGTAATGTCGAAGTAACGTTTGTCTGAGTTTACTTAGGTAGCCTTACCTGTAGCCTCAATTCGTGCTCCAGTATAGCGTATTTGTGCCTCAACGCGGCGGCTGAGACGTGGGTGAGCCGATGTTGTCTGGTCCCGTCTCTCCTCTGCACCACCTGTGCGTAGACTTTATCAGTTATAATGGACATCTACAGGGTTGGTCGACACTTGCATCAATGGGGAATATGTGTGTAATGTTTATCAATTGAGGAACATGTTTGGTCTAATAACATTACAGACTTTTTTTTTCTTTCATCTTTGACGTCAGTTTGAAGTCATAAGTTTGAAGAAATTGGACCAAATATAATTCTATCAAAATTGATATCTATTCTGTATCAGAACCTTTTTACTAGACTTCTTTTAGAAGGTATATTTTCATTAAATGCATTTACAACTAAATGTTTAGATTACACGATATTTACTTAACCTAGATGCGGGTAAAGCCCATCAAGAAAGGGTGACATTTTGTTTTGGAAGGAATAGGCCAATTAGCCTTATATTTCTGGCAGACAGGAAATAACGGTCTGAATAAAGACGCTATTATGTAACGCATAGGGTTCAAATGGGCGTATTCCCTGGCTAGATATAGGGGTACAAAATTGACGCAAGTGTAGACCTAAAAATTGTCAATAAACTGTAAACGAAAACAATGAGATTCAAGAAAGTAACTATAACCAAGAGTTTAATAATATTAATAACACATTTATGGCAAGCATAAAGCCACCTGGATGATTTATAAAAGCCTAATAATGACTTGATGTAACAAAAAACTGTGATCCATACGGAAAAGCGGTACATCTTGAGATTATACCAGGTCTGTCTCACCCCTTAGTGTAAGGAGTTTCGGAATCAAACGGTGCTTTTGTTAGTAAATGTATAAGAAACTCTCGCGCATATTGTTATGTGAAAAATGTTTTTATTCAGTTAAGGATTATTTGACATGTAAATTACAATAAACAATTTGACATCTAATTTAATTTATTGAAGTAAGATTATTATAATTAATATTATTGAATAACTAATTGAATTATTGACATAGCTATATAATAATTATAATTGTAATTTATAATAATGATTTTTTATGCACAAATTCACATGCCAGCTACGCTGGTGAGATAAGCTGCACCTCTTTTTAATTTAAGACCACATATTTTATTGTACCACATTATCTCGGTGAATAAATAATCTTTGAATCTTTGAATCTTTGAATCATACTAATTAGGTTCATTATCGTTTAAACATAGGCTATATATTAGGCAACTTCTGTATCTACTCCACGAGACTTATGAATAAACGTCTCTATCTACACGAAGTAGAGTAGCTTTTTCTTTAAAATTTCTAAGGAGTGAGACTTCTGAAAATCTATTTAATCTGTGACAACACGTTTAGTTTATAAGTACATCGCTTTATTTAATAAAACATTTTAAGAACATCAACTAATGAAGATAACTATTCAATAACAATGATATTCGTATGAAAGGGACATGCACGACTAAATGCAGGAGTATACTCGACAATGACTGGGGAATAATTCCTCATGCACAATTAAAATTTAAAAAATCTAACCAGCTAAACAATGATTAGAAAGAAAAGACTCCCGAAGAACTTTGGGTGATGTGAAATCATAAATGAAAAGACTCAAATGAAGAAGGGGCAATTAATATAAGACCTAGAACACGTCCGTGAAATCGTTTGTGGTAAATGCCAGCAATATAGAGGCGACATTATTGTGTTATTGTAGCAATTAACACAGATTTAACGCAAAATAAGAAGCATTGAAGCCTTGCGTTGTTGTCTATGTTTTACAGTCAAGTTGTTATGCTTTGGTTTAATAATATTTTTGTTCAAAGCTCCTGAGTAACTTCAATTGATATCTCTCTCTCGCTCTCTATCTTTAGACTATTTAGTTTGACAGAAGACATTTTTTAAACGCCTATTAGTATTTTTTATTCAATGTAATTTAAATAAAAAGTGTAAAATTTTTGAAGGATGTAAATCTCTCAGTAATCCATCGAAACTAAGTATATTACTGTGGTTATATTGTCGCGTCTACATTGGGTGAAGATAAAAGGCATCAGCACATAACGATGGCCTTTATTCATAAACAACATACCGTGATGTTTCAATTCTCAACAATTTTAGTGTAGTCTGTCATCAAAGTATGAAGTTATGAATAAGGCGTTCCGGACAAAAAAAATCGAGGCGTGCACGTTCTACAAAATAGGCATACTAGTTGAACGGGCAGCGCCAACACTACGACATTATCACCTGGTGATGATAGGGCTTATCATCGCAATCGGACGCGTCAATGTCATAAACGCAACGCGGCGAATCGCCCAAGTACGACTTTTTCGACTCAACGTCGAACATCTTATCAAATATCCTTTGCGCCTCCATATCTGGACTGTATCGATCTTGGATCGGGTCCTGAAGCGTCAAAATGTGTCAGAGCCACGTTATAAGTGTGTAAGAACCATCAAGTATTTAGATATAGTATTAAAAACAAGCATATTTCGATACTACAAGTTTACGCTTAGGATAAAATGAATCGCATGTGACATTACTTCTCGGTATAACCAACATTCGACAAAATGTGGAAATTGGAAGTGAATAAAAGACAAATCATTGCGAGTCCATTTTAAACAGCGTAACTCTTGTAATAAATAAGTGACATATAAATTGATGGTTCCACAAACAAGTACTAAATACAAGTAAATAATACTTACCAGCACTGTCCTTCCGAGGTTGTCCGCCCGAACTGTCTCTTCGTAAGAATAGTCGTGGGGTTCACCAGTGGGCAGGTGCCACGGTTCTGACCCTTCCGGGCTCGAACCTCGCTCCGGCTTCACGTCGCTCCCGTCCCGGTCAGTCCACGGCGAACTGTTCGCCCGAGTGTCCACTAGTTCGGGAGGAGTCGGCGCCGGCGCCGGTGACGCGGTGCTATCGGGAGGCTGGGCAGCCGTAGCAGTAGCCAAGTTGAAAGCTTGAAGGTTATGCAGCGCTGCTGTCGGGAGCCTGACATGACGAACTCCTGGCCTTGTCAAAACCGGCTTCAACCCAGCCGGGCCAATCAGCCGTTGCAGCAAAAGCGCATTTGTAGCCCCACCTTCACCCCCGCTAACAGTCAGCAACTTCGGCCCGCGGTTCGTGACTATAGCGATCTGTTGACCCCCTTTGACCATAGACACTGGTAGGATGTAATTAGCTGGCATCAGAACGGCTGTCGCTGGTTTTCCTGCTGTACCACGCGCTACGGTGATCGTCTGGCCGTCAGCGACGATGACGTTTCGCTGCGGCTGCGGCCGCGGTTGTTGTTGCGGAGGAATCTCGTGCTCGAACGACAGTTTGCGGACCACTTTCCGCGGACTATCTTGAGGCGAATGGCTATCTAAGCAGCTTTCGTTGCAGTCCCCTTGAGATGTACCACAGCTGCTGTCTTCAGAGCCCATTGTTCTACACGTGTCGTCTCCGATCGGACTGAGCTCACGACCGTGGCGTCTTGATCCACTTGAACTCTTCTTGCGCTTGTGAGAACCAGAGGGATTCGAAGGAGGATTAGTCCTCCTCCTCGGTGCTGGTTTATCTTTATCAGGTGAGTTTTCTACCTGCTCTTTATACTCTGCCAAGATATAAAGTATCCTTTGTGTAGTTTGTTCGTCTTCGAGCGGTTTCTGAGTAGATGTTTTTGGTGGAACGGTAATCTTCATTGTGTTAGGCGGATGGGATGACGCCTTAGGCCGCGATTTTGATTTAGAACTTTTCGGCTTAGGTTGAGGTGGTGTTTCCGAGTGTGATGGTTCTGACGTCACCGTGTGTGGTATTTGAGAGTGAGTCGAAGACGTGGGAGAATCTACCATCCCAGATGAGTCCGGTGATCTGACATAAGATGTGCTTGGTGTCGATGCAGATGCTTTTCGATTAACGTATGCTACATTCAATTGCTGGTGGTTGTTGCCAATCGAATATAACACCTGTTGCGTAGCCTCTGTTGGTGACGATGAGCTCGCAGACGATGACCCGTCAGTTGTATCCGAAGTCTGTGGTGTGTGCATTTTGGGAAACGTAGTACTCGAGTTTGAGTTCGGAGGAACACTGCTTCTCTCTTTCACTTGCTCTAGAACCATGTCGAATTCTCTCAGCTGCTCCAGAGTAGACGAACTCATCTGCGATTCTGGTGACGACTGGTTTTCATTCGGGACTTTGACTTGTCGACTTGTCTGAGTTTGCGGAAGCCTAATAGTTTGGCCAAGGGGAGGGGCCGCTGTCAATACTAGCTGCTGATAAACAGGTTGGTTAGCGCCCCCAATCACGTTCCTTTGAATCTGGAAAAAGGACGGTCTTACTACTCTCCCACCGGACACCATTTGGGGCGTCTTACTGAGCATCGGGAGCTTTATACGCATTTGAGTTAAAACCGGCTGTGGTTGAGGTTGTGGATTTGGATTACTTTCATTTTGCCCATTCATTTGCGCGTTCCCATCTTCAGAAGATCCCTCGCTGCCAGATGCTTTTTGAGGCACAATTTTTATGATCGGCGACTCAATTTCATTTTGGGTGCTTGCTTGCTGCTGTTTTTGACCAGATTCATCAACTAATTCAGTACTCGGCACGGTAATTAAATTGATAGTCTGTCCCCCGCCGATGTTAACGGGAATTTGTCTGGTGTATATCACTCCTCCGTGCATTGTTTGCAAGTTAACTGGAGTCATCGACTGTTTTATTTGTTGTACTAAGTTCGCTTGAGGTTGAGATGTTGGCGCGGATTTTCGTAACAACAATGGTGGACTGCCGATCTGGCCAATATGATCAAGATTCATGGCATTTTCTGATGACTGGCATTCGCCTTCGGAATTTGTGTTCACAGATAAATGAGTATTGTTAGCATTTATATCGTTCGGTTTTTCGCTGCCATCTTGGAACACTGGTTTTCCAAAGGCTTGATTAAATTTCGGCAGGCTGGTAGATTTTTCCGGTACTGTGGTTTTAGTAGAGGAGTTCTGAATGAATTGGGCGTAGTTTTCTTCATATACCGAGCGTGACTTAATTTCTTGATTGGCATCGGCAGAAGTGGGACTCAAGTCCTGGTTCTCAGCTGGTTTAGGTGTATTTTGAACATTGTTTTGAACATTCGGAGTTTCTATTGGTTGCAGTCTTAGCACCATGCTTCGCTGATGAGGCGCATTCAGCTGAATAGCTTTGCCGTCTTTACACACGAACTGTACCATTTTCTGTTCATTCGAACCCTGGACATTCGCGAGGTTTGTCAACAAGTTTACTCTCTTCAAAAGTTGTCCAGTCGCATTGCTGTTCTTTTGGTTTCCTGTATTAACGATATGGAGTAGTTGGTTGCCGCCTTGTTGTAAGCCCGCGTCTACAAGGGATATGCCACTGAAGGAATTAGTTTGTTGTGTAGTAGCACCGTTAGAAGTAGCACCAGTAGTACCAGACTTATTTTGCACGATGTGTAACACAGGCGTAGCGTTAGGTCCATTGATAACTGATGGTTGTGAGTTATCAACTAAAGTAATTTGGTTTCCAGAAGCGTTTTTCCCTTGAACGATGTGTAACACTTGTGGGGTGGCCGACGCGTTTTGGTTTTGCTGATTATTTTCGGTGGAATTTGTCTGATTTAATGGCGGTGGCAGGATTTGCGCCAAGGCCTGCTGTAATGCTACTGCGCTTATAGGTGTCGCTTTAGCGAAGTTATTTGTAGTCAACTTTTGTGATAGAATATTAACAAGGGCTTGAGCTCTTGTATTCGCAATAGTCTCAGCTGTGGCACTAATACCCGCTGCACTCATAGCACACGCAATTTGGTCTGTCTTCTCAGGCAAACCATTTTGTTGCTTTGTTTGTTCTTGTATTGGGTTTTCTTCTTGCGCTGGATGTTCTTGTATTGGTTGTTCTTGTGGCGTTGAATTATCTTTTTGCGTTGGTTGATCTTGTGTTGACATTTCTTGTTGTAATTCCGGTTCTTGTTGTGTTTGGTTTTCTTGTTGTTGTTGTGTTGAATATTTTTCCTGGGTTGGTGGTTCTTGTTGTATTGAATAATCTTGTCTTGTTGAGTAATCCTGTTTTGTAGAGTAATCCTGTTTTGTAGAGTAATCTTCTTTTGTAGAGTAATTTTCTTTCATTGCGTAATTTTGTATTGAATAATCTTGTTCTTCTGAGAATTCTTCTACTGGCGTCGGATATTCTTCTGGTGTTGGGTATTTATCTCGTGGCGAGTAGTCATCGTTTGTGGCGTATTTTTCTTGCGTTGGGTATTCTTCTTGACGCGAGAATTTTTCCTGTGGCGGATATTCTTCTTGTGGCGCGTATTCTTCTTGTTGGGGGTATTTTTCTTCTGATGGATATTCTTCTGGTGTCGGGTATTGTTCTTGTGGCGGATATTCTCCTTGTGAACGGTATTCTTCTTGTGAACGATATTCTTCTTGTGGCCGGTATTCTTCCTGCGGTCGGTATTCTTCTTGCGGCCGATATTCTTCTTGCGGCCGGTATTCTTCATGTGGCTGGTATTCTACTTGTGGCGGGTATTCGGTCTGTGGTGGGTATTCTTCTTGAGTTGGATACTCATCTTGTGTTGGGTATTCTTCTTTTGTTGTGTATTCCCCTTGTGTTGAGAATTCTTGTTGAGCTCGGTATTCTTCTCTGGTTGGGTATTCTTGCTGCGGGTATTCTGGTTGTGTTGCGAGTTCTTGTAGTGTCGGTTGCACTGGTGTTGGGTACTGCAATTGAGTTGGGTATGTATCATGCTTTGAATTATAAAAAGCTTGATAGTCCTGATCAGTCTGCAAAACAGGAGTGGCATTAGGAGCATGAGGAGCAAACGAGTAATCCACGTCGTTTAAATATTGATTGTCCATACTCGGAGAGTGGTTGTTATCATACGTGTCACATTGTTCTTCCTTCACTTCTGTTTCTTCCATTAGCTCTATCTTAATTTCAGTTTCAATCGGAATATTTTCCAGAGTCGAGAGATGTGGAACACGGTCATGGTCATGTTCCGCCGCGTAGTTTTGCATTAAAGGTAAAGTCAATTCCGCTGTAGTCAATTCTGTGTATTCCGTTTTGATCGTTGGCTGATCATCTTGAGGGCTATTTTCTGCAGAGCATTGTGGGGGACTGGCGTCTGACACTTGAGTGACCCGAGGGTCGCAAGTCACCGGATTTTGAGCTGCAGCACTAACTGGCAGCTGTCCCACTTGAACAACTTGTACAGACACATTAACTGGGGGTATCTCCAAAAAATCTGTCGCATTATAAAGCTCAAATGGAAAACTTGTCAGCTCCCTGCCTTCAGTATTATCCAACTTCTTGTCTTTCTTCAGCCAATCATATTTCAATTCAGCTGTTGTTTTCTTGAAGAACGACCGCACTTTTTCTCTCATTTCAATGTAAGTGATATAACGCCTTAACTGCTTTATTTGTTCTTCCCTTGTTGTATTACTGGTTTCTATTTGATTGGTTTCATAATCTTCGGACAGTAAAAACGGCTGAGGTTGTTTTACGTCCGACAGAGTCGCAGCCGAAAATTTTGAATCGTCACCTACATCTTCCAAATTTTGTATGACTCTGTCGGACCTCTCACCAAAACCCATATTGAAATTGGTTTCGGTGACACTACTATTGGGCAGATCCGATTCTGTGTATTCTGCGCATAGTTCTTCAGCCAGTGTTTGTTGCATTGGGTCTAATGTGAAATCATATTGTTGGATATCCAAATCACAAAACAGTAGATCGTTGCTCTCAATTTGATCTTGAAAATCACTTACGCATTCTCCTTTTAGAGGCCAATCTTTTACAATCTCCTCAACATCTACAAACTCTTTGTGAAACGGCTGCGAATATGAAAACTTTAACGAGCTGCAGTAATCAAATATTCCCTTGTACTCTCTGCTGTAAGCCGTATCTAAAATGGCCGAAGCGGTGGTCCTTGGGTAATCAATATTTTTGGATTTCCTATATCTTTTCCTGCCGATTCTAATGTCTGACATATCAATTTTGCGCTTGAGTGATCTTTTGAACAATTTGGAGTCCTTCCTGGACATATTGGAGTACGTATGTTTAGGTATGATCAGTTTCAGGAATGGTTCTTCGACGCCAATTTCTTTAGTTTCTATCACATTGTCAACACTACCATCTTCACAGATTTCTTGTGTTACTTGGATTATTTCTTCCGGGCTGTCATTATAAATGTCGCTGTCATAAGATGCACTAGATTCGGCAATGGGGAAAACATAGCAGGTGCCTACATCTGGAAATTCGTATTCTATGCCATTTAGAATGACTTCGTTATTATCTTTTTCGTCATCGCTATGTATTGGGCTTATGTCACAAAATTCAGAAACTTCTGTCTCAATGACCGTTGTACATTCTCTGTTAAAAGGCGAATCAATGAAGGCATAGCCGTGATCTAAAAGTTGTATGTTTTGGGTCTTGTCGTAATCACATTCAGTTTCGCTCTCATCTTTGGCATCGGTACTTTGTGAATACGGGCTATTCACTTCTTCTGCTTTGGTTATTCTGCTTACATCTTCTATAGTTACCATTTGTGGCAAGATAATAGAATCTTGACAATCGTTTGCATCGGCATTAGCATCTACGTCACTAATGACAATTTCTTTTTCGACATCCGAGTTGTTCAATATGACAGGGCTAATTTTGTTAGGCTCATTCACTATAGAACTGTTGTCTACAGATTCTTCAGAATAGTGTTCAACTTCAATTTGGTACTCGAAGCTAATGGGAGGTGTTGGGGCACATGTATCTTGCTTATCAGGTAGATCATGAGTATCTTTACCCGGTATTTCAACTTCAATGTTTATTTCACCATGATTGTCGAATGTCTCTTGACTTTCATTTTTTCCAGGTGAAGCTAGCTTTCGATCATTTGAAAGTTCTTCAGGCTTTTTAGTTTCTTCTTCCATTGAGCTTTCCGTTAGTTCTTCAGACGCAATATCCTCTTCTACCTTCCTATTTCTATGTTCAGCGTCAACATTTTCAGTATTATTATCACAGCTTGTCTCTCTAACACTTGTGCATAGCTCTTGGCTGTTATTATTCTGTTGTAGTGTAATAACGTCCTCATCAGGTAATTTGTCCATGCTCACAATATCGGTGATGTCGGTGGTACTAACGGTTAAATCGCAATCATTACTTTGCTGGATTTGGTTCTTATTGCATTCACCTAGATCTGTTTTAATCATGTCACAAGATGTTCGTTGTGATATTTCATTTGTGTTATTTAATTCGTTGTTATTTTGACTGGGAATTGTGTCGTTAAGAACCAGTTCTGTATTTGAGTCTGTATTACTGTCACAATTTTCTGGTAGAACTTCAGTCAACGTCTCATCATAATCTGGCGTATTATTATTGGAATTATTTTCCAAATCTTCATTTTCAGAAGGTAAATCAACTGTTTCTTTGCATATTTCAGGGGACTCTTCCGACACCGAATATGGCGATTCAGACACTTCTACAATCTGTTCTTGTGTGTCATTCATGAGGTTACAATCAGTTTGATGATTTTCCTGACTAACTATTGAGTCAACTATTTCGTCAATAACAGTTTTAGAAATTTGTAATGGCTCTGGAATACTATCTGTAAATGTTTGAACAACTTCTTGAGAATCGATTGGACTATTTTCACATACAACTTTAGAATCTACTCCTTCGCAAACAATCATTGATTCTACTTTTGGCGTTTTATTTTGGTCTTCCACAATATTGGCAGAGTTTGAAGTTTCTTGTGTCTTTCCATCACAATTTGGTATTTGAACTGTTTCGTTACCAGTCGAATGACTTTCTTCGAAACTACAATCCGTTGATATCGTTGTTTCCTCGACATACTCTTGAACATGTTCGATTGTATTCATTCGATAATTATCAGTTGTCGGGGCAATTTTATCATCGCCTGCAGCTTCTGAAACTTCATTTGTATCAACCGTTTCTACACGTGAAGTTTCTGGCTCGTCAGGCATTTCTTCAAGATGTTCTGGTGTGTGGGTTTCCCTGGATATTTCTTCAGTTTCATTCAAAACTTGCATTGGTTCTACAATGTGTTGCTCTTCTGCCACATTTTGTTCAATTTCATGAGTTTTTGGAATTTCAACGCACACTTCTTCAGGATCAGGTGTATTCTCATCTTCAATTTGAGTAGATTTGTTGGCATCAGCGGCCTGAATTTCCATTTCAGTGTTGGATGGTGTGATTTCTTGATAATCCAAATTAGATATTTGGGAATCTGGACTATCGCAATCATGTATTGGTGTAATTTCGAGGGTATCTGATAGGTTCTCCTCATTATTTTTGATATCAACTACTTCGTCGCTAATTTCGTTCATTGATTCTGAAACAGCCGGCACCTGATTAACATAAGTTTGTGTTTCTACAGTTTGTTCAGAGTCTACGGTATGGATTTCACTGTGTATTTCTTCATTTTTCAAGCTAGTCTCGTCTTTCGAGTTTGTTGTTTCATCGCATACTGTTTCTGTGACGTCTGGTAATTTATCAATGTAATTTTGTGTACCAAACACTCGTTGATTTTCTTTGACATTTTCTGTATCATTACTTTCTGCCTCAATGCCAGTTTTCGAGATTGTACTTCCATTGGTCAAAGTTTCTGAATCATTTGGCAATTCCTCAGCATACTTTTGACCAAGTTCTTCAGTACTGGACATTTGACTGTCACAAATATTTTCGCCATCTTTATTTGTATTCTCAATTTTCAAATCCACTTCTTGGCAAACAGTTTCTGAGACATCTACTTGTTGACTTTCACTAAGATTGTCTGCAATTTTGACTTCAATCTCACTATTATTATCCAAATTCACTACTTCATCAAGCAAAGATATCGAAATATCTGACGTGTCGTCAACATCATTGTGTGTAGTTTCAGTCTCTTCGTAATCTACTTGTACATTTTCACTGACCCTTTCTATATTTTTTACGTCTGAAGTATTTATTTCTCTAATTGAGTCATTGATTAGGTCGTCATTTGTTGAATGATCCTTTTGGATGTCATCAAATAACTTTTCAGTCTTGTGTTCTTCGTCTTGATGAACTGTATTATCAATGGTTTCAGATGAATCAAGATTGTGGTCGACATTTAAGTCACTTGCTGTTTCATCGAACTCAATATCCTTTGAGTAATTTGTTTGGTCTTCGACGGCATTTTCTAATAATTGAACTGCAGGTTGGCAGTGATCTTGAGCCGACTCTTCTGTGTCTATAAGGCTATCATCGTGTAAATCAGACTCAACTTCTTTTGACTTTTGAACACCTTGCGGCGGTACAAGCAGGTTAGTATTGTCATCTGGAGCCTTACTAGTAATGGTACCCTTAGATACATCAATGCATTCGCTTAATTTTGATGGAATGTTAATCACAACCTTCAATAATTTATTGGCAACACCCCTCTCATCAGCATTGCGTAGTTTCCTTTTTAAGTTGTAAGGCCTTAGTCGGTTTAGAATTTGATCAGTTAAGAACAATTTTGAAGTAAGCGTCTTCAGCGTTGGAACAACTTCTGTAGTCAGCTCAGAAGATTGATCGACGGGAGTGGAAGTCTCGGGAATCGTAGCAAGCGAGTTATCTCCAGTCTCAGCAGAGATATCTGAATATTTGATTACAATAGCTTCAATTCTTTCACCGGCCAAGTGTAGATCACGCTTTGTAATGTACCATTCACAGCAACAATCCAATTTTTGTAGAACCATGTCTTTAGTAGATGTTGCGTCGAGAAGTTTTTGATAAGATGCAATCGTTTCGAAAACCTCCATCACGGGTGAAGATCTGTCATATTCATAGATGTCAGAAGACATCTCATCCAACTTTTCATTTAAATCATTCGTAGTTGAGTGTTGCAATCTTTTCAAAGCAGCTATAGTGTCAAAAACATCCATTACAGGCGAACTCCTGCCATATTCACAAGATGACTCAACTTTTTCGTCAATATAATCTGGGAATGTTTCTAATAAGGAGAATGACCCACTTCTAGATCTCCTCCTAGGTTCAGAATCAGAATTAAAACTACTATTAGCATCTACAGCTTCTAAATCTATTAAATCATCTGAACAATTTTCTACGGAATCATTATCTTCAGTAGCATCAACCGATGACATAGAAATTAAATCATCACATCTAATGAGATCAACCACAACCTTTTGCTTGATTATTCTTTTCTTTTCATATTCGTCAGCTAATGCATCGCAGTTTTCCAGCCTCACGAAGCATTCTTTAGTTTCTATTGGGGCTTTTTGGTCTCCTTTTAAATCTTCCATCACCGCAGGTTCATCAGAAGACTCAACATTTTCTTGTTTATCTTCTACATTAGAAACATCAACGCCAAGATCTTTTAATAGTAGCTTCTTCAATTCGTCTATATCTTCGTCCTGAATTTTAAGAGCTTCGTTCGAGCAACTAGGTATTTGTGGTAATGGTAGTTGCAATGCAGTCTCAACTACCTTGTTTATTTCATTTTCAGAAATGACTGTGTCAGTTTCTGGAGCATTTATGCTGTCATTAGAAGAATCGTCAATTTCTATGACATCCGGTATTAGCACTTTAGCCATTGGAATGGGCGGCGCAATAGGTTCATCCTTATCATCGTCGTCTATTACAATAGGACTGCTTACGCTTAGGTTTAATTTACTACTGAGCGATACATTCGGTAAATCTACTTTAGCAGCAGTATCCATGGATCTCTTAATTTTGTCAATAACACGAAAGTCGTGCGTAACCTTCGGTAGATTCGGCAGCTTTTCGTTGGGAGTACTTGAGACAGGAGGTTTCACAACTTTATGTGGACTATTCACGACTTCCAACCCATCTAAGTCGCAAGGGAGAAGTTGCGGAAGCTCTTCATCAGAAGAGCTGGTGTTAGGACGTTCCATAATCTTATCCAGAATGCCCACTTCTACCATCTCATCCAAGTCGTGAGGCAATAAGTTAGTGAGTTCTTCATTACCAATACTTGATTCAGGTTCATTCAATTTGGTTAGTTTTACAAAACATTTCGTTTTTAATTTGTTTTGATGCTTTTTGTAGTCATTTACATCTATGGCTACTGCCTTGTGTTCGCCAAACTCCGTTTTATAAATCTGCATCTTACCGGATTTATTGTCCTCTTCATCGTCGCTCAATAAGTTAACAGTTTCTATGGGTACTTTCTCTCTGGTTTGTATATTGACCTCTTCTATGTGTGCCTCAACAATCTTCCTAGGGTTGTCTTTGGCAGTCGTCGAGACTTGCTTTATATTCACAGTGTATCGTTTAGTTTCGTTCAAGTTTGTCAGCAAAGTCGATTTGAGCGCTGGATCTGAAAATATGGACTCGAAACTGACATGCATCTTGCCGAATATAGTAGCTTTGAAAGTCTTGCCGTTTGGTAGCTTGATGCGAACGCATTTCTTTGTTGGATCGTTTGGAGGTGGTGGCAATTCTTCAATTGAGATCTTATCCTTTAAATCCATGAAAGAATCATGAGTTTCGGATGTAGTTTTTCCAGGAGATTTTTCTTCAATTGTTTCTCGTGTGATGTTGTTTGGTACTGCGTTTTGTGACAGTGGCGATACGACCTTCGGCTGAACGCTTTTTCCAGGAGATTTTTCTTCAATTGTTTCTCGTGTGATGTTGTTTGGTACTGCGTTTTGTGACAGTGGCGATACTACCTTCGGCTGAACGCTATCATTGGTAACGGTGACCAAATTCGTATCTATATTCAATGCAGTGGTTATCGGTGTCAAAGTTTGCTGGACCGGTGCTACTTCTTTGGTAGCCTTTTTCTGCTTAGAAATTTTCGGCGAGATATTACTCTCATTTGTAACACTTTCTGTCAAGGGTGTCGCAACGCTAACACCTGTGAAAGTTAGAGATGGCACGTCACTAGAAACACTAGCAATTTCCGAGTTATTTTGTGGAGTATCTACGTTATTAATGATTTCTGAATTTAATTCAGTCTGATGAATCTCTTTTGATTTTGATCGCCTAGTTTTTATGCCACTATGAGAATTTACAACTTTTTCACTGTTGGACCTTGCTTCAGCATGAGTTATCGTTTCGGGTGGAACATTATCTGTAGTACCGGACGATACTGGCGCTTGCTTTTTATGTGATTTTTTGACTTTGATAACGCGACCTTCATGCTGTGTCGTCTCAGTGTCATTAACTACTTCAGATGTTTCAGGTAAGTTATCAGCAATATTTGTAGGTTCTGATGTTTTTGAATTTTGTTTCTTCTTTGTATTTTTGATCCTCTTAGGACGTGCTGATTGCACTACAGGTTTAATTGGCGAATTAATCAATTTGATGCCAAATCTAGTCTTTCCTTTACCTTTCTTGCTTCTTATTATTGATATGGTAACGCCAGTCTTTCCTGGTTCCTTATCAGACGGTGATATACTGTCGTTTACTTGTTGGGACTCATCATTAAGGTTATCTGAGGATGCTGTCAAACTATCATCATCTTCGGTTATTTGATCACTGAACTTCCTAGGCTTCCTCTTTCTCCTGACCGGACGAGCTATTTTTACGTCAGGCTCTGGAGTACTATCAGCCTCGTTTTTTGAAATATATTCGGTAATGAGGCTTGGTATCTTTGGTATTTTTGATCCTAATAACGCGGCTTCTATGTCCATGTCATATCCATTATCAGTAATATCACACGTATCAGTATCTATTACACTAGGTTGAATTTCTTGAGTTTTTACGGTTTTGTCCGATGGTGGAGCGACAATCGCGTTTTCCACCACCGTTTCTTGTTGTATATTTTCTTTGATCTCCTCTGGTGCAACAATGACTTGTTTTTTTGCTTTCAGTATTTTCTTTTTACGTTTTTTAGTTTGAATTGGGGTTGATTCAGTAGTATTTTTAGCAGTATCTTCGACTATTTCATCTTTTTGGGAAGCTTCACTTTTTTTATTAAGTATTCTCTTAGATATGCGTTTTGGTGAATCAATGTCTTTCTCCTTGACATCTTTGTCATTTGCATTTTTTTGTCCTGCATCCTTATTTTCTGTTACTGTCTCTGATTTGAGTCTCACTTTGGTTTTTCGACCTACCGGATTGCGCTGATCTTGAAGATTTGATGTTGTAATCGCTTTGAGATCGTTAGACGAACGAAGGAGTATGCGTCGACACGGTATTTTATTGTCACTTTCTTTGCTACTTTCACTGGCTTTTTGTGTGGTAACAATTTCGGTATTAAGTACTGTTTCAGCATTTGCTTTATCGTTGACGATGGTTTCGTTACTTAAATCAGGAATAGTTACAGGAAGATCAGTTTTCTCTTGGCTTAAAACGCGCACCTCTTCCTGAGGCGGATTTAACGGTGCATAGCCCAGTGGAATGGCAGGCGCATTTGATCGATGTAATATTTGCCTATCAATAATTGACAAACGCTTGACCATTATCCTTGCGAGCTCTTCATCGTCATTAGGTTTTTCGCTATCCTCTTCCACACGATTGTATAAAATTGGCTGGATTTGAGTTTGTAACACAATCTGAGTTTCATATCTTTGTTTCGGGTCATTTATAGTTTTGGAAAGATTGACCGGTTGAGTATCTTGCACTTCGCAGTTATTATTGTAATTGTAGTCTAGATTAGTCTTGGCGTGTAATTCAGAGTTGACGTCTGGTTGTGGTTTAGGAGCTTGAAGAAGTTGGTCGACATTCGTCTCATTTATTAGGTTCGTATAACCTTCATCATAATTTGTAGTGTCTAGGCTCACATTCGAGCTATTTTGTGGTAAATCGTGGGGTACAGGGAACTCAAAATGACTAGTAGATTTAGCTTGCGTCTGGTTAGGTGACAGCATGGTTTGTGCAGGTTCTGCTGATGGCATAGTCATAGTATTGCCGATGATTACCGGGTTAACTACCGGCGCTGCGTACTGCGTCGTTTGATAAATCTTGATGTTGGGCGAAGTCGTATTCAGTGCGACGTACGGAGTCTGATTGATATTACATAAGCCAGTTTGTATTGGCGTTTGTACTGCCACATAAGGATTGTACAGTACTTCAGACCCAAGCACTACCACTTTGGGCGTAGCTGGCTTAGTTGCGACAGGCGTGGTCGTGACTGGTTTGTTAGCAGCCGGCTTAGGCGCTGTGATCAATATATTCCTCGCGTCAACGATGTTGATGTGAGCCCTCGTATTCTTAGTGCTGTCGTAAGCCTGGGGCTCCACAGTTTGGGGCTGAGAATGCACGGTGGTCGCAGGTGCCTGTACTTTGAGAAGTGATTGTTTATTTGGTTTTATGTCAATTTTGTGTTTGGTATTGACGATGTTCATTGGTTGTTCTGATGATTTTGTTGTGTTGTTCTTTTTGGCCGTTTCGTAAGTCTTGATTATTCGCCTGTTACTTTGAATGATAGACTCGCGAGCGTTTTGATTCACATTGGAAGTGCCACATCGCGGTTCAACGCATTGCATATCCTTGGGTGGTACACTTTTGATCACATTAGTATACTTTGCACTGGGGGCCATTTTAATGACCTTTGTACTGCTAGCCGCTGGTGTTTTGTATGTGTCATCATCTGACGACAGCTCACCTATTTCTTTTCTAAGTTCGTCATCCATCAACTCCTCTAGGAGATCGTAGTCTGAGTTAGGTATGCCAGATATGAACGGGTCTTTTTCTTTGAAAGCTGGGCACGGGTATGTCTTTTGAATCTCGGAGGATCCTTTTGGTTCCACTGGTGCTTTGCTGTCATTCGGCGCTGTCTTCTTCATACTCAAGTCAGTCACTGTTGTCTGCTCTGCTGGGCCATCGTTTGTAACCGTCGACGTAACTGCTTCGCTATGCGCTGGTTCCTGCGTTTTAGGTGGGTCTTTATGCATAAACTGCAGTTCTTTCTTTCTTATGATCCTCTGATTTCGCAAGGCGGTTTTTGCATAGCTGTCTTTTTTCAACGCCACGGCAAGGGCATTGGGTCCTAAACTAGGAGTCTTATGTGATAAGAGTGCATCCATAACACTCTCCCAATCCTGTGGTTCAGTTTTATTCGGACTCGGTTCGGGATGATGATACAGATGTTTAGTGTCACATTTAGCAACTGGTATGCTAGATTTCTTTGAAGATCCAGAAGATTTTGAAGATTTTTTACTATTCTTTGGTTTTTTATTTTCTACACTCTGTGGCATACTATCAGGCGATTTGTCATTCGGACTCAAACTGATGTCTGTCTCCTCCGGAAGCGTAATATTCAGCGCTTTGCTTATTGTAGCATCTATTTTCTTGCTAATCGTGGTCTTACTAAAGTTACATGATTTACTGTCTGTGGGTTTGGTACGCGTATCCGGTGAGGATTCACAGTGCATAATTCTGCAACCTTCATATTGTTGAACACTAGTACTTTTTCTTTCTGTTGACGGACTTCTGATAACTGACTTACTGACAAGTGGTACTTGATTGTGGTTCTGAGAGGTGCTATGACTGGTACTAGCAATTTTAGGGTACTGCGGATTATTCACGATCGGCGAACGATCTGAGCTCATGTAAGAAGCAGGGCTATTTAGTTTGCTCTGCTGCCGTAGCAAAAGCAGCAAATCGTTCTGGTCTTTCTCCGAGAGTGCAGAGTCTTTAGCTACAGGTTTTTCAGACTGATATGGAAAACTCCTAACTGGGGTCTCGTTTTTGGGTTTGGTTGGAGTCACATACTTTCCCTGCAGCACACTTGATATGACAGGGTGATCTTTTGTAATCGACGATGGCTTCTCTGCTTTTCGCATGGTAATTTGAATTTCGTCTTTCGGCGGAACATGCGTTTGGCCAACTCTCAGTATCGATATGTCACCTTTGGCTTGTAGGTACTTGATTTTTTGCTCGTCAGAACGACGGGCCGCTGCTTGATATTCGGGATAGCCTAATTCAGCTAATTGTTTATATAGTCTCATATCACTTTGTTTGTTTCTATGCATGTAGCTGAGTCGCGCGAACGTATTCAGCTGGTTGTCAACTTTCTTAGTCGACTGAATTGTTGATTTGGCACATTGAGATGAGGTTCCAGGTTCCGTTCTGGATAAATGTGGAGAGATTGGCGTCACCCTACTAACGGGTTTCACGTCTTTCCTTACTCGGGGTTTTTTGGGAGGGGTAGTCTTTTTGCCAGCCGCTGTACCGGCGTTTATCGACTCCTGCAACTCCCTAAGGAAATCTTGAAAATTCTTTTGGAGTTCTTTCTCATCGTCCAATGGGTTGGGAACATTCTCACTGGACCTGGTCGGACTGATTCCGTATTTTGAATATTGTGGACAATACTGCTGTGATGACTCATGACTAGGTTGTACAGTTGACTTGTTAGCGTAGTGGATGACTGGATTTTTTGAGTATTGGGCGTGCAGCATCGAGTCGACTTCATGTTTGAGCTCTTTCAGTGTCTCAGCCTGCTTTTTGTTAATGTAAGCTTTGGGTATTTCCGGGACTTCCACAGCCTTAGGACTGAACACAGTCGGTTCGGGACACTCGTGGCGAATTATCGCGTTAGGAGACTTAATTATTGAAGCACTATTATCACTGTTTGGTTTCACAATCGGACTAGATTTGGGCGATGCACTTTTATCACTGTACGAGGACATGGCCGGACTTGCTGCTAGAGACTTTAAGATCTGTGTCTCTTCAAGAAGCGACTTCTGGCGTCTGAATTCAATGAGCCTCGATATACTTTTCTTGACTTCTTCTCTAATGGCTGCGTTGTCAGGCGAGTTGAGATCTTGTGTCGTATTTGCAGTACTGGGGCCGGTTTTTAGCCTGTATTGGTTATTAGATGTAGTGTTGAAAGCAACCCGACCATTGGCGACACTCATCTCGCTGTTGGAGAATGTGTTTCTAAGGGCCAACGGGTCGCCTTTCTCCGGCGACTTGTAGTCTTCCATATTGTATAGTCCATCGAATAGTACATCGGGGTCGTTGCCCTCAGAGTTCAGAGACGCTAGGGAGGACTTCCCTTGACTGTCATAGTCGCTATCAGTGAAACAAGGCGCGGAAACTCTTGTCATGTCTGGCAGATTTCTGTATTTTCCTTCAGGTAATTTGACTTTAGACACTTTCATGCCGATGAGGCTGGACAAAGAGCCAGGTTTGCAATCGACCATGGGAAATTCTTCTTTGATCTTCTTCTTCCGTGGTTTTCTCTCTTTCTTCTCTTTGGGGTCTGTTTCATCTTTCCGCCTCTCGCGACTGGTTTCTTTCTTCTCTGAGCCGTCTTTGGATTTGGGTTTCTTTTTGGTCTCCTTTCTCTCTTTACTTCTCTCTTTGCTGTGGGGCCGTTCTGTCTTTTTCTCGGTGCGTTTCGCTTCGGCGACTAGACTTAATGGGTCAGAATCTTCTTCTGAGGATAGTACTGGGACTTTCTTCTTCTTCTTCTTTTTGACTGAGGTTTGGACGACCTCGAAGCCCGAGCTTGCGCTCTCGGTCCTCTCGGCGTCAGAGAAAGCGTCCTGCCATATTTCTTCTTGCTCTTGAACTTCGACTAGATGTTCGTAGCCTGTTTATAAACAAAATTACCATTTTAATAAAATGTAGTTTCAACAAATTGACTTACTATTTACAGAAACCAAGGCAGTTGTTAAAAATCAGTTAAGGAGAAAACAATACACAGAAAGTTGTATGACAACTGTCTTGAAATAGCAATGTCAAGTTCCAACAGTTAGGCTGGATTGAACCATTTTACTGTAAGTTTAACAAACGTCAAAAGTCTGTCAAACTCCATACAAAAACACCGGTAGTTACAGTTAAAATAAGGTGGCGCAAATCAGCCTTGCCGGCCAGCCGCCACCAACCGGCCATTGTGGAAATCATTGGGGGAGGCCTATGTTCAGCAGTGGACGTCTTATGGCTGAAATGATGATGATGATGAAATCAGCCTTAGTGTGCCGTATTGCAAACGTTTTGCTCAAAACATCTAATTTGAAATATCTCTTATTCCAATTCTGTTTTGTCATCAATACAGGGTGTTAGGTATATGGGTATATGAGCCGACACTAGCCCATGTTAACATGGTCATATAAATGGTATGGTGAAGTCAGAAAATGGATATCTTTATTTTAATTATTTTAATTTTCATACAAATCGGATTTTATAAAATGTATTTTGTGTGAAAATTAAAAAAAAATAAAATGACAATATCAAATTTCTGACTTCACCATACCATTTATATGCCCATGTTAACCTGGGCTAGTATCGGCTCATATACCCATTTACCTAACACCCTGTATAAATAAGAAGTTCATACCTTTCTCAATCCCGTAGAAGGCGTCGTTCTCAGCAGAGTCGTCTTCCTCTGGCAAGTGCATATACGAGCTCGGGTCGAGGTTGAGGTACTTGAGCTCAGTCGTCAACGCTCGGGTGCCTCCGTGGGTTCGCTCCATGTACGCCCGGCAGTTTTCTATGAGGGCCTCCCTGGAAACGAGAGAATAGACAAAACTTAACATAATTGCCCATCAAATAACTCATAACGTAGGCAATGTAGGCATGAGCGTACGGTGTGACAAGAAAAGGCAGCTGCCATGGAAGTTCACTAAAAAGTGAGAGTTGCTCCCCTCCTACCGTTTCAGGCAAGAATCCCTACCCCCTTCTTGACCAGAATGCCCCATCCATGACCTGAAATCCGCCCCTTCCGGACCAAAATGAAAATACCCACTTCCAGGCCTGAATACCGTCGGTTTGTCGGCCGTTTGGTGTAGTGGTTCGAAACGGACTACTATTCCGGAGGTAGCGGGTTCGATTCCCGCACAGTACAAAAAATTGTGTGCATGAACATATTTGTTTGTATTGGACTGGGTGTTTTCTATGTATAATAAGTATGTATTTACAAAAAAAAAAGTATTTAAGTATGTTTATATCCGTTGTCTAGTACCCATAGTACAAGTTTTGCTTAGTTTGGGACTAGAAGCGCAGTGTAAAATGTCCAAGGATATTTATTTATTTATTTATTTATTATACACATTCCTCCTCTCCCTCCCGACCAAAATGCCTCCCTCCAGCTTAACCCTAAAGTCGGATACCCCTATACCCGTAACTACAAGTTTCTTTGTAGAACACCTGTTTTAATTTGACAAAACTTGCTCAAGTTTAGCCACATAAAGCAAATCTATATCTGGGTTTTCATATCGATTTATCTTTTCACATCGATATCACATCTTGATAGCATTGGACCTTACCTACCGAGGTGTTCACGGAAACCTGGAAACATATTTCTTATACATTAATTAATGCATCTCAAAATTATTGTAGTTAATATGTACCTACTAAAGTCTGTTCGCCGAGAGTTGATAAAAAAAATTAAATATCAGAGGTTCTAAACTCATTATAAATTGCGGCCCGCTAATTATTTTTGTCGATATAACGAAAAAGTTGGTACATTATCATTATTATCTCTTTTAAATTTACGGGAATTATTCTGGTTAGGGCATACGTGGGGATACGGATCAAACACGTGGCGTCCATGTGTTGGATAAAAAGTATTTAATTATTATCAAGTGGCTTATAATGTATCCCAATGTTGGGCAAAGCCCTACCCACTGTCGTACAATTCATTTCGGTCTTATCCCAACTAATATTATAAATGCGAAAGTAACTCTGTCTGTCTGTCTGTCTGTCTGTCGTCTGTTACGCTTTCCCGCTTAAACCTCGCAACCGATTTTGATGAAATTTGGCATAGAGATAGTTTGAGTCCCGGGAAAGAACATAGGATAGTTTTTATCCCGGTTTTTGAAACAGGGACGCGCGCGATAAAGTTTTTCTGTGACAGACAAAATTCCACGCGGGCGAAGCCGCGGGCGGAAAGCTAGTGTAAAATAAATCTATTCCGTTTCACACATTGCGGCCCGCCGGCCGAGGCGCTTGACGACAACTGCGTGGCTCGTACCATGGTACTCAGTGGGCGTTGTGACAAACGACTCCCGCCATACAGAATGCGATAATTAAGCGACAGTCGCTATTGCAAGACATTTCATAATATTTATTAACTCTCGGCGAACAGACTTTATATTACTTAATTTCCAAGTTATCATGTAATAAAAAAAAATAAGCAAACTTTTAAGTTAAAGAGACATAGTTCAAAGTTTTCAAGGCTATAAACACATGAAAATAACATGAAATTACTACAAAACCCCACCTGTCCATATCCCACGAAAGCGTCTTCACTCTAGGCCCGGACAGCAGCACGGCCAGGTCCTGGCAGAGCTCCGGACTGAGCCCTAGGGCTTCGCCCTCCGTTAGTATGGCCGTGGACAGCACGTTGCCTTGGTGCTGCGTGTGCTTGATGTTGAGCGTCTCGGACGTTTTGACTAGGTTGGACTGAGTCCGGCTGTCGGTGGCCCAACTGCCGAATTCGGATGTGGTTTCCTCTTTCACGTCTTGCTCCTGAAGTTATAAAAATGATAATTTAATAATGGTGCGATCAATTATGTGTTATAGAATAACTACATACTACTATTAACTACAGGGTATGTAAGCTAGCAGCGTAAAGAAATGAAGAAGTCGGTGTCGAAATCCATTTTTCAAACCATTTGACGCAACGCGCGTTCGGCTCCAAAACTAACTGCATGCGAACGGCGGTGGACAGTATGCGGTGACACTACACAACTGTAACCGACCGCGCGAAGTTGAAGGCACTACTGCAACAGTTGATATTGACTTCACTCGTCTGCAGCCGACCGCGTGCAGTTGATAACATGACTGCACAAAGTCGAACGTACTACTGCATGCAGTTAAATATATCGACCGCGCGCGGTAGCTGCGATGCAGTCCGTGTGATGTCAGACTAACGCGACACCGTCACTGCCAAATCAGCGCGCGCAATGATTGACGTCACGAGACACCAGCACCGCAGGATGAGCGCGTACGTGGATGGTCTACCGCGGTGAAGCTATCTGTCTGCGCTCGGGACGTGACGTCGCTGTGGTCACACAGGGGCGCTTATGACGTCACCCAGGGGCGTTTATGACGTCATCCAGGGGCGTTTATGACGTCACTCAGGGGAGCTTATGTAAATATCTTTCGACAAAAAATCAAAAAAAATCAATCAAAAATCTAAAATATTTATTCAGTTTAGACCACAAGTGGCACTTATGAACGTCAATAGAAAATAATAAAAAAAGAAAAGGTAGCCCTTATGGGGCACTTTACATGTCTCCTTATCTTTTGGGCCCTACCAGCGCTTCGAGACAAACATATGGCAAGTGCTGAGAAGAAACGGCGGAACAAACTCAGTCACCACTTATTGCCAGGAATTATCTAACGGTAAGAATAGTCAAATTTAAGTACATCAAATATGTGCAGACTGAACTGACCACACATCCTTGTCATCAATGTGGGAGTGTGAAACGGAACGCAAGGGAGTGAGTGAGACGGAGTGAATGAGTGAGGAAGTNAAGTTCAATTTATTGACAACAACGCGATAACTACGGCGAGTCTTATTGATACGGGCAGCGAGGTGAATCTCATGACGGAAGACGTGTACAAAACTATCGGCTCCCCAAAATACGACGACGGAAGATGTTTGACGTTGAGTGGACTCGGACAGACCGAAGTTGTCCCGTTGGAAAAAGATGATCAAGTTGTAGTACACGACATAGACGACTCTAGACACATGACTGAAATTGAGAAAATATTAGAAGACTGCAAGCCTACAGATGAAATAAAGAAAAGTAACGACTGTCAGATTGAACACCGACCTGTATCACGTATGAAACAAGCCAACGTCCTAAGCTGTTTAGTACTTACCGAGACGACTGCACGACTGAAGAAAGCACAAGATGAAGACGAACATATTCAGATACTGAAAGAATCCTACCAGAATGACATGTTGTACCAAGAAAGAGATGAAGATGAATTATTATTTGTAGTACCGGAGAAGACGCAGAACGAAATTATAAGAGATAATCACGAGGGAGGGAAAGAAGGACTGTTTAACCGGATTAATAAAGGAGATGATGAACTTGTTAAGATGCTAGAAGAGGAAAACGTAGAAAGAATGAACGAGACAAGACCAGAGTTAAGAGAAAAGGCAAGAGAATGTGTGGAGACAATTCAAGATGGAAGTGTTAGAGTTTATAACAAGAAAAGAAAGAAAGCTAGAACATACGAGAAAGATGATTATAAGAATTGTATTAAACAAGATTAGTTATAAGACGCTTTAATGTAAAGTTTTGAAATGAAACAGTCCGAGGGCGGACTGTACGCAGGATGGCCGAGTGTGGGAGTGTGAAACGGAACGCAAGGGAGTGAGTGAGACGGAGTGAATGAGTGAGGAAGTAAGAACGAGGGGATTTAAACAGAAGACGATTAGTATTAAGACGGTTCTAAGACGTTCCTATTTTTTGTGGTTTATCCTGGATTAAATACAAATACAGCTGAAGAAATACAACCTGGGTTTCAATTCCTACATCAATATAGTCTCGAACCTTGTAGTACCCTTTGGACATAAGGGTATTTTTTATATGTATCTTAAATTTGTTTATTGGCAATTCGACAAGGTTGTGTGTATTTTGTTAAATATGGTAATACATTTCCCCAATAAATGTCTTTCGACAATTTCACACAGCGCTATCTAGCCCCAAAGTAAGCAATTAATATGCTTGTGTTATGGGTGCTAGTTTAACGGATATACTACATATATACTTTTTAAATACATACATATTATACATAGTAACACCCAGACCCGTCACAGAAATTAAAATTCATCATTTCATTTTCTGCCCGGCCGGGAATCGAACCCGGGACCTCTCGGCATAGTAGTCAGTTTTAGAACCACTACACCAAACGGCCGACAAATTATGTCGTCACTCACCGCGTGCAGTCGGGGCAGCGCCGGCGCCTGTTGTATGAGCGCATACATAGCAGGCGCGGGATGCACGCTGAAAGCTGTCAACGCGCACTCGCAGCGAAGACGCGAGCTGTCAGCCAGGAGCGACCCCAGCTGAGTGAACCACGTCGCCAACATCTGTTCTTGGAGACGCGCTTCGGCTTGCTGAAACAGAAACACACATAACAGGATTCTATAAAAAATAAACATGAATGCAAGATTTACAGGGCACCGTAAGGCCAAAAAACACTGGCACAGTAAGGCCAAGCACAACTACTAAAAGAAGTTGAATGCTGTGACGACACATTTAATTTTTTTTAATACCTACCTCTCTCTGTAAAAGACAATGCCGGAAATTGGCGTCTTTTTTTTTTCGCGCGGCCATCGACCAAACTTTGTTTTTTGATTACAAAATAGTGTAATAAACCAAACTTACTATGACATGTATACCTCTAAACTCAGTCTGAACTGAGTTACGAGCATTAGAAGTTTGATGATTTTCATACTAGATTTGCTTTTTGCGCGCAAAGTTTTGTAAGAAATTGCAACAAAATAGTGAGATTGTATGTGTAAACAAACAATATCATCCATTAAAGGCTCCAGACATCAATATGGAGCAGAATCAGCGCAATAAAAAATAGCGCAATATTTTGTTGCAATTTCTTACAAAACTTGCGCACAAAAAGCAAATATAGTATGAAAATCATCAAACTTCTAATGCTCGTAACTCAGTTCAGACTGAGTTTAGAGGTATACATGCCATAGTAAGTTTGGTTAATTATACTATTTTGTAATCAAAAAACAAAGTTTGGTCGATGGCCGCGCGAAAAAAAAAAGACGCCACTTTCCATACAAAATCTGGCATTGCCATTTGAAACGACTTCTGACAAGTTGGACACCAATAGTCAAAGCCGAATAAATGAAACCAAAATCTTGAAATACATATTAAATCAATGAGGGTTTTCGCGAAAGAAAGATCCGCTAGATGGCGGGACGTGGATGTGGGGTCAGACTGCTGCGTGATTGGTGGATTTTGACATATCTGACAATGTCATGTCAAAAATAACCAATCATGCAGCATTTGGACCTCGCGTCTACGTATTGCCATCTGGCGGATTTTTCATTCGCGAAAACCCGCATTCTAGTGAAACATAAAATGAGCACAAAACAGGGACAATTAAATACTGGAGGTGATTAAAAGTATTATATTACCTTTTCCTTATTTAACTTGAGCCTCTCCAGTTCATTCATGCCGGCTGTTATGGCACGCACGTACAGTTCACACACAAAAGGTTTCATGTCCGATGGGCACTGGAATAAAATACTTTTGTTAGGTTTCGTTCTTTCTTACATATTGAGTTCATTAATTAAAGTGGAGGTAGGCCACGGGAAACACACGTGCTCAAGATATCAAACTATTATGTTTGCAAATCGAACCTATTCCAAGCACGATATAGATAGCGACGAGCACGTACAGTCACCTATGCGCTAGCATTTGACGGTACGTGTTCGTTGCAATGCGCCAGCGCATCAGAGACGGTATGTATTCGTTGCAAATTCACCCCTACTCGAAATACATAAGATCTAGGGATCTTACCTGAGCCTACGTAGCTGCATAAGATGCTGGCTGCGGCTACGCAGGCAGCCAGCGTGTGCAAATGCCGCGTAGTAGCGGCGGTCGCGAGGCGCGGGAGACAGCTGTCATTACAAACTCAGCCCTATTCCAGCTACATAAGACTAAATATCTGCGCCCGGATGGCACGGCGGCGGCTGTCAGTGCAATCTCGCCCTTATTCCAGCTACACAAGGTACCTGCGCCAGTGTAGACACTGCAAGGGTAAGTGCGAGACGCGTCAGGTGATACAAGTTTACTGCAAACTCGCCATTACTGCGCCGGGGCGCGGTGTTGCAATCTCATCCTTACTTCCAGCCACATAAGAACTTTACCTGCGCTTGCGTCGCCTAGTCGCGAGGCGCGCGGCGGGCAGCTGTACAGCTACAAAAGGATCACACTTGCGCCCGAGTGGCGCGGTGGGCGTGGCTACCGCTGTCATTGCAAACCCGACCCTATTCTAGCTACATAAGGTCCTTACCTGTGCCTGCGTAGCCGCAGCCAGCGTATGTAAGTGCCGCGCAGCGGCGGCAGATGCGAGACTCGGTGCGGGCAGCTTTTGCAAACTCGCTCCTATTCCGGCTACACAACGCTCAGTACTAACGCCTGCGTGGCGCGGAAGGTCATTATCGTTGCAAACCCGACCCTATTCTAGCTGTATAAGGTCCTTACCTGTGCCTGTGTCGCCGCAGCCAGCGTATGCAAGTGCCTCGCAGTGGCAGCGGGGGCTGCTAACGCGGCGGCGGCGGGCGCGAGGCGCGCGGCGGGCAGCAGGCGCGCCAGCGAGCGCGCGCAGCAGTACAGCGCCGTGCGAGCTGTGTTGCTGCACACGACACTAAAGCCTGGTCCGTGAGCACGTAGAATTTTGTCCAATGACCCCAAGCTACCCATCCTTATCGCTCGCGCGTAATTATATTGCTGCCGCGACTGTGCGACGCGCGCCCGCAGTGAGTGTGCGAGCGCAAGTAAGCAAGTGGAGCGGTGGGCGTGGCGGCGGCTGTCATTGCAATTTCGCTCTTACTCCCACTACATAAGATGCTGGCTGCGGCTACGCAGGCAGCCAGCGTATGCAAGTGCCGCGTAGTAGTGGCGGGCACGAGACGCGGGAGACAGCTGTCATTACAAACTCGGCCCTATTCCGGCTACATAAGGTTGAATACCTGCGCCCGAGTGGCGCGGTGGGCGTTTCGGCGGCTGTCAATGCAATCTCGCCCTTACTCCAGCTACACAAGGTACCTGCGCCTGCGTCGCCGCAGCCAGCGTATGTAAGTGCCGCGCAGCGGCGGCGAGACTCGGTGTGGGCAGCTGTCATTGCAAACTCGCTCCTATTCCGGCTGCATAAGGCTAAGTATCTGCGTCTGAGTCGCCCACAGCTGTCATTGCAAACTCGCCCTTAATGCGACTATACTAGGGTCCCTACCTGCGCCTGCGTAGCGGCAGCGGGCGCGGCGAGCGCGGCGGCCGCGGGAGCGAGGCGCGCGGCGCGCATACATTGCAATCTAACCTTTATTACAGCTACAAAAGGATCATACTTGCGCCCGAGTAGCGCGGTGGGCGTGGCTACCGCTGTCATTGCAAACCCGATCCTATTCTAGCTACATAAGGTCCTTACCTGCGCCTGCGTGGCCGCAGCCAGCGTGTGCAGATGCCTCGCAGTGGCAGCGGGCGCTGCTAAGGCGGCGGCGGCGGGCGCGAGGCGCGCGGCGGGCAGCAGGCGCGCCAGCGAGCGCGCGCAGCAGTACAGCGCCGTGCGAGCTGTGTTGCTGCACACTGGTACTACCATGCAACGCGCTATCACCACCTGGTGAGAATATTTTGAGTTACGAAAGTACTTCTGATTCATTTCTTTGCATGTTCAATGACAGTTTCAACTTTCACTTAGGACAAAGGCCCATAACAGACGGTGAAACGCAACTGCAACGAAACTGCAACTTTGTGATGATTCTGATGAATGAAACTGAAAGTTTCAAACTGGTCGCGTCATGTGTGGTCTCTCAACGGACGCTATGGCAGAAACTTAGATGCAACTCAAAAGTAACTAGCAGTTGCGTTTCACCGTCTGTTCTGGGCCAAACCCAACCAGTGAAAGTCAAGATCGCCAATGCGATCAAGCTGTAGGTCCTAGCTACAGGAGTTGTAGCGGAGTGAACTAGAGATGGGAATAGTCTTGAATATACTGAGTTAGGGTATATTCACGAACCTACACCACATCGCAGCGACAAAAGGTGGTACCGACTGAAAAAGTTGCTGAGGCTTGGTGCAGTTTTATAGTGGTAAAAAACCACCAAATTGTCGACGTGCTTTCGTTGGTGTCATTGTTTGAGGCTAGTGTTTGTAGTCAAATTAGTTCCAACATTCGTTGAGGAAACACCACTTGATTAAACTAACTCATAGAATTCAAAGAGAAATCGTTGTTGTTGCTATCCCTGGATTTTTATTAAAAATTCAAAAAACAGATTCAAAGATAATCCTGTTGGAAAGAGGTTGAACTATCATACCACTAGACTACAAAAACAACAGGTGCTAACAGTTTGAAAGACTTCTTACCTGAGAAATCAGTGTGGCGACTTCTTTGGCATTCTTCCACAGCTTCTTCTCGCGGGGCGAAGTCTCCAGGCGGCCTTGCAGCCTCTCCACCAGCTGATAGCCGTTGCGGAGAGGAGTCTGCTTGGCCTGGTGAAGAAACAGCTTTCGTTATAAAGGCTCCTTTTTCTGCAGTAGTTTCTTTAGGTCTCATACCGAAATTAATCGCAATTCTTTGTAAACGATCTTTAAATGACTTTGTATTTTATGCTGCATATCGTCGCCTTAGAGAAAACGTCAAGAATGCTTTTTTCTCATATTTATGCATTTCGGTCAATTTTAGTAAGTCGTCTTTGCTTACAGGGCCATACACGGAAAATCGTTTGACTAGGCGTTGGGAGTAAAAATGACAACTACCAACATTCAGTATGCGGTCTTGTAGAGGCAAGATTTAAGTCTAACAAACGCAAACAACGAATTTTTAATTTATTAACAACGTTTAATATTCAATTTTGTAGCTGTTTATTATGATGTTAGCACTTACCAAGTCTATACATTTGGAGCGTTTGTCGCCCTTGTGTAGAAGCACAAACTCAATGTCGGTAAGTAGCTCCCAAACGTCAACCGTAAAACCGGCGTCTGACGTCAGGATGTCGGCAAACGTCGGCTTCTCATTCGGCGGCTTGGGTTTGTCTGTCGGACAAAATTGAGCGTTAGAAAAACGTCATATGCCCTTATGACAACAAAATTCCTGTTATTTGTTACCATATGGGTACTTAAAAATTAGGGATTGATAGTGAAATTGGGCAATAGTTTTATATTCAGTACTTAGGCCCTTTCCAGCCGCGATAGGATGCGCGCCGTGAAATACTTTATCGACGTCAAAATGTATGAGCAAAATCGATAAAATGACGTGATAATCGCTTATCGCGGAGTGGAGTATCCTAGGCCTACAGGGCACTAATACACGTCCCAAATAGCTTGCCCTACCACCAAAGATATATGAAGAAGGAATATCTGAAACTGGAATCTCCTTCTGAACATTCCTCTAAAAAACGGGCGATGAAGTCTCAGAGCGAATCTTTTTGGCTACCAGCTTGAGCTAGGTTCTGGAATTAACCACACAGGCCATCCCCGTCATAATGGCAATATTTTTGATAAACAGCAAGCAAAAGGAGAAGTGTCTGTAGAATGACTATAGAAATCCAATATAATAAGTGTCTTATTTGTCACATGAATAGTGTGTAAGTACCATCTCTTCAAGACAACATAAATGACAAAATTTTGATATGAAATCTTTCAAATATTCAGTCTGTTTACTAATAACTTTAGTGTCTAGTCTAGAGAAGCTAATAATACCGTTGATTAAGCATCATAAATAATTACATGTTGGGTTGCATCCAAAACATCAATATCAGTCCAAACGTACTAAAATAGCCAAGAAATAAAAAAGCAAGTATTTTTACAGTTTCTATATACTTCAGACCAAACTTTTAGAGCTGGATAGATTGGGCACTAGGCCAGGAGCCCGAGGACAAAACAAATAACCTACATTGTTTAGGGCTTTTTATGGTTATCGTTATTACATCGCGTATAAACTCTTTTGATATTCGTAAGAGTGTTTGTAACAGAGACACGTATTAGCCGTCAATCTGTTTTGTTACGTGTGTAAGCAATAGAAAGAAAGAAAATACATTTATTTGGCACACTAGAACAACAAATTACAGAAATTAATACGATAAAAAAATTAATTTAAAAATAATGCCAATATAGTGTGGTCCATTATGTGCCTAATCTCTCTTGCCTTTTCAGTTGACCTGACTGATGGCGGGACACAGTACAGCCTAGTGGAACGATTGCCATCTTCTTTGGCGTTCCTTGAAGGAGGGTACAAGACACACTTCAAGATTTAGATTATTAAAACATCTGGCAGAGATTGGCTCTCCTTACATCTGCAACTGGCGTATTATCTCTGGTATTTTCGCTCTGCTAGCTGTCAGGTAATGTAAATGACGGCAACGTCTGTTCACTTGGACTCTTTAGCCCGTCTTGGGAGAGGGTTACATCAATTAACGACCTGCATCAGGTTGTAACACATTACTTCTTGGCTCCTCGCACTTGTCACTATGAGGTGACCTTAATGACAGCGAAGTACTTGGACTGTTTAGAGTTCCTTGGGTGAGGGTTACATCGATCAATGACCTGCATCAGGCTGTAACACATACCTCTGGGCTCCTCGCTTTGCTCGCTGTCGGTCGCAAGCTCGACGCCGGCCCGCACGCGGTCCATGACGGCCGTGACGAGTATGACGGCCAAGTTGGCGCATTTTGACTGCTGTACCACCTGTAGAGACCTGAAACTGGCTGCGACATACCTCATCCTCGCTATCAGGTGACCTAGACGACGGGACTCCTTGGCGCTCCATAAGGGAGGGTTACATCCAGCAGAGCAATACAACTGACTGCAATATACTTCTGAGCTCCAGGTCAGATGACATAGATGACAGCAAGGTATTTGAAAGTTTTTGGCGCTGCACATACCTCTGGGCTCTTCGCTCCTCTGCTCGCTGTCATCTGCTGACTCGCTGTCAGGTGGCCTAGATGACCGCGAGGTACTTGGGACTCTTTGGCGCTCCATGAGGGAGGGTTTACATCTAGTAAAGCCCGGTCTGCGTAATTATATTGCTGTCGCGACTGTACGACGGGCGCCCGCAGTGAGTGTGCAAGCGCGACAGTAACATAATTACGCGCGAGCGATAAGGATGGGTATCTTGGGGTCATTGGACAAAATTCTACGTGCTCGCAGACCAGACTATAGTGCCACATACCTCTGGGCTCCTCGCTTTGCTCGCTGTCGGTGGCTAGCTCGACGCCGGCCCGCACGCGGTCCATGACGGCCGTGACGAGTATGACGGCCAAGTCGACGCATTTTGACTGCTGTACCACCTGTAGAGACCTGAAACTGGCTGCGACATACCTCATCCTCGCTATCAGGTGACCTAGACGACGGGACTCCTTGGCGCTCCATAAGGGAGGGTTACATCCAGCAGAGCAATACAACTGACTGAAATATAATTCTGAGCTCCAGGTCAGATGACATAGATGACAGCAAGGTATTTGAAAGTTTTTGGCGCTGCACATACCTCTGGGCTCTTCGCTCTGCTCGCTGTCATCTGCTGACTCGCTGTCAGGTGGCCTAGATGACCGCGAGGTACTTGGGACTCTTTGGCGCTCCATGAGGGCGGGTTTACATCTAGTAAAGCCCGGTCTGCGTAATTATATTGCTGTCGCGACTGTACGACGGGCGCCCGCAGTGAGTGTGCAAGCGCGACAGCAACATAATTACGCGCGAGCGATAAGGATAGGTATCTTGGGGTCATTGGACAAAATTCTACGTGCTCGCAGACCAGATTATAGTGCCACATACCTCTGGGCTCCTCGCTTTGCTCGCTGTCGGTGGCCAGCTCGACGCCGGCCCGAACGCGGTCCATGACGGCCGTGACGAGTATGACGGCCAAGTCGGCGCATTTTGACGTGGCGAGCTGACGCAGCCGCGTCACGAACATCACGCCGCGCTCCTCCTTCAGCCATTCTAGAACTGAGGATGAAATTGAGGATTAGAAAGAGAGGAATGGAAGTTTGTTTGTTATAGACGACATCGTTCATACCAAGTTGGAATCAGTTAAATGGCACACAAAATGTAGATCAAATCAAACAGGTATACAAAAGGAAAGAGTACTAAAAGGGTCCCGGACTCAGGATAAGTCGTGACTGTTAAAAAATGTCACGACTTATGTACCGACAACAAAATACTAATATTTTCATAGGCCTCCCCCAATGATTTCCAGATTGTCCAGTTTGAAGCATCCTGCATCCAGCGCCTTTACAACCTTTGAAAGGTCATCTATCCACCTTATATCCCACGCCGGTAAGTGACCTCCATTTCAAAATCTTGCTGCCCCATCGGCCGTCATTTTTGTTAGCTATATGCCCTGCCAATTACAACTTCAGCTCACGAATCCTGCTATCTTGTTCTAGCGATCTATCTTCAGCCTACCACCACCTGCCCATTGTCATTTCTGCTTGCTAATCCTGCTTTATTTCTGCCGCGATGCTAGAGTCCACCAGAAACTCACTGTCGTCATCCGTCGGCTGTGGAGCACAGGGTGCTCCCAAGGGGTAGGAAACATTCGCTAGAACCACTGCCCGCTGTAGCTGTCTCCACGATGCTAGTCTAACACCAGACACTCACTCTCGTCATCCGTCGGCTGCGTGGACTTCGGGTCCAACAGGATGCGTAGTACGGGGTGCCCCCAGGGGTTGGACAGCACCCGCTTGAACCACTGCCCCCTCTGCAGTAGCTGTGTCTCCCACGGCGGGCTGACGCCATCTTGAATACAATAAACACGAGTTAGAACATACAGAAATGTGGGCCAAATTATAAACCTGAACATACTTGAAGATATATTATTGTAACGCTGCTCTTAAAAGTCATTTCTGTATTATCAGATCATTCAGCAATTATATGCCTGTGAAGGTTTTAGGCACCAGTGTGAGTGAGGTGAAGCTAATTTTCATTATGGCAACCGAGTCGCTAATGGACTACGTCTCATCATGGCCACTTCTCATTTTAGCTACTTCTGATTAGGGCTACTTCTCACTGAACATGACATGATAGAAAACTTAAACTTGAGAGTTTTAAAATAAGATGCGGAATAATTATATCTTATCGAAGAATGTTACATGACAATCATATGCAGATACATCATGCAAGATACAATGAAAAGAGGAACTAAATACCTTTGCAGGCGCGCCCTGTCTTTGTCTCTTCGATGAACTCATTTATCGCCTCCTCGAGGCTGTCCTGTTGTTCTTTACTCCATTTTGTCTGTCAAAAGAATAATATTTATTAGAATGCAAGTTGTAGTAAATAGAAGTACCTAATTCATACAGCATTGTCAGTAAGGAAAGACAGATTACGTCGGCCATTGCGTAATTATTATACCTAGCGGAATAGAGCAACAAAGAACTGAGCGAAGCGTGATAAAGAGATGCGTGAAGCCATCGCCGTCACGTCAAACGGAACCGTTTTTTGCAGATTTTCAGATTTTACGCAAGTGTAAATATTGTTTCAGAAACGTGGTGACTCGTTCAGTAATTGATTTATTATACAAAGCAGTGAAATAATCCTGACACTGACACACAAATGATATCAAGTGTCATACAAAATCGGTTTCGTTTGACAGCTCGTGGTTGTTGTTGTAACTTTATGATCTCACAGGTGTGGAAAGCAAGAGAGCACGGATCGCCAACCCGCTGGATAGACGCCATCACAAAGACTACTGAGACCACCATGGTCCAGTGTACTCGCGACGCCTCGTAACCGTCAGAAATGAAAGCACATCGCCAGGAGAGCTACCCTCGGAGATGATATCACCCCACCGTGTACTTCGTCAGCGCAACCACGACCACTCTGACAAGAGTGCCCGACTAAGAAGATCTTACCTGCAGTAAAGTGCGGAGCAGAGGTGTCGTGACGTCACACACGCAAGCTGTGCACGCGGCGCCACGCCTCGCAGAGGAGTGACGTCAGCCGCGTGACGGGGTCTCACCTGCAGTACGGTGCGGGCAGTGTGTCGCTGCAGCCAGCTGAGCAGATGCGGCTGTGTGGCGGGCGCGGAATGCTGGCACAGGCTGTGCACGCGGCGCCACGCCTCGCTGCTGTCGTGACGTCAGCTGCGTGACGTCAGGGTCTCACCTGCAGTACGGTGCGGGCCGTGTGTCGCTGCAGCCAGCTGAGCAGGTGCGGGTGTGTGGCGGGCGCGGAGTGCTGGCACAAGCTGTGCACGCGGCGCCACGCCTCGCTGCTGTCGTGACGTCAGCCGCGTGACGTCAGGGTCTCACCTGCAGTACGGTGCGGGCCGTATGCCGCTGCAGCCAGCTGAGCAGGTGCGGGTGTGTGGCGGGCGCGGAGTGCTGGCACAAGCTGTGCACGCGGCGCCACGCCTCGCTGGTGTCGTGACGTCAGCTGCGTGACGTCAGGACCTCACCTGCAGTACAGTGCGGGCCGTATGCCGCTGCAGCCAGCTGAGCAGAGGTGTCGTGACGTCACACACACAAGCTGTGCACGCGGCACCACGCCTCGCTGGTGTCGTGACGTCAGCTGCGTGACGTCAGGGTCTCACCTGCAGTACGGTGCGGGCAGTGTGTCGCTGCAGGCAGCTGAGCAGAAGTGTCGTGACGTCACACACAAGCTGTGCACGCGGCGCCACGCCTCGCTGGTGTCGTGACGTCAGCTGCGTGACGTCAGGGTCTCACCTGCAGTACGGTGCGGGCAGTATGCCGCTGCAGCCAGCTGAGCAGGTGCGGGTGTGTGGCGGGCGCGGAGTGCTGGCACAGGCTGTGCACGCGGCGCCACGCCTCGCAGAGGTGTTGTGTGCGCTCGCCGAGCGAGCAGTCGCCGCTCAGCCGCGCATCGAGGGACTGCGGGCGAAAGAGACAGGTTTATTCGTCACACTATCTTATTAACTTCACTTTCAATGTTTTTTATGCATAACAGGGCAGGTATTTGACCACAATCGCACCTTTACGTTTTATACACAATGTTTTTAATTTCCAAATACCCATGTATGTTATTTATCATAACTAAACAACACAACAAATAATGATAAGTGGTGACAGAATAGTAAACTATTATTTATATGTTTGTTATGGTGAATCATTGGCTGTGACAAATTATAAGGAAAAACCTATCAAACAAATCTCAGAGAGCCTAATAATTTCGTTATTAATTATACCTCATCAAATAAATTACACATGTTAGAGATTTCATAATATTATTTTGAAAGTAAGATTTGTCACATAATAATATTATTATTATTTTTCAACTATAATTTATTATTATAATAGTACAAATGGTTCTCCTAGGTTCTACAAGCTGAAATATTGAAGTAAATTAAATTAAAAAATGATATGAAAGGTAAATAGGGAAAAAAGTGGAATATTACATATCTTCCAAATTGATCACACACTGTAGAAGTTGGAGGATTTACTAAACAAGACTGTATTGTGGAAACAGAAATGAAACGGCATAACATTGCCATGATTTACCTAGTTTTCATTAACATTAACAAAGGTCCTGACGACCTACCTCTACCTTCGCACTCACAGCTTTCTGCATAACCCAGGGGTCGACTGGCTGAGAATGCTTTAATAGCATTAAGTCCACCTTTTGTACTATTTTATTGTGCAATAAAGTTTTATAATTATAATTAGTTATAATGTGCACTTTAGTAAAAAGTATAGAAATTATGTACTGACTTGAATTAAATACAGAAAATGTTACAATGACAGTACTATAAAAATACAAGTTTATTAAAAAAAATACAAGTTGTAAACCCCAAAGTTGTTCTTCCAACAATAATAATTATTTATGAATAACCTTTTTTATACCTGTAAATCGATCATTTCAAGAAAATATAGATCAACGAACAATATTCTATACAGTGTGGCCGAAGTGAGAGTTGAATATTTCATAAAGTTATCAAATAAATTAACTTTTCACTGACAATAGGTACTTAATATGTTATAAATAGTGCTTCTTTATATGAATTTCAGAACCTACTATGATAAAAAGATTTCAATACATATTAAAGTGATGACCGAAAATTGTTCCCGGGTTCAAGTATAAGTCTTCCCGTCATGACCTAATTAAAGCTTGTAGATAAGAGTATTGTAAACAAAAAAATTGGATGTGCTTACGGAACATAATTATAAATTACCTTTATCTTTATACAAAATTACAAACGAAGTATGTAGCTACACAAAGTATTTGATAATTTAATTTTACAACTTAGAAATATTAGGTTACCTAACCTAATATAGGTATAGGATCACCATAATCATTTTGAGCTAGTGCATTGATTTTCAACAATGTTCATTCTATAAAATTCAATCACTGGACATTTTATTTTTTAGTAAGAAAATAGTGATTGGTTTGCTTAGCATAGTTTTATGTTTCTAGGATAGTATTTTTTTAATGGGACATACATTAATACTTCTAAGTGTAGGTAAATACGGCGAAGGTGTACGTGACTTTTGGATGTACTAAGTATGGCTGTCATACCAAGATCACACATGGTGACTTCAGTGAACACAAACCATACATACAGTAATATGTACAATTATCTCCAACATCCACGTAAAAACTCAGCGTTTCACATTTACCCTTTGAAATAGTCGTAAAACAAAAATATTTAGACTTACGAACATGAAAATAAAGGGAATTCCGATGGTCAAATTGTCGTAACATCGCACATATGTTACACTCCGTATCACTGGTAAAAGTCGAACAAGAGCCTAAATAATAATTCTAACCACGTAATTGCACCACATTTTGATGAATTAACAGAGAAATAAACTTAAATACATGAAAACAAGAGATGAAGAAGACAAATATGGCGGCCATAGTGAACATCTAGGAGTACAACGGCGTCTCATGTTATACGACGAATTTACGCGAAATAAAAAACAAACTCACCTTGTAAAGTTCAATATAATATGATTTGCCTTTTTGGCCACTCGTTTGATTACTTTTCACGTCTTTTCCATCATTCGTAGAAGTCATTTCTCAAGGAAATATCGCGGGGAGACATTTATGCGCTTGTGTTTTCGTAATGGTGCTGTCAAAATCTGTGTTGCAATATTAAAATATTATCTAAGTCACAGAACGCAACGATAACGTTAATTGCTAATAAAAAAAAATATTTGCAAAGATCTGCAAAAAAGAGTAAGCCTGTGGGTCTAGTTTCTTCTTCTTCTTCTTTTTTGTTCTTGGCAATGCTCGTCGAGGCCGATTTGATTTGTGCCATTTTCATGTGAGTATGGGACGAGTTATGAAGTGGGACTGCTGTGGGACCAAGTGGGATGGAATTGGGAACTAGTGATAAGTAGTATGCCGCTTACTTTTACACTACGCGGCAATTAGCCAAGTCAAGTCAATGTGATGTGAATGGGGATGAAATTCATCTCCACCCCACTGTTCGGTGTGTCAAAAGCAGCAGTAGCACTTTTTGATCGAATCAAAAATCTAATCCGTTTAAACTCAATACAAAAAAAAGGCATTTCGATCATGTTTTAACATAAACACAGTCATATTTTGCAATAAATTTGTCTAGGGGGCTGACAGCTCTCAGTTTCAAGTTCAACCTAAACAACGAAGTCAATGTGGCTTGGTTAGTGACTTGACTTACTTAACGTAAGGTCCTATGTCCCCTAGATGGGGCAGAGGGCGTCCACAACAGTCCTCCATCGCGTTCGGTCTTGAGCTATGTGTTTGATCTCGCTCCAAGTCTTGCCGATCTTCTTCGCCTCGTCTGCCACAGGCCACAGTGCGCCGCCAAGTTTGCTTGGGGCGACCACGTTTGCGTTTTCCTTGGGGGTTCCAATCCAGAGCCTGCTTGGGGATGTGATCGGGATCCCTTCGGAGAGTGTGGCCAATCCAGTTCCGCTTGCGGCGCTTGATCTGCTGGTCGATCGGAATTTCGTGGCAGCGTTCCAATAGCTTGACGTTGGAGATTTTCTCAGGCCAGTATATGCCGAGAATTCGGCGAAGGCAGCGGTTGACGAAGACCTGCAGCTGGTGCGAGGTGACCTTGGTGACCTTCCACGTTTCACACCCATAGAGCAGCACGGATTTAACGTTGGACCCGAAAATTTTGATCTTGACCCTTCGGGTCAGTTTCCGTGACTGCCATACGGGGCGAAGTTGTGCGAGGGTGGCTCTAGCATTGGAAATGCGCGAAGTGATGTCCTCTTCGGTACCTCCAGTCTCTGACACGACGCTCCCGAGGTAGGTAAAATTGTGGACACGTTCCACATCCTCTGCACCAATCCGTAATGGTGTGCAATTCCTCACTCCAGATCGCATCTCTTGAGTCTTCCGGCATTTAATTTTGAGCCCCGTGATGCCCGCCTCTCGATGTAGGTCATCAATTTTGGATTGCATATCGTGATGCGTGTGGCTCAGCAAACAAAGGTCATCGGCATAATCTAAGTCTTCTAAGAGTCCGATTATACCCCACTCTATTCCACGCCGTTGGTTTTGATATGCACGACATTTGGTTCATTAAATTGTATTATACTTAATAGAAATAATTTTCATCATCGCGTGTGTTTCTCTAAAGGAGCACGATTTTGTTTAGTAAAATTAGATTTTATCTAGCTAGAGGATAGATTTGGCTTATAATATGGACTTACATTCAAATGCGAAAACTTAAAATCTTATGAAGTTATGGTGATAGAAAAGTTTTCTGCTGGACAAAGGTCTCTTTTAGGGACTTTATTTTCTAAGCTTATGTTGAAGTTATTTTCATTTAAAAGATTGTAACGTTTATCTGTAAATAAACAAGCTTCTATAAGAAAATAATATACGTCCGACCTGTGGGAATTTCAGGGGAATTTTATTATAGACTTTTAAACATTGTTTTAATTTCAATTTAAACTTTTTCATGTTAACTTCATTGAAACTTTTTCTCGTTTGGATACACAATCAAAATTTGGATTTGTACCGGTTATTTCAGTAAATAAACGGTATTGTCTATGAATGAAATGGCATTTTATTTAATTATGTTGGCGACACTGATTTCAGTACAAAGCAAAAGCGACTTGTGTCAAGAATTATTGCTTTTTCTCGTAAAATAATCTCATCAAAGTGTACTAAAATGTAAATCATACCATCGGAAGAATGTTTTATTACTAGGTGAATGAAGTGGCTTGTTGAATTAGTAGATTTTGCTGAAATATCCTGTCTATTTTCTACTTTGATTTGGTGTGTCAGAGTGTCGGGGTCTCGGAGCACAATAAATTATTGCCTTCTTATCCCTATTTGATAATGTGTTCTGTCTTATTCTTATCATTTTCTTGTCGTAATTGAAATGTAATTTGTATTTAGTATTGTAATCAGGCCTGGGAAGGTGTGGCATAGCCTGGACGTCTGCACATCTGGCGATGGTATCGTGCCCTACCACTGCCTACTTTAACCATCGAAAGCAGTTCCATGCGTTCCCTAAACATTACGACATTCTAACTTGTTTTACGGTTCAGTTAAATTAATGATAAGGCGAAGTAATACCTACTTTTTAATAACATTCTCTGGGTACAGGATATTCGCAGAATTTGCTCAATAAATAGGCTGCCGTGTGAGTTGTAGTGTCTTCAAAACATAGTGAACATTTTCGTGTGTTGTGATGAGTTTTATAAGTGATTTTGCAGTTTTTATTTACATACGTCGATAGTGTTAAGTGTTAAAAATGGCTAAAAAGTCGGAGAACACTGGCGGCAAGCTAGTCACCGTGTCAGTGGTCGGACTTTCTGGTAAGAATCTTCCGAAAATTACTTTATTCCAAACTTCTATCCAATAAGAATGAATCCTGTATAACCTGTATCAGAATGATAATAAGCCTTGGTCCTGATAAATTGCATGGATATGTTAACTAAATCAATAATAATAATGTATGACTAGGTATATCAAAAACAATGAAGTAGTCTGAAATACTAAATAGTGCTAAGATGGTAGTGATAAAAAAATCAATAACATCTTAAGAAAACAGTCATACATAAGTAAAAACAATATCCCACTACACAACAGAATAATATCTCTATAGTTATAAAAATATAATTATCAAAATCATAGTAAATTATTGTGATTCAAATTACAATATCTTTTACCACTAGTTATCATAATAATGACAATAAAGTTGACCAATGTAAAAAAATTACTGAGCAAATAACAACAACAAATTATTTGCTGAAAAACAAAACTAAATATTACATTTTTGCTATTTCATAAAATAAAGTGGCATAGCCACACATAGGTAATTCTAGAATCAATTGTCTACATTTTATTTACAAATTACCTATTTACAGACAGCAGAATGTATTAAAAAATTTAAATTGTCATGCAAAGTATCATCGAAGTGAATATCAAAAACATCTGTACAGCATTCCTCGTTTATCACACTATAGAGTTGAGAATTTGAGTCACAATTTTTGCTATAAATAGATTAGACCCTGGAGTTCTTTAGTGACACTCGTAAATTGAAATGTCACTGTATTACTGTAACACATTGTTTGTTAAATAGTTATGCTTAAATGGAGCTTTTAGAATCATATTTATTTATTTTTTCTATTATTTAATGGCGATATTTATGTTTTACTGCCAGTTAACATAAATAATGTTTTAATTGAGAACAAAATATTGACAAGAAACCTGTATCTTTTATAACAGTCAATTAGTTATACATTAACTAGCTAGCTCTACATTTAATTCAATCTAATCCAATCTTATACAATGAAGAAGGAAGGTTGTAAAGTATTTTATTATGATATGGTTCATTTTCTGCTATGCTATGTTGTTTATTTACGTTCAATTGTAATCCAGTAAGATTTTATTGTTTTATCCCTGAAAAAATTGAGGTTCCCTAGTATCTGATGCTATTAGCTACCATAGGCATCTGAAATAGTTCAATTCATTTGCAAAAACATGTAATATCATTATATTCAACCCAGTGCCTTCATTTCACAACTTTCTAAACGTCACAATTGACTGAATACCAAGCAATTGAGGCAGAGGAAGCCAGTCTCTATTGGAGCGTCTCGAACTACAATTGTGAATGGACACCAAACTATTGTTATCTGTTCTATTTCCTGCTATCTGTGTGTAGGTGTTAATGATGTTTACAATGTGAGAGAAAGTTGATAAACTATAAACTATCAATTGGGCTTACACAATATGTTATATTAGATAGATAACTAACTGAAAAAAGTTGTTATTATTACTCAATAATTGAATGACATGATACAACTTTCAGTATTTAATCATTTTAGAGTATTATTGTGTGTTTTATGAACATATCTCATTATATTAAATGCTAACACTTAAACTAATTAGAAGGCCTAATTAATTGCCGCCTAGCTGAGCTATTTAGCCCAACCCAGCCTTCTATTCTTGTCTAGATTTCTTTCATCTTAGAAATTCCAACTAGTCAAGTTTAATTATTATGGGCAATGGCCATATCAACGAGTAAACAAATATACATTAACCTTTAACTGGTGACCTGCCCGTCTCTCAGACACCGCGTTTCGTTTTTTTTATTTATCTCCCCGCCTTTTTGTCGCTTCTCCCCGTGCGTTTTGGTACCTTCCGCGTTTGCCATACACCTTCGCTCAGTAGGAGGCGCACGAGCTCAGGGTCTCCTGTGTTGCCTGTGTGGAGCTTTCGCCGTCTCACAGACGTCAGGTCAGTGCTAATGTGTATTTTACCTATGTGTCTGTTGTTCGTCACCTCACAGTTAGTTTACACAACTTCATAGTGTTTGAGGGACGTCACAGCGGTGGTAATGTATTGTTATTATCTTTTATAGAATGTCTCACGATAAACAAAAGAGGTCTGCCAAAAGAAGAAGGGTTCTTAGTCAGCGAGGTATAACACAGGAGCTTCTAAGAGAGAACGACGACGATTATAGTAGTTTTGACGACGATATAGGCGATCCTGACTTCGTTTTAGAAAGTCTGCATGTTACCCAATCTGAGCAATCTGGAGATGAAATCAACACCTCCACCATTGAATAACAGTGTCCTGACGAAATAGGAGGGGTTGATGGATGAGATGGAATAAAGTGTTTCAACTATTCAACATCCTTATTGGCCTATGTATAATCATATTCTATAGCTTAGCTCAGTCGATATTTTTCAGGAATAAATTCTTACGTCTTAAACAGTGATTGCGACAATACTAACAAATTAACTAGGGGCAGCTTCTTATTATCATTGGATAGCTCTTTAGTTATACCTCAATTGAAACTCGTGGCTTATAATGACTACCCTACTCCGCGAGCTGCGTTCAGTTGGTGTTGATGAATTACCACCTAGACCGACTTCTGCCTCGTCCCAAAACCATCCTGGGGTTAAAAGAACATGTGCCGTTTGTCTTAGCCATGTAATAAAATGTACTAGGTTCACTAGAACTTATTATGATAAACCTATGTGCCTAAATTGCTGCAAGAAAAATTGTGATGTCTGTAGACGTGAACGTTTCTAGTAAGTGATGTTTGATGATTGTAGTTTTTTTAATTTCTTATCTTAGGATAGCTTTACCTGCTGAGTTTTGTTGATTAGTATCTAAACTATCTAAAAATGATGATTAGGAAGGTCCCAAAGTGTATTTCTGGGGACTAGTATGCCCATTTTAGGTGTCTAACTTTTTTTTTAATGAAAAGTACCTTGCTCAAATTAAGACTGATTTTGTACCAAAAACTAATGTTTTTTTAAACCATGTTTTTATATTATTTGGACAACTATATAAGTTACTAAATTCTTACCCTCAAACTTATTTTACGTTAGCCAATTTTATTGTACATTAATTTTTCTTTGACGTCTCTTAAACGTCACCTCACCAAATACGCACTGTTGACTTCAGGTCACCAGTTAAAGGTTAAACAGTAAAAACATTATCTTATTTTTTGCACAAAACTGTTTTTTGCAAGTTACTATGTATTTAAAATCTTTATCTTTATTAATGCACACGGAACTGTCATAGTTGTATAATTTTGGGGTAAAACCAAGATAAACCGTATAAATAAAGTCAACACAGAGCCTTTTAATGTGTGTTTTGTTTTCAGGCAAAAAAAAGACAAAAAATGTATGCAAATTCCTAATAATGTTTATTTTTTGTTTTCTTTTCAGGCACAGAGAAAGACAAAGGGCAGCTTGGAGTGGGCAAGTCGTGTTTATGCAACAGATTCGTACGGACTCACGCAGATGACTACAATGTCGACCACATCTCTGTGTTGAGTCAGGTAGGTACTTTAATTGAACAGGTGTGTACTGCTTTTGATTCCCACACTGGTGAGGGTCAGTTGTGACCGGCAACAGTCAATTTTACCGAATGCGAATAGTTGAAAACCGGGAAGTGTCGAGCTGATTGCCGTCATCTGACGCTGCTTGGCGTCTATATTTATTTATTTCCACGACGACCTGTAGGGTTACTCCGGAAATTCGAATGTTGCCATCCCTCTCACGCAAAGCGAGAAGCCAGCGTGAGCGACGGTAACAGATAGATTCGAAAACTACGTAAACAAACAGGGTTCCGGAGTAGCCCTCCTATAAAAAACTCATTTATTTCTGCAAATAGGCTTTAAAAAAGCACTTTTACTACGATCCACCGAGTCCCACTCCTTGGCCTATCTTTCGTCAAATCCGTGGTCCCCGCTTGTGAACTTTTCTGCCCCAATAGCTCACTTGTACGAATAACCACTTGAGAACTTTTCTGCCCTTCTTCAACGACCTAAGTATATGCCCACACGAAACGTCATCATTACCTATTTCTCCAATAAAGTTTGCAACAAAACTACTTACGATGTAGTTACTAATAACTTACGCCTATTTCTGAAGTACCATCAACAGAGTTTCTTTCGTATTTTATCTTGGGAACTTTGTATTACAATAATGATCTAAACATATTTATATTTTTGTTAAAAAAAATACAATGGAGTTTTTAACTCGGTCCCGCGACAGTCTTTTTGTCACAGATCGAAATCCATACGGCGAATTCTCGGGCAATTAGCGAACTCCCAGCTAATAATTACCACCAGATCTTAGTTAGTTAACAGACGAGTTAATTAATATTGAGGTGGTAATACTGTAGTTAACTAAAATATGCCCGCATTACCTGTGTAATGAGGAGGTGAGATCATTCCAACGTCATATCACCTGACGGCGGTGTTATGCAGATTACAAGATAAGTGGGTAAATAATTACTTGAGAGTACCAAGATGACTGTATACTTGAATGAGTTTGTTTTTCTCTAAATAACCTTATAGACCGCGGTAATGAATGTTTGCAGTTTTGTGAACAAATTGAGCTGACGAACATTGACGCTGAATATTCTATGTCCCTTGTAATTCGAATAAAGTAATATACATTGGCTATTGAAATAATCGAGAGAGTGAAATCGAGCTTATCTACAGTACATTTTGACCGTCAATGTCTATGGGTTATTTTTTAAAAAAGTTGGACAGATGACCTTATGAAGGTAGCAGAAAGGCGCTGGATGGAGGTCGTTACGTTACCGGCCAATCTGTAAATCATTAGAGTGGACGTCCTGTGGCTAAAATGATGATGATAAAAAATACCAGTCCTACCACCATTATAATCTCATTTCAATATCAATTTAACACTAATCAGTTGGTTATATGCATTTTAAAATTAAATGCTGGAAAACTGAACTTAATCAAGCATTACTTCTTGTCATATTATACTTTTTGCAATCTTTATTTACGATTACACAGTTTTTGTGATGTCTCATGTTTTGAGGCTATTCAACCATGGTAACACAAAGGGCAAAAAATTAACAGTTCATCATTATTCGCTGAAGTTCCCGGCATTATATTAGCTACTAGATGACCCGGCGAACTTCGTACCGCCTAAAATATGCCTATGTTCATCAGAAATAATGTAGAATTCTAATGGTGAAAGTATTTAAAACGATCCAGGAGTTTCGGGGCCTATTCAATTCAATACGTAAATAAACAAACAATAAAATCTTTCTTCTGTCTTAGTTATATTAATAAAGCCTAGATGGATAGCCTTCATACAAACGCTTCGTCAAAAGTGAGGCAAAAATCTTATGGCATTAGTGTCAATTTTGTTGGGGAGTGTGGACAGTGAAGGCGATTTCCCTGAAAGTAGGGAAATTTAAGTTTATTGACCGTAAGAAAAAAAAAGAAGCCAACATGAGCGACATTGACAGATAGGCCTGAAACTACGCAGCTACGTAAACAGCGTTTCCCAGTAGTCCTACAGATCCTCTCGGCTTTGATGAGATGAAAGCTCAACCCTAAAGGTCACAATGGTACACCTATCAACCCGGAAAGGGATCAACACCGTAAGGCCGGGTTCCCACTATGCCGGACCGGCAGATCTCCCGGTCCGGCAAAAGCGCCGGAAGGCCTAGCGGAGGTACAAATTGTATGAAGCTGTTCACATTATCCCGGATCCGGCATTTTCGCCGAGCCCGGCATTTTTACCGAGCGTTTTGTCGCTACTTAATGCCGGCAAAATCACCGGACCGGAGTAATGTGAACGAGTTGCGGCCCACCCCGCCGCGCCCGTGCTTCCCGCCCCGCCCCGCCCGTGCTCCCCGCACTTCGGATCCGGTGATCCGGTGTAATGTGAACACCCTTGTCCGGTGTCCGGTTTCCGGCAGAAATGCCGGTCCGGCATAGTGGGAACCCAGCCTAAGTATCGCCATTCGCCGCGCTGTCAACCGCGAGTCGAGGTTGACAGGTCGTTACGGTGCGGATAAGAGTGCGTTGCAGTACAGAGTTTCATACAAAGAATACTGACCGCCTTGAGTTGATACAGTTACGAATGTTTACGATCCGTTTCCGAGTTGATAAGTGTGGTTTGTCCTTAAAAATACCCAGCATTCACAACGTAACTTCTATTCCAGTCGGACTTCAGCGGTCGCGTGGTGAACAACGACCACTTTCTGTACTGGGGCAGCGTTCAGAAGGAGAATGATGATCAGGAGTACAGGTTCGAGATCGTGGAGCAGACGGAGTTTGTGGACGACGCCTGCTTTCAGCCGTTTAAAGGTATTTATTCATATTTGGCTAGAAATACAGCCTTTTTTCTCACTAGTTTTCCATCTTAGTGGAGAAGAGAAGAAAGGAACCATGATATTTATAACTAACTAATAGAATTTCGTCATTATGTGTTGAGCAGTAGAAGTGGTTGTGCAGAACTCAGCTCCGTTTTGATGGAAATAATCTACCCTCAGTTGCTCGTCTTGTCCCCGCTTTGGTGGGAAACTGTTTTAGGGAACTTTTCTAACCGCTGAAAAAGCGCTTAATAAATATTTTACCATTCAAGGAACGGCCGCTTATATCTCCATTTCTTTTATTTTATTGATACAGTTGGTTTTGTACTTTTTTTGAGCAAGAAAACAGTCGACATATTCGATAATATGTCATTTCAGTACAGTACTTAACCCATAAATCTATTCTTTTAGCTGTCGGCAAAACCGAAACATACATCAAACGCTGCGTGGCCACCAAGCTCCAATCCGCTGAGAAACTGATGTACGTCTGCAAGAACCAGCTGGGCATAGAAAAGGAGTACGAACAGAAGACCATGCCTGATGGGAAGCTGAGTGTAGACGGGTTCCTGTGCGTCTATGACGTCAGCCTGGTTCCTGGGAGGAGCTGGGAGAAGCAGGTGAGCTTAGAGATATCAAGGGATACAGCTGATGTATCTACTATCTATACAAGATCCAAATTGGCTTAGAGAAGGAACGAAGGAAGAAGGAAGGAAGTCACGAGCAGAAGACGATGCCTGATGGGAAGCTGAGCGTCGACGGGTTCCTGTGCGTCTATGACGTCAGCCTGGTTCCTGGGAGGAGCTGGGAGAAGCAGGTGAGCTTAGAGATATCAAGGGATACAGCTGATGTATCTACTATCTATACAAGATCCAAATTGGCTTAGAGAAGGAACGAAGGAAGAAGGAAGGAAGTCACGAACAGAAGACGATGCCTGACGGGAAGCTGAGTGTAGACGGGTTCCTGTGTGTCTATGACGTCAGCCTGGTTCCCGGGAGGAGCTGGGAGAAACAGGTGAGCTTAGAGATACCAAGGGATACAACTGATGTCACTAGCTGGGCTTAGAGGAGTGAGAACTGAAGACGATGCTTGATGGGAAGCTGAGTGTAGACGGGTTCCTGTGCGTCTGTGACGTCAGTCTAGTTCCAGGGAGGAGCTGGGAGAAGCAGGTGAGAGAGATACCAAGGGATACAACTGATGTCACTAGCTGGGCTTAGAGGAGTGAGAACTGAAGACGATGCTTGATGGGAAGCTGAGTGTAGACGGGTTCCTGTGCGTCTGTGACGTCAGCCTGATTCCTGGGAGGAGCTGGGAGAAGCAGGTGAGTTTGGATACCAAGGGATACAATTGATGTGTCACCAGCTCGGCATAGAGGAGTGAGAACTGAAGACGATGCCTGACGGCAAGCTGAGCGTCGACGGGTTCCTGTGCGTCTATGACGTCAGCCTGGTTCCAGGGAGGAGCTGGGAGAAGCAGGTGAGTTTGGATACCAAGGGATACAACTTGTGTTACCAGCTGGGCTTCGAGGAGTGAGAACTGAAGACGATGCTTGATGGGAAGCTGAGTGTAGACGGGTTCCTGTGCGTCTCTGACGTCAGCCTGGTTCCTGGGAGGAGCTGGGAGAAGCAGGTGAGAGATATACCAAGGGATACAACTGATGCGTCATTATTTCTGCATAGAGGAGTGAGAACAGAAGACGATGCCTGATGGGAAGCTGAGTGTAGACGGGTTCCTGTGCGTCTATGACGTCAGCCTGGTTCCTGAGAGGAGCTGGGAGAAGCAGGTGAGTTTGGATACCAAGGTATACAATTGATGTGTCACCAGCTTGGCATAGAGGAGTGAGAACTGAAGACGATGCTTGATGGGAAGCTGAGTGTAGACGGGTTCCTGTGCGTCTATGACGTCAGTCTAGTTCCAGGGAGGAGCTGGGAGAAGCAGGTGAGCTTAGAGATATCAAGGGATACAACTTGTGTTACCAGCTGGGCTTAGAGGAGTGAGAACTGAAGACGATGCCTGACGGCAAGCTGAGCGTCGACGGGTCCTGTGCGTCTATGACGTCAGCCTGGTTCCTGGGAGGAGCTGGGAAAAGCAGGTGAGTTTGGATACCAAGGGATACAACTGATATGTCACCTGCTCGGTAAACAGGAGTATGAGCAGAAGACCATGTCTGATGGGAAGCTGAGTGTCGACGGGTTCCTGTGCGTCTATGACGTCAGCCTGGTTCCTGGGAGGAGCTGGGAAAAGCAGGTGAGTTTGGATACCAAGGGATACAGCTGATGTATCTATACAAGATCCAAATTGGCATAGAGAAGAAATACCAGAAGACCTTGCCTGATGGGAAGCTGAGTGTAGACGGGTTCCTGTGCGTCTATGACGTCAGTCTAGTTCCAGGGAGGAGCTGGGAGAAGCAGGTGAGCTTGGATACCAAAGGATACAACTTGTGTCACCAGCTGGGCTTAGAGGAGTGAGAACTGAAGACGATGCTTGATGGGAAGCTGAGTGTAGACGGGTTCCTGTGCGTCTATGACGTCAGCCTGGTTCCTGGGAGGAGCTGGGAGAAGCAGGTGAGAGAGATACCAAGGGATACAATTAATGTGTCACCAGCTCGACATAGAGGAGTGAGAACAGAAGACGATGCTGCCTGATGGGAAGCTGAAGACGTAGTGTGGACAGGCCTTCCACTTGGTGAATCGAGGATCTGGTGAAGGTCGCGGGAAGTACCTGGATGCGGGCAGCGCAGGACCGGTTGTTGTGGAAATCCTTGGGGGAGGCCTTTCTCCAGCAGTGGACGTCTTTGTCCTAAGTGAATATGTTTCATGCGCTAGGGCAGCGGTTCCCAAAGTTATTTAGTCTACTGCCCACTTTGAGAATTAATTATTTTTTAGCGCCCCCCATTTTTGTAGTCAAGAGTCGAGCTCAGTCGATGTCTAAAGAGTCCTCCTAGTAGATGACGCCTCCTAAACCTCTACACAACGTCCGTTTTTTTCTGGGTCTCTTACCGCCCCCCTTTAAGCCTGCAGCGCCCACAAGGGGGCGTTATCGCCCACTTTGGGAAAGACTGCGCTAGGGTGTCAATACTCAATACTTTATTGCATTTCACAGCGTTGTTCCCTAAACTAGTCTTAGATCACCACAGTTTTAGAAATCGTCCGACCTACAGTTTAAGAACTACTAAGTCAAAGTAACATCTACTTCTGTTTAATTCCAGAACGAGATCCTAGCGGCAATCCTCCAAAACATAGTCAAGCTCAAAAAGCCCGTTGTCCTCGTCACATCCAAGAACGACGAAGCATGCGAGCAAGGTGTTCGTGAAGCCGAGCGGTTGGTTCAGAGGAAGGAGTTCAAAGGCTGCATACCCATCGTGGAGACGTCCAGCCATGATAATGTCAACGTGGATCAAGCCTTTGTGCTGCTAGCACAGATGGTGGACAAATCTAAAGCTAGGATTAAGGTGAGAACAAGACTAATCTCCTTTAATTCCAATGAGGGTATCGTTTTTATACTTAACAGTTGGCACCCCTGGCGATTGACAGGACCTTACTCTACAGTGGCGCCATCTTGATGAGTGCAAATGCGATAGTCCTCCTACCACTTTAGCGCTCACCAGCTGGTGCCACTGTCTTCGCTACTAGCAAGTGACAGGACCTTACTCTACAGTGGCGCTAACTGGTGAGCGCTAAAACGATAGCCCTCATTATGTACAGCCAGGAGTTCAAGTAGGGACATTAAGCCATGACATCCTATACAGCCAGGAGTTTAAGTCGAGATGGCTAGCAATGACATCGTCAATGTAGACCAGACTTTTGTAGCGTAGATGGTGGACAAGTCTAAAGAAGCTTACCTAAATCTTAGGTATATTATTCTGGCGACTGTACAATATTGTTAATGGTATTTTTATGTGATCAACAGGTAGCTAACTATGCAGAAGCGCTGAGGATAAGGAGGGAGACCCTGGACTTCGTTACGGAGGCCTTCACGCAGCTCATTCGGATACACGTCCAAGATCATAAGTGAGAAAACTTTAATTATTTCTTTTGTATGAAATCATGGTCATCGAATGTTGCCCAATAATCTTAGAAAATGTTTCAAAAATAACTCAAATATCTTACAATTCATAATGCTTCATACCCATTTTATGTTTTAGAGGAGAACTCGATTAATAAATGACCTAAAATGTATTATGTTTGTTACAGAGAGATGTGGTCAGCAGCTAGCAAGAGATTGTGTCACTACGCAGAGTGGATTAAATTCGTCCAGCAGTTTGGGAATGACGGGACACAGGTAAATTATATTTATTTTATTTATTTTGTTTTATTCATACCAACCACCAGGTACCAGAATTCAGAAAACAAACAGCTTACAAATATATAAATTGCATAGATACAATGTATTTGGTCAAAGCCTATTAGTCCAGTCATTATAGTAAGTTCACCTCGGAATTCGAGATACCCAGCTGTAAGTCTGTAAATACGTGTATATTGACACCCTAAAAGTTGTCTCAAAACCTACATATGGTAGGGTGTAAGCAACTATTAAATTTCAAGGTCAACGGTCACAAAAATAGGTTTTTTGCGCTTTTATTAGAAATATCTCATTTCCTGTGGGTTTTTTGCTATTTGTATTTATTATCAATATTGTAGAATACTAAATTCTCTACAAATTTTGTTTAAAAACTTTTTTTATACGGTGAACCGTTTTCGAGATAGAGGGCGGAGAGCGCGCGGTCACTGCATCACTTCAGGTCTACTTAAGCGGTTTAGATTTTTCATACAAAAGGATTTTCCCGCTAATTCCTGTGGGAATTTCGGGAATTCCTTGTTGTAACTAAGCTTTGAGTTTACTAAGGTACCTACATGCCAAATTTCAAGCGTCTTGTTTTTTTCTAATTAAATCCATTCTTACTCCCTTAAAATGTATGAAACTTGTATCTGTTTTCTACTTCTGCTAATGGATAATTTTATTGGCTATCGCATGATATAAAACTTTTGCTTATTAGTGTTAAGCTACCCACGCTTTCACTTGTTTTTGAAGGAAGAGGTGAAAACTAAACATTAAAAACTTAAATCCTCGTAATTTTGCGAGAAATGGGTCAAGCCCCAAATTTGAAGTATTTTCATCGATAAAATTGTCCATAGATTACGCCCTTAAAGTTTGATCACTACAAGCCCGGACACACTGTATAGTTTTCACCTCTATGTAACCAAGGGGTATAAAATTTAACAAATTTTAATTATATCAATTCATATTCAAGAATATATTAACTTTAACATTTGTTTTGACGACATACAGACTGAATTTCCAAAGTGGTAGCGGCCTGCATCCAGCGCCTTCCTGCGTTCATGTTTATTAATCAAAGTGCTTTTTTTCTACCAGGTGGTGTACCGGCGTCACATCAGAAGACTGAAGGAGGAGCGCTCCGCCAAGAAACTCCGCAAACAGCTGGCCAAGTTGCCCCAGGTGTTGTCCCGAATGCAGCTGCCTACTGAAGATCTGCAGGAGAAGTGAGTATAAGAGTACAGGCATAGGGAAAACTTAGTAGGTTACTTTTTTTTTATCCACAACGAGGAAGCTTTTGGCCTGTATCTCACCTGATGGTTAGTGATGATCAGGCCGAAGGTGGAAGCGAGCTTCACCCGGAATCCTTAACCACGGAGGAACTGGCTATCTTACCTTTATCTGCGGAACGCAACAATTCTGTTAACTAACATTGTTGTTATGGCGACAGACTTTAGGTAAGATGGTGGTAGCTAGCCAGGCGGACTTCTGTTATGGAGTGTGGGAGGTGTGTTTTGTTATGTGTTACTTCGATAGTGAGTGTAGTGGAAGTTTATAAATGAAAAGAGTGGACTGTATGAAATTAATTATCTATTCGGTATAAGTTTACAATGTTATCGACACCGTTTTGTGCAAAGTCGTTGAAGAGAGTGCGTCCGGATCGTCTTCTTCGATGTTCGCTCGCGAACCGAACATTGCTCGTTCGTTCGCCGAACGCTCGCCGCTCCCTCCGGTCACGCCGCCCGCGGGCAATGTCCGTGAGTAGACATTATGCCATCAAAGATATACAAGAGTCAAAGGAAATTCGGTGTCAAGTCAGTCAATCTTCTTCTTTTAATAATGGCAACCAAACTTCTGGGGTTTAATCGTGTCAATGTCAAGTGTTTAAATGTATTGGCTTGCGAAATTGCCAATATTTATTAACATAGTTTATTATTAATCTGTAATTATTCCAGCGACTGGCCCATGGTAGTCCGACAACTGCGTTCCCACCGCGATTTCTCCGTGTACTTCAGTGAGGGCCGCGCGCCCGACTCGGGCTCCGAATCCGGGTCCGACCTCGAGAGTCCGCTCGGTACGGATACTACTCTGCGAGTGGGCGAACGCGCCACTAGGTATCAGGTGAGTGAATGGATAGATAAGATAGAAAATTGAAACTGCTTTCGCAGAATACCAGCGTTATAATAATATGTACTGGGTTCTTTCTATCTTAGAGCATGATACATGCTGAGAGGTTGCCATTTTTATTTCTAACAAACAACATAATGGCAGTGGGCGGGGCACATAGCTCGAAGAGCTGATGGCCGCTGGGGCAGGAAAGTTCTTGAGTGGCGACCACGAGCTGGAAGACGTAGCGTGGGCAGGCCTCCCACTAGGTGGACCGACGATCTGGTGATGGTCGCGGGAAGTACCTGGATGCAAGCGGCGCAGGACCGGTCTTTGTGGAAATCCTTGGGGGAGGCCTTTGTCCAGCAGTGGACGTCTTTCGGCTGAAACGACGAAACAACATAAGTACTATGAGCCACAGTTCCAGCTACATATTTCCGGTCATGTAGTCTCGTTCTATCGCAAAGAATTTGATGAGAGCGAGAGAAAAAATGGAAATATTTTTCTTCTTTCTTATTTTCAAACTGAAACTAGAATGAAACTACATAAATGTTATTATCCTATTAAAAAAAAACAAACCACAAAATAATAAAAACGGGTTATTATTTCGTTAGATTATTATGATAAATTATATTTCTTTTATTTTTCAGCACCATTTTTACCAGTTTGATATTTTTACAGACTTTGGGCCAGTCCCAGAAGATACCGTACGAGATCTTAGAAACCAACGAAGCGGCTTCTGTCTTCAAGACTTACTTGCACGAGGCGCAAGAGGAACAACGAAATTACGAGTGAGTACTTTCTTTCACAAGCTAACCATTCTGCTTTGGTTTTTATTGAGCTAATTTATTTGGGTAAAAGTTAATAACAGTAACAAGAAATTTACAGGACCCTAATGGGGCTTTTAGGACGAAAATTAACTACTTTTTAGAAAAGTGTGCTGGAACTTTCCTCTATTGGTGTAAACTCTCTCTTCCTTATAAAATATGTGCTTGGAATTCGTGTCTTTACTGCTACTAATCACATTTATGTGCTTTTCAGTTGGATAAAAATTCAATTTCTATTTTCATTTTCTAGTAGAAACCTTATGTTTTTGATTTAACATTGACAGGCTTCTTCAACACAATCAGAAGTCAATCTTAAGTAGATACAAGTTAATTATTTTGTTTCTTTAATCTTGTGATTTAATTCGTAAACAGGTGGTGCCAACAATTCAAGCGTCTGCTAGAAGAAACCGGTTACGTGACCCCTGGGAAGCAGCTATCCGAAGTCCGGGTGCTTCTCATGGGAAGGGAGTGCTATGAGGCGCTCACTGAGGAGCAGCAGCAGCGGGTCTACGACCAGCACCAGAGGCAGATACAGAGGCGCGCTAAACACAACCTTCAGGTGAGGAGATAAGGAGTATTATCGTTTGTAGAATTTTAGTCAAACCAGCAGAAATTGGTCTATGAATGACCAGCGCAAAAGATAGATACAAAGGCAGGACAAACACAACCTTCAGGTGAGGGCATAGGGAGTATAGTCGCGTGGCAGTTCCGGGTGCTTCTCATGGGAAGGGAGTGCTATGAAGCGCTCAGTGAGGAGCAGCAGCAGCGGGTCTACGACCAGCACCAGAGGCAGATACAGAGGCGCGCTAAACATAACCTTCAGGTGAGGGAATAAGGAGTATTGTCGTTTGTAGGTTTATTGAGAAACCAGCAGAAATTGGTCTATGAACGACAAGCACCAAAGGTAGATACAGAGGTGGGCTGAGCACAATCTTTAGGTGAGGGGATAAGGAGTATTATTGTTTGTAGGCTTACTGAGAAACCAGCAGAAATTGGCCTATGAACGACCAGTACAAAAGATAGTTACAAAGGTAAGACAAACATGACCTTCAGGTGAGGGCATAAGGAGTATAGTCGCATGGCAAGTCCGGGTGCTTCTCATGGGAAGGGAGTGCTATGAGGCGCTCACTGAGGAGCAGCAGCAGCGGGTCTACGACCAGCACCAGAGGCAGATACAGAGGCGCGCTAAACACAACCTTCAGGTGAGAGGATAAGGAGTATTGTTGTGTGCCGATTTGTGGTGAAACCAGCTTGATCTACGACTCCGGATACAGAGGCGCGCCAAACACAACCTTCAGGTGAGAGCATAAGGAGTATTGTCGTTTGTAGGTTTATGGACAAGCCAGCAGAAATTGGCCTATGAACGACCAGTACAAAAGGTAGTTACAAAGGCAGGACAAACACAACCTTCAGGTGAGGGCATAAGGATTAGAGATGAAACGGATAGTTGTTTGGCCGGATACCGGATACCGGATATCCGGCCAGCTGCTAGGCCGGATAGCCGGATATCCGGCGGCCGGATAGTTGGCCCATTGTCTCGTTGCATGTCGTGACGATTATAGTGCCGCACAGGTGCTTCGAACGCGATCAGTGGGTCTATTAGTAGAATAGACTAGTCACACTTTTGGAAAATCGAATCCGTCCGAATAGAATGTCAGATTTTGCCACTTGTCTAGGGGGCAGATCAATTCAATTTCGGCTGCAATCGTGAGTGTGTGATTGAATAGCGAAAATTTAACTATACTGGTCATCACAAAAATCGGCCCACCTACGTTTTACAGGAAAACTCGTTTCTACTGATACAGTCATGGTGCCCTAACAATATTGGTGTTATTTGAAAGCCCAATAAATATCCTTAAAGAAAAACACATTATATTCTTAATAAACGGGTAACATAAACGCGATATACAATAAATGTGACTTGAAAAAAGACCTCACTTTGGACTCACCTCTGGGATCAACTAGACCAATTTTTATGGTTATAACACCAAATAATGATCACACGTGTCCTCTTTAACAGATGGATAGCGATTAATCCCAACTTAACAGTTTTATAGTCATAAAAGTCGGCTCAAGCGTAACTACCTATTTTTTGAAGAAGTGACCCTGGATTCTTCTACAGACACATTTTTGGGGTAAAACCCTTTCCTTTAATGAAATGAAGTTTAGAACTAGGCTTTTAAATGGTTTTCGCCCCTTCTCTTTCTGGTTGTCTTGGATGGAGTCGTGAATCGCGCATATCAAGACCAACGGCGTGAAATAGAGTGGGGTATAACCGGAGTCTTAGAAGACTTAGATTATGCCGATGACCTCTGTTTGCTGAGCCACACGCATCACGATATGCAGTCCAAACTTGATGACCTACATCGAGAAGCGGGTATCACAAGGCTCAAAATTAACTGCCGGAAGACCCAAGAGATGCGATCTGATGTGAGAAATTGCACGCCATTACGGATTGGTGCAGAGGATGTAGCACGAGTCCACAATTTCACCTACCTCGGGAGCGTCGTGTCAGAAACTGGAGGTACTGAAGAGGACATCACTTCGCGCATTGCCAAGGCCAGAGCTACTTTCGCACAACTTCGCCCCATATGGCAGTCACGGAAATTGACCCGAAGGGTCAAGATCAAAATATTCGGGTCCAACGTTAAATCCATTCTGCTTTATGGGTGTGAAACGTCGAAGGTCACCAAGGTTATCTCGCACCAGCTGCAGGTCTTCATCAACCGCTGCCTTCGCCGAATTCTCGGCATATACTGGCCCGAGAAAATCTCCAACGTCGAGCTATTGGAACGCTGCCACGAAATTCCGATCGACCAGCAGATCAAGCGCCGCAAGTGGAACTGGATCGGCCACACTCTCCGAAGGGACCCCGATCACATCCCTAAGCAGGCTCTGGATTGGAATCCCCAAGGAAAACGCAAACGTGGTCGACCCAGGCAAACTTGGCGGCGCACTGTAGCGGACGAGGCGAAGAGGATCGGCAAAACCTGGAGCGAGATCAAGCGAGAAGCTCAAGACCGAACTAGATGGAGGACTGTTGTGGACGCCCTCTGCCCCATCTAGGGGACATAGGACCATAAGTCAAGTAAGTCAAGTTTTAAAGGATGCCAATATTGGTGGGAAGTGGGGATGCATACGTTTGAAAGTGCTTGTCGCGGGAGGGTCGATCTTTGTGATGACCAGTGTAGTTGCATCATGTCATAAGACCATCAGTGAAAAAAAATTGCCTATTTTTTTGGCAATATTTCAACATTAACAGATATTTACTATTTATCTATGTATTCGTCATTAGAGTGTCATTAGAGCCCAGAAAAATAAATTAGTTTTGAAAGGCCTTAATATGGCTTTTTGTAACTTTTTGGACTTTAAATAAAAGCCGTCATTATTGTAAGCCATTTTATTGATATTTACCTCAAAGATTATTGTATTTCATTTTATTAATAGGAAATAGTCGTTTTTTTTTAATATCCGGTATCCGGCCGGATAGTGAGTTACTATCCGGTATCCGGCCGGATAGTAAATTAGGGCCGGATATCCGGCCTACCGGATAGTTGCCGGATATCCGTTTCATCTCTAATAAGGATCATAGTCACGTGGCAAGTCAGAGTGCTTCTCATGGGAAGGGAGTGCTATGAAGCGCTCACTGAGGAGCAACAGCAGCGGGTCTACGACCAGCACCAGAGGCAGATACAGAGGCGCGCTAAACACAACCTTCAGGTAAGAGAATAGGGAGTATTATTGTTTGTAAGTTTATGGTCAAGCCAGCAGAAATTGGTCTATGAACGACCAGCACAAAATGCAAATACAGAGGTGGGCTAAACACAACCTTATGGTTAGAGGATAAGGGAGTATAATTGTGTGTAGATTTGTGGTGAAACCAGCAGCAATTGGTCTATGAACGACCAGCCTAAAAGATAAATACAAAGGCAGGACAAACATAACCTTCAGGTGAGGGCATAAGGATCATAGTCGCGTGGCAAGTCAGAGTGCTTCTCATGGGAAGGGAGTGCTATGAGGCACTCACTGAGGAACAACAGCAGCGGGTCTACAACCAGCACCAGAGGCAGATACAGAGCCGCGCTAAACACAACCTTAAGGTTAGAGGATAAGGAGTATAATTGTTTGTAGGCTTACTGAGAAACCAGCAGAAATTGGTCTATGAACGACTAGCACAAAGGGTAGTTACAGAGGCGCGCTAAACATAACCTTCAGGTGAGGGGATAGGGAGTATTATTGGGTAGCGCATTTTCTTACATAACTTTTCAATTCCTATCATTGGAGGTCCGAAAATATTTCTCATACAATTTGATACCATAATGATCATTCTTCATAAAAAATTTAAAACCTACATATTTAAAAACATAATCATTGATATTCATAATATCACTAATCATACACTTAGTTTTTACTAATATTTGTTTTCATATATTTTTCTATACTAATGATCGAAACTCATAATCATTCGAATAAATAACTATAATATTCATAAATGTGATGTATCCTAATATTTGTTTTCATAAATTTATTACTCATAAGTGTATTTATCCATATTATTGAAAATCATGATGTCTATATTCGTATTAATATCTGTTCATAGGTTAACAATTGTGATTGTAACACTCTTTTTAAGTGGTATTTAGTGCTCTTCACTGCAGCCTCTGCAAGTCCCGCAAATGTAGGCGAGTAGGCCGGAACAAAATGAAAGTTTATGCCTTGATTGGCAGCAAATTGACATACTTTATTTTGGTGACTACCAGATGCCTGCAGTGAATAGAGCTCAGCTAATTGGTTCCGTGCGCCTTTAAAGGTGCTAGCATTGTCAGAGTAGATTTCCCTGGGCAACCCTCTTCTAGAGATAAGTCGTTTGAGGCACGCTAGATAGGTTTCTGTGGTAAGATCTGATGCGAGTTCAAGATGAACCGCTTTTGTAGCAAAGCATACAAATACGCAGATATAGCCTTTACCCACCAGGGATCGTCTCACGCGCGAAAGTTTTACATTTATAGGCCCAGCAAAATCCACTCCAACCTTTTCAAAGGGGCGACTCATAGCGGTCACTCTATCGGCTGGCAAGGAACCCATCAACTGCTTGGAGGCACTAGCCTTGTGTCTGAAACATAATACACAATCCTTAGTTAATTTCTTAACATACATTAAACCGTTTGTAATCCAAAATTTTTGATTTAAATTACACAATAATAGCTTCGGTCCCGCATGTAACAGTCTTTCATGCTCAGACTTTATAATACAATCAGTAATATGACATTTTTTGGGCAAAATAACCTGATGCTTATGTGCATATGGAATATTAGAATGGTGTAGTCTGCCGCCAACACGCAAAATGCCTTTACAATCTAAAAATGGGCATAGACTTTGCAAGGGACCCTTAACACCTTTGCTGCGGCAGTAACTTTCTAATACTTTCCATTCCTTCGGTACAAGGTCAGTAAACCTGGTATTAAAACTTACATTGTGGCGGCACAAGGCTTAAAGACCTTGTAATATTTAAGATATATTAATTTTATTTTTGGCTTCATGTTAATAGATATTGTGTTTTTTTTCTTTGAATATTAATAATAATGCATTTATTGATATACACCTAAAGGCGTTCGTGAATAACTTGTTTAGTATAAAAATTATAGCTATATTCAAAATACAAGGCTTATGCACCTTGTGCCGCACTGAAGTAGGGAATTCTGGTGGGTATTCTAGGGATGTGAAATACAAATATCGATAGTTTAAATTAAGTTTTAATAAAATTTTTAAAAAGTAACAAACAAACATGTTTTAATAATTTAGTCTAAATATTTTATAAATAAGACATACGTGCATAAATACTTAAATAAGCTATATTTGAAGAAAACATATTATTTGATAACATTTAGTTACAACTTCAAATGTTTGTCACCAAAAACATTATTTAAATTAGCAATAAATCGTGTAGCAAATTAAATTATAATCAATTTGCAGTTTTGATTTTGTTTGTTTCTCTTGACGCCATGTCGACATGTGCGTTTCTTACGAATGCGAGGCAACACTGGCTGCACGAAGCTAGCGTGGGGTGCGGTACCAGGTGCGCGGGGTACAAGGTGCTTCGACCTGGTTTCGCATTGTGAAGACATTTTATTACTTCCGTGCGGTACCAGGTCTAAAAACCTGGTATTAAGGTAGGTACATCATTGGATTCTATTTTAAGAATACATCATAGATATATATTCATCACTTTCCTACACCGGACCCAATTGAAGTTATGCCCTTCGCACGACAAGGAAGACTATAATTTTCTTAGCCGCACGGTAAGCGAGACGTACACAAGGTCTATAGACCTGGTTTCGCACTCAACGTGTTAACAGGTTTATTATTTGTTAAACATGAAATTTCGTCCTTAAAATATAATTCTTGTTCATTCTTAATTATCAACAATAAAGCATTATTCAATTCAGAAGATGACAAATAATTGTAAGATATTTTGTCACCTTTTATGTTGTTTACAAACCGCAATACATAAGCCAACGTACGTACCATCTTGTGTATGCTAGAATAATTACGTAAATGATCAAAAATGTCACCCGTGTATGTGGAGAGTTGACTGGTAGAGAATGCTGACCCGGACTTGGTCTCAGGTAAGTTTGCAGGTAAATCTATTTCAGAGTCAAAATTGTATTTATTATCGAGCAAAATTTCAGGCCCATCCCACCACATGCGACAATCGTGAAGCTCACTGGGTGAAACGCCCCTACTTACATAGTCCGCAGGATTGTTTTCAGTGTTTACATAAAGCCAGCGACAAACAGATAGATTTTTGGTGATCGCTTTAACCCTGTTCGCGACGTATGCATTAAGTTTCATGGGTTCTGCGTGCAACCATGCGAGTACAATTTTTGAATCAGTAAAACAGTAAACATTGTTTATATTATGTATTAATTTTAGCGTGCAATAGACCTTTGACATAAGAATAGAGAGTAGCAGGGCTGCGTTAAGCTCTAAGCGCGGCACAGTCTTGTTTTTGTCCTGAAGCGGATTGATGCGCGATTTTGAACATAGCAAGTGCATTTTTACATTACCATTAATATCTGTAACTCGCATGTACACGCAGCATCCATATGCCGTAGAACTGGATGCATCTGAGAATCCTATCAATTCAATTTTATCTGTATTATTAACATGTATATTTCTAGGAATATAAATTGGCTCCATCATAGCTAATGCAGCGGAAAACTCATGCCACGCATGCCTAATGTCATCATCAGGCGTGGAATCCCAGGCGGTTTTAGAAGCCCATAACCTTTGCATGATAGCCTTTGCTTGCACAATTATAGGACTAACAAATCCCATGGGATCATACATTTTCCCAATATATGAAAGAATGTCTCTTTTTGTGCAATTATTATTATTACATGGCTCTGGACAAGACATTTCGAACTTGTCATCTTTAACTATTAATTTCAAACCTAACGTCTTTAACAGGCAGTTGTCTTGCTGAAGCTCTATATCATCAAAGTGGCGTTCAGCTGAGGGAATGTCAGTCAGTACCCTATTATCATTGGATGACCATTTATGTGTGTGAAAACTACCTAAGCTTAGGAGCTTGCGAAGTTGTGATTTTGCCTCTAGGATAATATCTAAATTATTATTTGCATACAGGATATCATCAACATATGTGCAGTTCTCTATAATAAATGAAGCCAGAGGATAGGTATGCTTATGTTGCATTGCTAATTCTTTTAGACAGCGAGTTGCTAAATAGTTTGAACTTTTTAACCCATAAGTAACCGTGTCTAATCGTATACACTTAATAGGTTCATCAGGGCTATCCCTCCATAGTATGTTTTGCAAACTAGCATGCTCCGGTATAATACGCACATTTCGAAACATTTGTTTTATGTCGGAAGTAAAGTTAAAATCGCCAAAACGAAACAGTAATAAAATTTCAAACAAATCTCTTTGTACAGTCGGCCCATTTAAAAGCAAATCATTTAAAGACACCTTTTTGTTAGTCTTCATGGAACCGTCAAAAACTGTACGCAATTTAGTAGTTTTACTGTCAGGCTTTAAAACTGCATGATGAGGCAAGAAATAAACTGCATTTTTATTCAATTCATACAGTTCAATATCTACATATTGGCCATGTTGCAAGTTAATATAATCATGAATAAATTTTTGGTACTCAATAAAAAGATATGGATCATTATGCAGCCTTTTCTCTAAGTTTAAAAATCTTTTTAAAGCAAAATTAAAGGAATCACCTAGCGCATCATTGATTTCCTCAAGAGGTAATTTTAAAGGTAAAGAGACTTCAAAACAATTTTCTTTTATCTGAACAGTACTTTTAAAAATATACTCGCAGAGCTCTTGCTCTGATGACCTTTCATCATAGATCTGAGGAACGCTTTCTGTTTTCCAAAATTTACTTAAGGTTTCATTAATGTCAGACTCGCAAGTAGTACACTTTAACGTTACCTTGTTGCAGACCTTAGATGAAATATGTGGTAGGGTACCTCCAATTATGTATCCAAAATAAGTGTTGATAAGACGTGGTTGCGGAGTGCCGGCCTCTGATGCAGACTGCTGGCGCTCAGGCAGCACCGGCAGCTCTGTAGGCAGCAGCACCTGAAAAAATACGTCCGCTCCCATTAATACATCAATCTCAGCTGGTATATTAAATTGATCATCAGCCAATTTAATATTTTTAGGTATCAATATGTCAGATGCACTGAATTTGTGTTGAGGTAAATTGCATGTGATTTGATCAACAACGTGACAAGTGGCTGAAATTTTATATGGACAAGTTATTGAGTAAATCTCTAAAGGTAAGCAATGCTTTAACTTTGTCTGTGTTGAAGTTATGCCCACTACTTTGACATTGCTATCGGTGAGGTCCAGATCAAGCAGCCTTACTGCCTTTTGTGAGATAAAGGACAGCTGGGACCCACTGTCTAGTAGGGCTCTTAAGTAAACTTCGGTACCATCTCGAGCAATAAGTTTGACTTTAGCTGTGGGTAAAAGTACATCATTATTATTATTATTGCTTGCTGCTAGGGAAGCAGTGGATGATGATGCCGTATGAGTTTTATCTGAGTTATTACTCTTNTGATCCTCATTCCCACTGTCTAGTAGGGCTCTTAAGTAAACTTCGGTACCATCTCGAGCAATAAGTTTGACTTTAGCTGTGGGTAAAAGTACATCATTATTATTATTATTGCTTGCTGCTAGGGAAGCAGTGGATGATGAGGCCGTATGAGTTTTTTCTGAGTTATTACTCTTATGTGCGCTGCAATGCAGCAATGTGTTGTGGGCCTCTTTACATTCTGCACACCGAAAATGATATTTGCATTTTCCGGTGTGAGCCCCCAAACAAATATTACACAGGTCTTTATTTTTGGCAAATTTAATTCTATCATTTGCATGCAGTAATTTAAAACTGTTACATAAATAAAGTTTGTGTTTCAACTTACAGTATAAGCATGTAGGCTCCTGCGCAGCTGTGTAGGCTACCATCCTACCAACGGTATTGCCTTGCTCCTTTTGCGGCTGGCGTTGCTGCCCGTGGAAGCCCGGATCAGCATTCTCAAGCGCCAGCGCTCTCTTATCCAAGTATTCAAGGAAGGTGTTGATAGTTGGCTCCTTCGTGGCATCTCTTTCCATATGAAATGCGCGTGACGTGTATGCATCTAATAAATAAATAAATAAATATCCTTGGACATTTTACACTGCGCCGCTAGCCCCAAACTAAGCAAAGCTTGTACTATGGGTACTAGACAACGGATATAAACATACTTAAATACTTTTTTTTTTGTGAATACATACATATTATACATAGAAAACACCCAGACCCGTCACAGAAATTAAAATTCATCATTTCAATTTCTGCTCGTCCGGGAATCGAACCCGGGACCTCTCGGCATAGTAGTCCGTTCTGAACCACTACACCAAACGGCCGACAAATTTGCGGTACAAAATACATAATATTATAGCATCCCAAAATGATACGTTTGGCTCCAAATTACTTAAAGCAGATATTTGTTGTTTTACATTGGACACAAATTCTCTTAAATTAACTGCCGTGGATTTTGTGATTGGCTTAAGATCCAACAATAAACAAATATGCTCATTAACGAGTTTGTGTTTGTTGTTGTATCTGTCTTCAATAATTTTAATTGCTTGACTGTAACTTTCACTAGTCAAGGGTAAGTTTTTTACAAGATCTAATGGCTCATTTTTTAAATATGATCGAAGGTAATACAGTTTTTGAACATTGTCAATGGAATCGTTTTGATCTATTAATGAGTGGAATAAGTTTTTAAATGGTACATAATCCGAGAACTTACCACTAAATATTGGTACATCAATTGGTGGTAAATGCAATTTGGACATTGGAGCTGAGTGATTCCTATTTTCACGGCTGTTAAGTTCTTGGTCAATTACTGAAATGATGTTGTAATAGTTTTCCTCAAAGAGTTCGACATTCTCCTTGTCCTCTGGTTGGATAGTTAAGATCTTTATATTTAGCTTTTCGTATTGACTAAAGGAGTCTATCAATTTTTGCCTCTTAGCCATTAAGTTTTCTTTAGACAAGTTTTTAACTGACTGCAGTGTCGAAACAAGTGAAGTTAATCGTGTAACCGTACCTTTTACGTAGCCTCGCGCGGCTATTAGCTCGTTCAGCTCCATTGTCAAAACTTGTCAGACAATAAAATACAAATTCTATAAATCACTATGTGGCTTAAAATTATACACTACGAGTATCACTGCACGAGTTATGTCTTTCGACTTAAAAACAATAGCACTGCACACTGTAAGCAAATGGCGTCGGCGGTAAACAGCGTTGACCGATGGCAGCGGAAACAGCCGAAGCAGCAGCGAACAAGTGAACGATGACCGACGAGAGAACGAACGATGTTGTGCGTTGGCCAATCCTCGATGCGCGCGCGAACTTCAGGCAGCGCGAAGATGGATGTCACGCCCACTTCGTGAAGTAATTTGTTGCTGGCCTCGTGTTCCGGCGCCCCCCAACCCGCCGTCTTGCCGGGAATGCCGGGTTGCGTTTGATGACGTTTGATGATTGTTGCAAAACTGACTTGCTTGATATCTTGCAATTTGCTGGTTTTGCACACGATGAACGATTTCTTGCAGTATTGAGTGCGTGTTTCTTAATGCGCACTATGCATATAAATGCAAATTCCACAAAAGTAGGTAATGCAGGAGTTATATTGCGCGATGATGCGGCTCCCGTTGTTGTATTATGTGTGAATTGCAGGAGTTCTGTTGCGCGATGATGCGGCTCCCGTTGTATTTTGAGTGCGATTTCTTGATGCGCACTATATGAATGCAATTTCCACTGTATTTTTGTAGATATAATTGCAGGAGTTCTGTTGCGCGATGATGCGGCTCCCGTTGTATTATGAGTGCGATTTCTTGATGCGCACTATCGGCACTATGTGAATGCAGTTTTCACGTGTATGTAGGCACAATGCAGGAGTTTTGTTGCGCGATGATGCGGCTCCTGTCCCACTTTATACACAATGGTGCAGACCAGGCAGTTCGAAGCTCGAAGGACCATGTAGGGCAGCGAAGGTTGTTGTAGTAGGTGTTGTTATTGAAAGGCCGTGGTTTCACTAATTAAGTTTATTGCCAGGTCTGCACAGTTTAATACACACAATCACAAGTGTAATGGCCGGAGTACGAAACGCTACTGGGCGCGAAAGGCGCTCAAATACATACGTCACAAGATCGAACGAATGAAGGAATGAATGAGTTTTAGTGTTGGAACCCAACAGATACACTACATTCTATCTACGATTTTTCGATCGATATTATACGCTACACTAGTTTCTGATACATTATTTGTCACAACAAAAAAGTTATTATAATAGGAAATTTAGTAATTTCTTTTCATAAAAAAAAGTTCACTTTTTGTACAGTAAAATGAGCACGAATTTTCATACCAACCATCGTTAAAGCCTTTCAGAATATGAAATAACTTTTGTAACTTAATACTTAATCTGGAGAATTTATCACTTAAGAGACAAATTTTGTATGAATATCATATTTTGTTTTAAAGTCTGCTGGAATAAAATTTTATGTCGCATCATACTCACGAAATTTTAAGTGGCTCCCATAACACTGACGTACTACATAATTTAAAATTTTAGCATCCAGTAGGATCACCAAATCTTTTCTAGCAATCGGAAACCTTCAAGCTAGTCTCTAGATGAGGGAGGAAAAGACCACATAAATAAATAAAAAAAAAATCCTATAAAATCATCAATATGATATTGAGGGTGGTACTAGGTGGACCGACGATCTGGTAAAGGTCGCGGGAAGAGCCTGAATGCGGGCAGCGCAGGACCGTTCATTGTGGAAAACTTTGGGGGAGGCCTTTGTCCAGCAGTGGACGTCATTTGGCTGAGACTACGATGATATTGTAACATTATTTAAGAAGTAAGTTTGGGGCTTAACGGAACTATTCCCATCTCTCTTTTCCATCACTGAATCTCTGACATAGACAGAATCTAAGATTGTAACTAAGGTTCTAACTAAGGTCAGTTAGAACGTAAGCTTAAACTATTCAACTTAAAGGCAAAGAAAGGCAGAATAAAAATTTGTACCTCCTTTTATCAAAATAATGAGGGTAATTTGCGCAAAAAGCTGATTACAAAGATACTCGACGGCTAACGAGTACACTAAGCCAAAAAGCCGTCATTCCTTCAGCCGCTTAAACGTCTCAGGCCTAGTTATTATTCATTTGCGCCCTACGCCTGATAAATGTAAGTGCATTATGGGAACATGAAACTTTTACGATCGTCCGTGACGTTATAATGTCGTCGACGTAATGATGCGCAATTTAATAAAGCACCCGCCTGAACAGCGTTTTTAAACTTTTAATGGATCGACGGTTGAAGAACCAACCATTGTCTATCATTCTTGAGAGACTTTTGCCAGTATCCGGCATCGCTTCCCGCTTTCTCGTTTTTGACGTCACCCTATTCCTCCCGAATTAGCCAGATATTCGGAGTTTGGGAAACTTATTCCCTTTTCATATTTGGGTATTGTGTTGTGCTCGGAGGATGCAATCAAAAGCTTTTTAACTTCTTTTGGTATTGTCGAGTTCTATTCACCAATTGTAATTCTTATTTAACGTAAAGAGTTTATGCTTCAGCCTTCTTTGTATTGAATTTTGACTGTATTAGCTGTCTAAATGCTTAGTGCCTTGTACCAATTCGGTATACAGAAATATGGCTCGGTAATCTTAATTGAAAATCTTCAACCCACTTCCATTGAATGTTTAGAGAAGTTTGAAGACAATTTTATGTAACGCCATTTTCTTGTGTTGTTTCTTTAACAAAGTTCTGGCGGCTGAAAATCCGGTATTCCCAGATTCGTTGTGAGCCGGATACATTTCGGGATATAATAAAAGTTTTGATCGATTCCCATCGGTCACGAAGTGGTAAGGTTTGTATCAAATCCCAAATGACACTTCTGTTTCAAGAGACGTTCGGATGGGGCAAAATTACTTTTTCCTGCTAAAAGTAAAACTAAAAAGATTTCGTGAAAGTTTTCCTTTCACAATTCGGAGAAGTAGGTACTCGATTACTGAATCGATACTGAAAGATAACACCACATAGTTGTTTCTTCTATTAAGATGATTTTTGGAACCAACTACATACTCGTATCGTGACATTTTGATAAGTAGGTAATCTAAATACATTGAATTACAAATCGGTGGCATTAAATTTTAAAGGTGTTATTACATTTTTATTAACTTAAAACATTGAAAATAGCACGTCGATAAATAAGTCATACGTTTAGTTCTGTCCACCTTCGCCTAGCCTAACCGCATAGCACCGTGGCATAGCGTACTTAGTTATTTATCAAATCGATCATGTCAACTTCACCAGGAGTTCCAATTAGCATTTTTTATTTACAAGTACTTAATGGTCTTTGAATAGGTCGTTATAGTTAATTGTTTATTGATCTCAGTCGATTATCACAGTCGATTGGTAAAATAATTTTAGAGACGCAAAACGTACAGTCAAAGTTACATTAGGTCTCTCCAAGCAGTTCGTGGAAGATTAATTTGACTTTTTAACAGTGTGCTTTTCCTGAGCAATAAAATCTTAATAGAGCTCAGCATTATTGTTAAATGTAGTTTAATGGAAATCAAAGAGGGTGTACCATGTTATCATGATGATTTTAGCCACCAAATGACACAATATTTATGCAGAGTTATGAATGTCCCATGCTTTTGATAGCAAATTTAATTGTAAAATGCATTTTCAAATTTCAACGCCAGACCTACGTCATTTTATAAAAGCTGAAAGTTTGTCAGCGTATGCTCCCAATATAGGATATAATGTTGGTGAATTATGAAGTTTGGGTCATCGTGGCTTTGGCAGCTACCCTAAAAAACTGTCTGCCAAGGAGCTGGAACTGTCAAAACTGTCTGGCTGTTGGGGAAAATACTTCTAATTATTGTCCAAATATTATGTAATACATAAGAATCTTTAATCGTTAGTAGAATTACAGTTTATTGAATACTAGCTTTCCGCCCGCGGCTTCGCCCGCGTGGAATTTTGTCTGTCACAGAAAAACTTTATCGCGCGCGTCCCTGTTTCAAAAACCGGGATAAAACTATCCTATGTTCTTTCCCGGGACTCAAACTATCTCTATGCCAAATTTCATCAAAATCGGTTGCGAGGTTTAAGCGGGAAAGCGTAACAGACAGACAGACAGACAGACAGACAGACAGACAGACAGACAGACAGAGTTACTTTCGCATTTATAATATTAGTTGGGACTAGTTGGGATACAGAAAAAGCCACCGTAAAAGTTAGACTTACGCTATACCATAAAATCTGATTTTTTGATGACGTAGGTCTGGCGTTCACTAGCTCTTAGTCTATGACCGCGCACCGACTTTGACGAGTCGATCGCACTCTGCGGAATACTGCTGTTAAGGTTCGGACAAACCAACGCGATCACAGCGCGATCAGCCGGCGTGCAGCGATGGCGATCAATGCATTTAGGTCTGGTCGCCATCGCTGCACGCCGGCTGATCGCGCTGTGATCGCGTTGGTTTGTCCGAACCCTTACAGTTTTTATAGACAGGAATAGGTTTTGGTTTTTTTAATACTTAATGGACTTTTTCATACGCCTTTTTAATACTTAAAGAGTTTTTCAGACGCTGTGTAACACCTACCAATTATAAGTCGATCGCCCTCTGCGGAATAGACAGATTTTATTACCCGACTGCGCAAGAAGGCAGGTTATGATTTTTAATACTTAGGGACTTATCCACGACTATCATGTGCTTACAGAACTGTACAAAATGGTCTCATAAATTGGCTTTAATGAGCCGATCGTATGTGAGTGTTTCACTTTAGTACTTATTAAATTTAATTCTATCAAACCTACTTTTTACATGCTATGCAAAACTGCCTCAACTAAAGCGCTTGCAATATTTTAAAATAGCTCACACTGGTTACTGCGGGAATTTCAAGCAAAATATCGAGAGTTCAAATTCTACTTATGGCAGTAAATTTTTATCGTGAAAAATTACATCGTTAAGAAAGGTTAAATGAAAGTTTTCCTTACAAAATTATGTTATTTACCTATGTTCCACAAATAAACGAATTTGATTTGATTTGATTTGAAAAATTAAATTCTGAAACCACCAATTACGGAAAACAAAGCAAACACGCCGTCTGTTGCTATACAGCAATATAATAATTATAAACAGACACAGTCGTCATTACGAAACGTTATTTCACCGAATAAAGATAAAAGGCGTAGGCCGCAATTAGATCTAAAGACAAGACAGAGCTAGTTATAAAAGTAAGGTAAAATTAGTCTCAAGATTTAATATTATCGTGATATATTTAATTTTATATGATGTGGGTTAGCTACAGAAATTACGGCCCTAGAGTCAGTGTAGTAACGAATATACCATTTTGACATTCATCATCATCATAATCATTTCAGCCATAGGACGTCCACAGCTGAACATAGGCCTCCCCCAATGCTTTTCACGTTGATCGATTGGTACGGATTAGCAAGCTGAAGTGGCACTGGGCAGGGCACATAGTACGCAGAACTGACGGCCGATGGGGCAGCAAGGTTCTGGAATGGAGGCCGCGTACCGGAAAACGCAGCGTGAGACGTCCACCTACAAGGTGGACCGACGACATCGTAAAGGTAGCAGGGAAGAATTGGACGCAGGCCGCTACCAATCGATCGATTTTGACATTACCTACTCAATGAAATCTGTTACAAAATCTCCTCATTAAGAGAGTTTAACTCTATAACTATAGGATCAGGGTAGCGTAATGATAAGAAATTTAAATAAATCGACGTCACATCAAAATAAGATAAAGCGCTTTAAAAAAACAACCGTAACCTCCACTTTCAGGCGGCTTTCTTACAGACCTACATTTTAAAGCAGTCGCTAGAATGGTTCGTCGCCGTAGGCACGTGTATACGACATTTTTCTACACAACTGAGCTTACATACTTTTACTTCGCCCAACAACGTCGCAACTCCAAGCCATACCGAAAATTACTCGCCACTTTGACGTATTGTTACTGAAATTCGATTAAAAGTTCCGCAAAATGGATTTCGGATCGTGATAAGACGCGGTGAAGTAATATTCGTATAATAATAATAGCTATAAGTTTCCGTTAATGACTAAAGTTGGATGTATTGAAAGTGTTAAGGTTCCGTTGTTGGAGCGGTTAGCGGTGTAGTTACCCTTTTCGTGGCGAAACTTATTATAGTAATTGATTGGGAAGTTCTCATATTGAATTACGTATAACGATAAATATATCACAGAATAAAACTTGTCGGAAACTAGTATATAATCTATAGAAATTAGGCAATCAAAACAGTACCTATGGTTTAGTTATGCGACTGCTGATCTGAGGTCATTCCAGTTCGAACCCCGTCAACCACTGGATTGTGGTAAACTCTGCTTATTCCACTATTCCCCGTTATATTAGGATTTTATTTTTAACATTATAAGCTCCAATTGGTGTTAACGGGGAATAGTGAACACAAGGTTCACTGGGATTGTCAATGGGGAATAGTGGAATAAGCCGTAAACTCCAACACAAGGATAGTTGGCTTGCATAATAAAAATATTTTTACCAGGTTACCATACCATAATAACCATAATTTGTTTATCATAATAATCGAATGATATTTTAGACGAGTCAAAAAATTGCTCTCGGCATTGACTTTCTCAGTGGAGTTCGAACTTTCATGTGGCGTTTGGTATGTAACCCACCAGCTCAAGGCTTCGTATAAATAAATGTCTAAATGCAAGCTTATTTTTACAGACCATAATTCTAAAATTGCATTGCCATCTAAATTGGCTTAAAATTATTAATTATTTCAAATTAAAATACCAATTAAGCGGTTGATCACGATAGAGCACGAGGTTTGTAACAAAACAAAAGAGGAACAATCATTCATCTTTGTTAATTAAAAGGTCATATTGCATCATTGTTTATTAAAAAAAAAAAATCCGTATGTTATTGTGAATGAATCATCATCATCATCATATTAGCCAAAGAACGTCCACTGCTGAACATAGGCCTCCCCCAATGATTTCCGTAATGATCGGTTGGTAGCGCCTTCCTGCTACCATAACGAGGTCGTCAGTCCACCATAAGGACGTCCTACGCTGCGCTTTTCGGTAAGTGGCCTCGACTCCAGAACTTGTGAATGAATGGCTTTCAATAATTAATTTAGGCATATTATTTACATGAATAACTTAATGTAATTCGATTGCGAGTAAAGTAACTAACTTATGTAAATTAGAATAAATATCAAACCGAATCCTACTTAAGCAAACCGTATTATAATAATCTGATTAAGGTTTGTTTATCCGAATTTCAAATCAAGATTATCTAAATATATAAAAGGAGAAACTGACTGACTGACTGACAGATCAACGCACAGCCTAAACGGCTAAACGTAGGCACTTGAAATTTGGAAGGGACGTAGCTTAGGTACCGGAGAGGTGCACTAAGAAAGGAATTTCCGAAATTCCCACGGGAACGGGAATTAGCGGGAAAAACGGGATTCACGCGTACGAAGTCGCGGGCGGCCGCTAGTGTAATTATAAGCCCAGTTTAACACTGTCGAATAAAAATTACACTATGTGAGATTTTACGGGTATTAGGTTTACTATTAAAAAAACGCTCGTCACGAGTAGGATGGGTTGCACCATCTTACTTTAACTTTGACAAACGTCAAAAATCTTTCAAACTCCATACAAGAAACACCGGTTATCGTTAAAGTTACGGTCAAATATAGGTGGTGCAACATCTTTAACATCAAGGCGACAGGAGCGCGACAGCAGCGCGACAGTAGCGGATACCTGCCTTCATATTATAATAATACTGCTCTTGTCGTATCTCGTTTTAACCAAATGACCAAATGAGGAGGTTCTGCGCCGCTCGTGACCTCTCTTAAGGATTTTCATATCGACAGGTTTTGCGCCACCCGCATCCTCGAACCTCCCGCGACATTCACCAGATCGTGGAGTGGGTGGCCTGCCTATGCTAAGTACGTCTTTCGGCCCGTGGTCGCTACTTGAGAACTTTTCTGCCCCAAAGGCCGTCAGCTCTACGAGCTATGTGCCCCGCTCACTGCCACTTGATTTTAGCAATTCTGCGGGCTATGTCCGTCACCTTGGTTTTCCTATGGATCTCTTCATTTCTGATTCGATCTCATAAATCGATATAGTTGTATGATATGAAGATAATATCAGCAGTATGACTGTCGCGCTACTAAAGTCACTAAAATTTGAAAGTGCTGTTATAGTCACTTCAATTAACCGCCCTCTGGTGGCGAACGGTGGGGAAACTTGGATTACCGCACAAAATATTAACAGCCCTGAAGGTAGGGCTTATTAATTTTTACGATAACGACTTCCAAAGACATCAAGCGTTCCATTAATTGTGTGAAGTTACAGGTTTTGCTCATCGAAGTTTGGTACCGTTTTCTTCATATTAATGGTCACTCTAGTTTATGTTTAATGGAGCCGTAAAATACTAACTAGATTTGGTGATCCTCGTAAAGTTTCCATCAAAAGGGATGGATACAATTTAGATATTCTTTGATGATGGTTTACAGCCGTTGGGATAGTAAAAACTTCTAATACTACATTGGGCAAGCTGCTCAGCAGCGGTGGTTATCTAAAAAAACTAAACATTATGCAGTTGTTATTTTATTATGTTACACTGTTACAAATACTTACCTACTCCTATAATTTGTCGTAATTTAAAAATGGTGCAGTGCGCAAACTTCATTTACTTTTTAAATCTCTAAATTATCTTGAATTAGATAAAACAATAGAATCTCATATTTACAAACGATTATCATATACCCATCAAAATCTGTAAAAATGTCATGAACCTAATTACTCTGTTGTAGGTATATTAACACCAACATTAGATTTAATTAGGAATACATTTTTCTTAGCCTAATGTGACGGTATCTGTACGTGTTCTTTTAAAAAGAAATAGAAAATGTCCGTGAATTTTAAAGAACACAAAATTAAATGCATACCAGATTCCTCGTCCACAACAAATTACGGAGGCGAATAAGGAAAATGTTTGGACTTGTTTTAAGTAGCGGTATTTTCTAGACACACGAAACGTTATCACAAAAGTTTTAAAGTCGAACAAACAACATGCATAAACAATTTATATTACGATTCATTTCGGACTGTAAACATATTTCTTTGCTAGTTGTATTAACGCCCGTATTCCCAAACATTACTATGAGGTCTCACAGTGCACGTGGACGCACAGGGTCACACACGAACCAATCACAAAGCTCTATTCAACGCTGTACGTTCGATTTGCTGCTTAACATAAGCAAGCATCGTTTGTGTATACGGTTGTTAGTATATCTGAAGAAATAAATAGATAAAGATTTCAATTTCGATATAGCGCTGTGACAATACATTCTCGTGGCTAGTTGATGAAGTTAATTTCGAATTCTATAAAGAGTAAAGTATTCTGGGACAATTGCTAAAGATACTTCGGTAAACTCGTTTAATAGATACAAAATAACAAAATTCAAGGTGAAACAAACAACAGCATCTCATTAACATTTCAGAAAGTCTTATTTCAAAGTTTAAATGAGAAAATTATCTGACAAACTCAATAATGGCAATCAATTAAAATTAATTCAGTCAACTTGCGAGTTGAAGTTGACACAATGCTCACACAGTCAAGTTGTCGAGTAACTTCGTACATTAATTAGTGACAAATAAGCATGTTGCTTGGTATGTCATGACCGAAATATTGAACGTTAACCAAGTTTTGGTGTAATTAAGCACTTGGTAAATGCTTTAGCTTGGCAACTGGCAGTGTTATGGTAGTTTTAGAAAAATACCTTAATAATTGAGTAGCTAAAAGCTCTCGATATACTCGTAGGTTCCTATAGTAAGTGCTTAGTGTTCACTGTGATTTGACAATAATAATTGTCCCTCACAGACTGCCACAGTGGTAACATGTTTAGCCTGTAGCTTGAATGAGCCACTGTTAGTGTTATAGCAGGGTTAACCTGGCTCAGACTGCACGCTGTGTATAAGCAACGTGTAATTTTTGTTAGCAGATGAATTAGCAAGCTGAGGTACGCAAAACTGACGGCCGATGGGGCAGCAAGGTTTATGGGAAAGCATTGCAGGAGGCCTATGTTCAGCAGTGGACGTCGCAGATGATGATGATGATGAATTTTTGTTTTTAACAAAAACCTATTGTCTTCATTGACTGAAAGATCTAACTCCAAGGACCTCACAAACGAAGACTAAAACGTCCCGATCTTTAATTCTAAAATGGTTATAGGCAAGAATTACTGCGAACCGATTAAAATGGAAAGCAAGCTGTTCTTGCCTGGGCACACACCGTTAAACTTACTTTATGTCCAGGAACCGCACAGAGGTGACGATCGGCAATAAAATCGGAATGGAGGAATTTTACTCTGGTCATAAATATTGCCATGGTTCAGGTCATACGAACAATAGGCTACCTGCGATGCGCTTTAACACTAATGTTGTTTGAAATAGCTTATTATCAGTAGGTATGTCTAGCTTATTGTTGGAACTTCTGTAACATCGCGAAGTGAATAAATGAATATGAATATGAATCAGTAGCTTTTTATTTTCGAATTGGACATATTATCATGATTACAGTTTTTCTACTATGTAATAAACCATAGTGCAATAAGCTCGACTATCTAGTAAAGCGCAAAATCATGTTTCTTATTCAGGCTATGGATTGTAGAACGGATTATGATTACTAAAATTACATAGATATAAAATAGTTATATAAAATTACTTTACATCCAAGTTTACTTTAAGATTGACACAATTGCCTCCCTAGTCTAGAGGTAGGTATGCGACAAAACATTAATAACCTACAAAAGTACCTTCAAAGGGCGCTTAAATTTATTAACTTCTAATATTTAAAATAGTCTTCCACAATAGCTCAGAAACAAAAGTTCATTTAGTGTATTTTAGGAATTAGCCGTTACCAAAACTTCTTGCTTTAAGATTTTGGTGTTGAGCTTATCAAAAAGTGTTTAAACTTTACCAAAATACCAACAAATCATGATTGAACCTCAATGCATTTCTCAGTTCCAGATAAGCACGTTCTTAAGACTTTTGTTTATGTAAGAATGAACTAGACTCAAGCTCAACACGAAGGTGAAACGCCATACACGTCCTGACTCTCGTTGTGGACATTAAACGGGAACAAGCCACTGTTTCACAGTCCCATAAAACGGTTTATGTCACACATTTAGACTTTGTTTTACACAATGCGATAAGGCCTCAAAATTTTATATAATTCTGTACCCCCAGTGAAAAGGGATATATCTCGACTCTACACGATTTTACACGTTGTGAATCTCTGAAAATTTTGCTATTTTTGTATTTAAACGTATTTAATAAACGGTGTTTTTACGACTTATAGGCATTTGTCCAGAAGTGGACATCTTTCAGCTGAAACGAAAGAATTATAGAGATGATTATTCATTATTATTATATACTAAGGCTGAGTTGCACCACTGAACTTTGACCGTAACTTTAACGATAACCGGTGTTTATTGTATGGAGTTTGACAGATTTTTACTATTTGTCATCATCATCGTTATCAGTCATGTTTCGTCTCCATTGCAGGAGGCTGACTCCCTCCAATTTATTAGAGGGTATCTCTAATTAACACTTTCCCGGACAGTAACCCAGACACAATAGAAGTTTAATTGTTATGACGGCTATAGCAGTTCACTGTCCAGGAATGTGTTCAAGAAAAGTTCTCGAGTGGTGACCACGAGCCGGAAGACGTAGTGTGGGCAGCCTCCCACTAGGTGGACCGAACATCTGGTGAAGGTCGCGGGAGGTGCCCGGATGCTAGCGGTGCAGGACCGGTCTTTGTGGAAATATTTGGGGGAGGCCTTTGTCCAGCTGTGGACGCCATTAAGCTGAAACGAACGGAACGAATGTATCATTTATGTACGAATTTATCATTTATGTAAGCATAAATGTCACAATAGGTAGGTACGCTTTAGATTTATAAACAAGTTCGGTAAAATTTTAGTACCTATCTGACGGGCTAAATCTAATGTCATAACTTGCAAAGCAGAAAGAGAAAGCACCTTTCTTATCGGAAGAATAACCTAAGATCCAAAAGCGAAAACAACGAATTTCCCACAAAATTCAAAGACCACCATAAAAGCTGTTTGGTCACATAAAATATCTCGCTCGACGATCTATATTTACAACCATAGTTTCGATCGGCTTCAAAATAAACATTATTTTTCAGCATTATCTGAGTTTTGACATCGGCGCGGTGGACGGCGTAAAGGTAAATTGTATCAAAATCAAAATCAAAAATCAAAAAAATATTTATTCAGTTTAGACCACAAGTGGCACTTATGAACGTCAATAGAAAATAATAAAAAAAGAAAAAGGTAGCCCTTATGGGGCACTTTACATGTCTCCTTATCTTTTGGGCCCTACCAGCGCTTCGAGACAAACATATGGCAAGTGCTGAGAAGAAACGCCGGAACAAACTCAGTCACCACTTATTGCCAGGAATTATCTAAAGGTAAGAATAGTCAAATTTAAGTACATCAAATATGTGCAGACTGAACTGACCACGCATCCTTGTCATCAATATAGTCTCGAACCTTGTAGTACCCTTTGGACATAAGGGTATTTTTTATATGTATCTTAAATTTGTTTATTGGCAATTCGACAAGGTTGTGTGGTATTTTGTTAAATATGGTAATACATTTCCCCAAGAATGAATTACCTATCTTATGCAACCTAAATGATGGAACAGCAAGTTTATTCTTATGTCTCGTGTTAAATGAGTGGACGTCACTTTTCTTAGTAAATAAATGTATATGTTTACGGACATACATAATGTTATCAAATATGTATTGCGAAGCCACAGTCAATATATTGATTTCTTTAAAAACTTCTCTAAGTGAGTCACGTGGTTTAAGACCGTATATTGCCCGAACAGCTCTTTTCTGTAAAATGAATGTATGTCTCTTAAAGTATGCTATCTGATTATATTCAGGCACTATCGCCTTCGGTGACCGACGACATCATAAAGGTAGCAGGAAAGCACTGGACGAAAGCCTCTACCAACCGGGTAACATGGAAAGCATTGGGGGAGGCCTATGTTCAGCAGTAGACGTCCTATGGCTGAGATGATGATGATGATGATGATGATGATGACTATCGTCTTTATTTTAAACTTACGCCCGTATTCACAAACATTACTATGAGGTCTTACAGTGCGCGTGAACGCACAGGGTGATATATCAACCAATAAAAGAGCTCTATTCAACGCTGTGCGTTCGATTTTCTTCTTCACTTAAGTAAACCCTTGGGATAGAATTCAAATGCAAGAAAAAATGACATAGATATAAAACAGGTTGATTAATTTATTTGTTCCCGTAACGTTTGACAACTTACTTTAACTTTAACAAACGTCAAAAATATTTAAAACTCCATACAAAAATACCGGATAATGTAATAGTCACGGTTAAACTAAGTTGGTGGAAATCAGCCTTAGTTTAAGCAAAGGGCAACATAACAATTCACAATTATTTTAATATTTTGCTCATCTACTTCGACCTTAAAGAGACAATGATTGACAATAGAGCTCCCATGAATTCATCGAGCTTCAAAACCGGTGTATTTGACGACTCTATTATAACATCGATATGACAATGGACTCGATACAAATCGTTCAGTATCGATTACCGAAGCGAAACAAAGGAAAGTATAGATAAGTTATTATTCGGACACAAAGGTCAATGTGAAAGTAATAAGAAGTAAATAATATAGCAGGCTAACCTTCAAAGTTAGCGTATAAATTGATGGGTTTATTATAGAAAGATGTTTTTATTTTCTATATATATGTTACGGCTAAAGATAGATGCGAACATAAACTTAAGATTAGCCGGCTAAACTTGAGTTTATCTTCGACGAGGTGTTAATGTTAGTTTCTTCTATCTTTAGCCGGCTAAACTTAAGTGTAACCGCAGGCCCTTGGCTAAAAATGTAGAAGGAAATGGAAAAGGAAACAATGTAATAATATTTACTATTTGGACACGAAAACTTTATTAATTAATAATCACTTTCATTACACATACTTTTATGTACCTATGTAGGTATTCAAAATTACAATTATTACAATAACAAAATATTAATTACTTAAAACAATATCTAGGTACCTATCATTAAAATAAAATAATAAGGAACCATTTGGTCATTACAGAATCTTCTGTAGGTAGGTATTTAAAATTACAAAATAAAACAAAATAAAACTTCTTCAGTGTTAATTACTTAAAACAATATCTAGTCACAATAGGCTAGTTGCCTAAAAAAATTTTTTTAGTCCCTAATGTTTAATATCAAAAAATATTGGACACATATATTTTTATTTGTCAATCTAACAAATAATTACATAGGTAGTTATGGTGCGTTGAAGTTGCGCACGACGTCACAACGTGCGGCATTTTTAAGCAAGCGTTGACGTCACGGGCCTCTTCTTATGAACTTTGGGGCGCTTTATCTCTTTAAATTTTCATTAGTTTGAAAAAGTGAAAAATACGTGTAGAGTATTTTTTTATAAGTTAACTGACGGACTAATTAAAACTCTTGCTTTTTGACCCAGGCAACATCCCCATTGTTAAATAATATGGAGCTATTCGTTGTCTCCCCACCGCCCCCTCAAGCCCTCCGCCGGCCTGGCGCGCCCATCGAATACATTTTTATCCGTTTCGTTTTGGCTAATGTGCACATTAGCCGGCTAAAGATGGAACATCACGACACAAACTAACATGTTATCGTACTTTAGCTGCTTCTCGAAGATAAACTTAAGTTTAGCCGGCTAATCTTAAGTTTATGTTCATACCTATCTTTAGCCGTAACATATATAAAAGAAAGTCGTGTTAGTTACTCCACTTATAACTCAAGAACGGCTGAACCGATTTAGCTGAAAATTGTCAGGGAGGTAGTTTAGAGCCAGGAGAAGGACATAGGATACTTTTTATCCCGTTCGAAATTAAAAAAAGTCTGCTTATTTATTGCCATTAAGGCGGAACAAAGTTCGCCGGGTCAGCTAGTTTTCTATATATATAAAAGAAAGTCGTGTTAGTTACTCCACTTATAACTCAAGAACGGCTGAACCGATTTAGCTGAAAATTGACAGGGAGGTAGTTTAGAGCCAGGAGAAGGACATAGGATACTTTTTATTGCCATTAAGGCGGAACAAAGTTCGCCGGGTCAGCTAGTTTATTATAAAATTATAGTAAATAATTTATAAATATTGTATCAGAAAATACAATAACTCTTCGATTACCTATTCCAAGTATTAGATACTCGTATAGTACGAAGTATCTATAAAAAAAAAATATTCATTTTATTTATTTTTATTTTATTTTATTTTATTGTTTTATTGTTTACAAATATCTTTCGTGCATGAATCAAATTGGAAGAGACCGTCATCCAATCTGACTCAACCAGCTTCGAATCTGCGACGCGTTAAGGTAATTTTACACACCACCACACTATGAAGCCGACAACAATCCCATAAGTTGTGCTTTTACATAATCAAATCAGTAATTCAAGAGCGTTTCATTCCAAAAATACGATGTTCATATTTATTTACCCGAGGGCCTAGTGAGCGCGTTAAAAATGACATTAAATGTATGACGGATTGTACAGCGCCCCTAGCGGGAAACGTTTAAAAACTAAAATTTTCATACATTTTTTGTTTGATGTAAACTCACACTCCGCCCACAGCTCACCAGACTATATTTTTGTATTAAAAAATAGCTCTTATTTCAATTAAATAGGATGCCACAGTGTACAACTATACCTTCATTATATTGTCACATAAACAAACGTTTTAATGTAGGTGAGACCCGTAGATGAGCCGGTGAGTCGCTTATGGCGGCCATAAAATCTGTCGCTAAAGCCTACGCCGTAAGCCCGTGTTGTTAAACTTGCTGTAGAGTTTAATCTGATGGTAATCTAAAGTAGATAATAATAAACTCTACTTGGATTTCATATTTAATGAGTTGCCGGTTAATTTCGTCCTCGCTTAAATTTAAATTTGAGTTTTGTGATAGTAAGGCTGGGTTGCACCATCTAACTTTAACTTTGACAAATGTCAAAAATCTGTCAAACTCCATACAAAAAGCACCAGTTATCGTTATAGTTAGGCAATAGACTTTTTTCTCCGTTTATAACGCTGGCGCATCTTCTTCTATATCCGATTTTGAGATGACCACTAATTCAACATGCAGAGCTGACAGACTCGCTCTTACGACAAGGATTTGACTTTGAAATATGGTGAGAACTATATATAATACATAATCATGAAATCTTTTCCTATGACAATGGTTCCAAAAAAAAAGTTCAAAATCATCCATAATATTATCATGGCCATTTTCGGAATTCTGTCTTATTAAAAACATTTTCTTAGTTCCGCATTAAGGTCCTTAGACAACAAAGATCATTTTTAGTGTACTTATCTGATAAGTACATGAAACCTGCCCATAACTTGTGTACCGCTTAATTCTTGGAAGAGATAAGCTGAAAGGGTCCTTTGGTCCATAATAACCCGTTCTGCTATACATAATCCACGCTAAGTTACATCCTGAAGGTCCTTATGTATATTGCGAGTATTATTTTAGGAAATTTCATAGTTAACACCCTAATACGGCAGTGGAGAGCTAGTTCACAAACTATGTTAATGATCCACATGCACCTTGATACTGAAACGAGTATGTACAATGTACATCTATACTTATAATAAATCTGTAGAGAGGTAAATTCTTTTCATGAAATATATTTTCAAAATAACTATCAGGGGGTGATTAGTGATCAATACTGATGCCAAAAATGCAATCAATAAAATTTTTGTCTGCCTATCTGTATGTTCCTAATAGAAAAAAAACTGCTCGACGGATTTTAACGAAACTTGGTACAATTATTTTTCATACTCCTGGGCAGGTTATAGTATACTTAGGAATTCCCACGGGAACGGGAAAATCCTTTTGAATGAAAAATCTAAAGTGCTTAAGTTAGACGCTTGAAATTTGGCATGCAGGTACCTTAGTAAACTCAAAGCTTAGTTACAACAGGATATTGCAAAATTCCCTCGGGAACAGGAGTTAGCGGGAAAAAACATTTGTATGAAAAAGTCTAAACCGCGTAAGATAGATGAAGGGGGTAAAACGGGATCCACGCGTACGAAGTCGCGGGCGGCCGCTAGTAATACATAATAATGATGCTCAAATAAAATATGTTATATTGAAAATATTGAAATCATATCCAATTCAATTAAATACAAATATATTTTTAGTCAGGCAACAGTGGTATCCTTCATCAAAATTCACCTAGGCTGTAAACAAGTGTTGTTGTTTCTTTTAGATATCGAATTTTATTTCGCAGATTTATTAGTTTTTATATTTAAGCACAAGAATCGTCCTCTTTCGAATCAGACAGGGTTTTCCTAACATACTGTAGAGCATTGCGTAAATTCTAATGCTCATCACACTTACATTTATTTCGGACCCAGTGAGAAAATAACTTCTCAATTGGCATTTAAGCCTATGCCCATTCTCAAATTAATATAAAACACACGTTGGTTTTTCGTTACGGATGTTCCCAAAAGGTATCTTTATCTCTGAAAGTTGTACTTTTTAAACAATCTTTTTTTACGTAGAAAACAACTTTTCCGAGTTATCGTGAAATCTACACGAGCGTGAAGTTAAAACGGAACTTTTCAATTTTAGTATTTATGAACTCTTCAGTGTTTACACTACAACTTGGTTAACAGATAAATACACGAAATTTCTAGCTAATATACAGCCCACTTCTTTACTTGCATAATTTATATTCCCCAAAATTCTCAGCGTTTATCAAACAAAAATGTTGATGAAATGCATAATTTTCCCAATATTAATTACCCTTTCGTTGGTAAGCTAATTCAGAACACAACCCTCTCTAATTCACAAGAAGTAAAAGTAGGATTTGGCTCACACACTCCCACGCAAAATAGCCCTCCTTATTTATTAACACGTTGAGTGCGAAACCAGGTCTATAGACCTGGTGTACGTCTCGCTTACCGTGCGGCTAAGAAAATTATAGTCTTCCTTGTCGTGCGAAAGGCATAACTTCAATTGGGTCCGGTGTAGGAAAGTGATGAACATATATCTATGATGTATTCTTAAAATAGAATCCAATGATGTACCTACCTTAATACCAGGTTTTTAGACCTGGTACCGCACGGAAGTAATAAAATGTCTTCACAATGCGAAACCAGGTCGAAGCACCTTGTACCCTGCGCACCTGGTACCGCACCTCACGCTAGCTTCGTGCAGCCAGTGTTGCCTCGCATTTGTAAGAAACGCACATGTCGACATGGCGTCAAGAGAAACGAACAAAATCAAAACTGCAAATTGATTATAATTTAATTTGCTACACGATTTATTGCTAATTTAAATAATGTTTTTCGTGACAAACATTTGAAGTTGTAACTAAATGTTGTTAAATAATATGTTTTCTTTAAATATAGCTTATTTAATTATTTATGCACGTATGTCTTATTTGTAAAATATTTAGACTAAATTATTAAAACATCTTTGTTTGTTACTTTTTTAAATTTTTATTAAAACTTAATTTGAACTATCGATATTTGTATTTCACATCCCTAGAATACCCACCAGACTTCCCTACTTCAGTGCGGCACAGGGTGCATAAGCCTTGTATTTTGAATATAGCTATAATTTTTATACTAAACAAGTTATTCACGAACGCCTTCAGGTGTATGTCAATAAATGCATTATTATTAATATTCAAAGAAAAAATACACAATATCTATTAACATGAAGCCAAAAGTAAAATTAATATATCTTAAATATTACAAGGTCTTTAAGCCTTGTGCCGCCACAATGTAATTTTTAATACCAGGTTTATTGACCTTGTACCGAAGGAATGGAAAGTATTAGAAAGTTACTGCCGCAGCAAAGGTGTTAATACAGTTCACTCAGAAGAACAACGCTGTGCAAATGATGTGGAAGTCCCAAAACATCGTAATTATTAGGACAATGTTGGTTCTGATACATTAACTTTAATCGCAAACGAAACAAAGACAGAGTCCCAAACTACTGCAGAAACTACAAAATTAATTCAGAGATTTCCTCTTATTGCGTTACAAATAAATATGGATGAAGCCGACGGATTCTGTATGAATATGGAGGAGGAAGAAATGGGCCTAATAGAGACAAATTGTTTAACAAGCATTCTGAAGTGTAGGCATGTTATTAGTGGTAATGTACCTAATGCTAATACTGTTAGTTGATTACCTATGTAATTGCCGAAAGTTCAAACATTTATAACTTTATCCCTATAACTCAATGGTATCTTTATTATTTAAGTTTTTTGATTAAAATGTTTTTATTTTAATAATAACTAGCGTCTCTCTCCGGCTTCACACGGATGCTAAATACATATAAACCTTCCTCTTGAATTACTCTTTCTATTTTAAAAAACCGCATCAAAATCCGTTGCGTAGTTCTAAAGATCTAAGCATACATAGAGACAGACAGCAGAAAGCGACATGGTTTTATACTATGCCTATGTAGTGATACTGTTAGAAAGTACAAAATGCTTTTATTTAAACCACCTTATATTTTCATCTTTTTTAATGTATAACAAACCTAACCTTCAAATACATTTTCATTTACAAAGGTCATCCGTGTCAATGACAAGTTATTCAATAATTAACTTTAAAAAAAAATAAAACCGACTTCAAATGCGTGAACACAAAAAAAAACTAAAAATTAAAAATATTGCGTATAAAAAAGTTCATCCCCAATTTTCCACCCTTGGGGGTGAAATATTTTCTTCAAATTCGCATGAAACCACCCTTTTGATAATACCTATTCAACAAAAAAATAATCGTTCAAATTGATTTATAATTAATCGGCGGAGATATTGCGTATAAAAAAGTTCATCCCCAATTTTCCACCATTGGGGGTTGTTTTTTCTATTATAAAATTTAAATGGGACCACCCTTGAGGTATTACCTATACGCCGAAAAAAGATTTGTTCAAATCTGTTCATAATTGGCGGAGTTATCGCGTAACAAACATAGAAAAAAAAAAAACATACGGGTCGAATTGAGAACCTCCTCCTTTTTTTTTAAGTCGGTTGAAAATGTAATGCCTCACGGTCCGTATCGCGATAAATGTAGAGTCCAAGTTGTCCTAAGATTTGGATAAGGGTTGAATTTGAAATTAGGCATCTCAGCAAGAAAATCACGCTTCAAATAAAAGGTTTTTCTGTACAGAAGTATGAACGCGAAATAGGTAAATACCAGTTTATTTAAGTAATAAGTAAATCTACTTATGTGCCGAGTAACCTTGATTTTAATTTCATAAGAGCCTACCTACGTATTTAATTTTCCTTATACTACTGTAAATCTTAGCCAAATTGATCAATAGTGTAAGCAACTGATCTGCAATATTACGGAGAATTTAAAATACCTTATTGGTATTATTAATAGTACTAACGACCCGCCCTAGTTTCGCAATGCTATGTATTCTAAATCTTCCTCTTAAATCACTCTATTTTAAAAATCGCATCAAAATCTGTTGCGTAGTTTTAAAGATCTAAGCATACATAGGCAAAAGGCAAAAGGGAAGGAAAAGCAACTTTGTTTTATACTCTGTAATGAATATGAATAAAGAAATATTTTTATCTATTCAAAGAAATAAAGGAAAACCAATAACACTTAAGTGATCTGTCCTTTCACTGACCGATAAATAATCCTCAATAGCTTTTAACTATTTAAGAACCAATTAAAACATACCTTAAATACACATCAAAGGTGAATTTAATTGAACGCCGTTTACATAAGAAATTACTTAGACAGTGTGTGAAAATTTTAGTGTATTTATCTTACCTAATTTAAAATCCAAATACTAATAACTATAAAACTGAGTTTGCCATCCCAATATTACAGCAATAAATACTAATTCCGGAAAGTTTTCCCTAGAGCAACTTGCTCAATGGGAAAACTGTTCGACCAAAGGAGCCATTAATTTTGGCACTAATCGTATATCCTGTATATCGCATACTATATTCACTATTCTTCCACAAAGGTGTATATAAAACCTCTTTTTATAATTTGTGGCCCAAGTTTTTAAGGCCAAACTGATAAAAAAGGGAATACAAAAATATTCGCACTTTTCGATGTGTGATCTGATTATGAAAAGTTTCATTCGAAAAATTGCTGAAACAGGAGTTGAAAAATAGTATTAGTAAAATGTGGATTTATCCATAATCTTTCTTTCATACTAAACTTTAATTTATTGGTAATTGTTTGTGAAAATCCAAGAAACTTTTATTGAAGTTGGCAATGTTTTGAAGTTCCACATTTTCCCTTAAAACGTTATAAAATCGATATGTGCATTAAAATAAATCGGTAAATTGAAATTATAAATTACTTAACTACTTACTGATTAAAATTTTTGAACACTTTTTTATTATTATTAGTCAAGTAAAATCGTGTCAACTCCTACTTTGAACTTACCTGTTTCTATCCTATAAGGTGTGCATGCCAATAAACACGGCACTCATGTCCAAGCACTTTTAGACACGACTATACCACTGACACAAAACGATCGCGCGGCAAAATCAAAGGGCTTAACACGTCCGCCCCCGACCGAGACCACGGGCGCACTGAGCTTCAGCAGTGCCGATCCGAATATTTTGAAGATCGGAGCACCTCGGGAAACTTCGTGTTAGGTGCAGTTACATATCTTTTGCATTACAGCCTGTTTGATATGTGAATAATTTAGACACTGAAAAAGGTGAGGCATCTGACGGCTTAATTGAGCGTTTGATCATGCGGATGATGGAAGGTAAACGGTATATCAAAGTGACCTAAACCTTTTCTTGGTCCTTTTTGATGCTTGTGTAATCGTATTACGTATGATCTAATTTATCCTTAACAACGTTCGGCCAATGTAATAGTAGCAGTAATGATGCGGCAACCTTTTCAAATACCTAATGACTTTCACGATTTTTTAACATAAAGTTTATCTATTTAGGCAATTTTGTTAAGAATTTATTTAACTATGATTTTTTTCACCAAGTTTAAAGCCATATTTTTCTCACTGTATAAGCGTGGTATAAGATACAATACAGATTATTTGTTTTTCTATACTACGAAATAAGATACGCGTAGCGCCTCTGTAGACATGTCGTAGCGCATATTGCTACGAGTAATGCTACGGACTACGAGAAATATCTAAACTCTGATTTTTAATTCGACGGAATTTTGACATTTCAGAAGTGTTGGCAACATTGAAACATTCCCACTAAGAAGGGAGAGCATTTTCACAAATTAAAAAATAATCCTTTCTTGAATATAAGGTTTCACTTGAAAAACTAAGTCTTAAAAATGTACTGATCATTTCAAAATGGTTATTTGAATTTTTATTATCATATTTTCGAAGTTACAAAAAAAATTGGGAAATTATTTTTCTATTACTGGACTCCCTGGCCAATAATCCATGGGTTACAAACCTTTTTTATTAAAATAATTTTGTTAATAAAATCTTAGCTTCATAAAATAATCAATTTAACAAGATGCCAATTTTATAATCCAACTTGATTATGATGACGATAATGATGATTGATGATCAATACATATTTTCATTTATGATAATATGTTGTTTTACTGTGTTAAAAACAAGTTTTTTTCTATTTAATCTCTAAAATGTACATAATAATTCGTGTACATTGAATTCATAAAACAAACAATAGTTCATTCTTGTAAGTTGTACTTGATGAAATTTCATTTCATATTATTTATTAGTAATTCAAAGCAAAAAAGACTTATTACATCTGACTTGTCAAAAAATGACAGCTGTCAGAATTCCGTCGAATTAAAAATCGGACTATACGTTAAATACTAAACTTCTATTACCGTACAATGAAGGCAAACTTCAGAAAAATGCATTCAGAGAACTGCTTCTGAATTAATATATACCTACTCGATACTTCTATTTATTTCAACCGATAGACAGTGGTGACTGAGTTTATTGCAGCGCTTCTTCTCAGCACCTGCCAAATGTTGGTCTCGAAGCGCTGGTAGGGCAAAAAGATTATGAGACATTGAAGGCTCCAGAAGAGCAAAACTTTAAAGCTTTTTAATTAGTCTTTTATTTTTTGTTTTTGATTTGCAAGCACTATTTTTAATAGTTTACGCAAATAAAGGATTTATGAATTTGACTTTGCATTTTATAATAATGTCATTATCAAAATTATAATGAATAGGGATGTTCTTTCGTACATGGTTAATAATACAAATTCCTAGTAATTTATTTCAAAAGGCAATCTAATAATAAATTTCTGTCTAATTACCGTTTCATTGAACATTTAAATCTAATTTAACGATTAATTTTCAAGGAAACGAGTCAGTGGAGCGTATCACCTAATTGCTTGCCGCAATGATGTCAAATTTTTACCCAGTAGGCATGTAAAAAAGGAATCTGTGTGAATATAAGATACTAGCGGGCGCCCGCGACTTCGTACGCATGGACCCCGTTTTACCTCCATAGAGGTGGAGTTTCGAAAAGGCCGTTCTTAACGGATGTCTTAACACCCATCACGGAACCTCCCTGACATTTTTCAAGTTTGTAGATGTTTTAGTTTCTGAGATTTCGCTTTTTAAGGTATACTAGCGGCTGCCCGCGATTTCGTACGCGTGGATCCCGTTTTGAAAAATCCCGTCTAAGTAGTGCACCTACGTTCTAAAAGGAACCCCCATGCAAAATTTGAGACTCCTAGCACTTGGAGTTTCAAGATTTCGTGATGAGTGAGTGAGTCAATCAGTGACCTTTTCCTTTTATAGTATAGATATCATCAACATCCTCCTCGTTACTATCGCATATTTCCATGCAATGCATTGTAGTTTCTTAATACTTTGGCCTTGTTTCATAGAATTCAATAAGACCAAAGTAAATTCCATACAAAAGTTTGGAAATAACGAAAGTGCCCGTCGCAGCCAACCGGCTAACAACGAGGGTCACAGCCTCCTAATTATCGCATTAATCATACGAAATCGTTAAAAACCAGTGAATGGGCCTGCGATAAATTCGGCAACTTCTTTTATTAGAAAGAAGGTCAAACAATGTTTCATGTTCGATCCGGGATAGGGATGTGCTAGTGTAAAGTAACCGGTTTCGGTTCAAGACATCAGATGTTTTTTTTTGCTTTTTACAAGCGTTTTTACAAGAACTGTTTTTTTTATTTGAGCAAATTATAGTAAGGATTTGCGTGTAAACGGATGATCGGGATTACTGTAAATAATTAAAATGTAAACTTTCAATTGAAACAAATATAAATTATACAATAACGCGTAATGCGTGTTTTACTGAATTAAAGCGGTGAAACGCATTGGATAAATATTTAACGCAAAAAATGGTTTCAATAAAGTCTTATGCTGAGTTAAACTTTGACGAACGTCAAAAATCTGTCAAATTCCATATAAAAAGCACTGGATTGTTATTGTTAAATAAGGTGGTGCAACTCCTCCTCAGTCTTAGTTATTAAGTAGTTTAGTATCTTTCCATAAAATGCGCACTACTGTTGATACTCAGATGAATTAAGTGATTGCTCTGAAAACTTTTTATAATGATTTCAAGTTGATAGAATATGCTTAAAATATTCAAAGCGCAACCTAATCGGTTTTTCTGAAGAAACATTGTTTCCCATCCCTACTGACCAGTGGGCACGCTTTATGCCAACTCCAGTTCTTTTGAACTTTTGTTCGAATTCATAGAAATTTTCAGAGTCACTTAGCTCTTTTATCTTTGCCCTAAAGTGTTCCTTGCCGTGACGTTCGTTAAGGTAATTAAGTTCCTTACTCACGACAGGTTTCGCTTTAAAAATAAATCGCATGGAAAAATTACAGTAACTGTGCAAGTGAGGTTTAATTTCAGTTGGTTGGGTCAGGTAATCTTAATTGTTACTAATTATTAACGTTAAAATATGATATTTGAACATTATATTCTGTTCTTCACATTTGATGATTATTTTTATGTATTACTTACTTGCTTTCCGCCCGCGGCATCGCCCGCGTGGAATTTTGTCTGTCACAGAAACATCTTATCGCGCGCGTCTTGTTTCAAATACCGGGATAAAAGCTATCCTATATCCTTTCCCGGGACCCAAACTATTTCTATGCCAAATTTCATCAAAATCTGTTCGGTGGTTTAGGCGTGAAAGCAAGACATAATAGTTATACCCAGACAGACAGACAGACAGAGTTAAACTGTCTCTTTCGCATTTTATAATATTAAAGTATAAATTTAAGAGTATAGTGTTTTAAGAAAGGCCTATGTTTAGCAGTGGACGATCTGTGACTGAAATGATGATGATAGTTATTAGATGATTAGTGACGGATCAAAAAGAATGAGAATTGCCAAAAGCAATTAACAAAAATAGTTTAAGCCCTTTAAAAATATTAATTGCTTAATAGTTACTGCATCTCCTAGCATTAATAGGTATAACAGCATCGTATACAAAAACGTTAGTATTAACTTCGAGAGTAAAATCGCACACAAACGGCTGTATCATACATTTATTCCGAGAAAATCAAATATCTACCAACACGGTTCATGAAAGCTCGCTGACAGACGGACTGACGGCAGAGGTATATAGGAAAGCCCCTTTGGTTGCTAGGGAAGTCTTCAAAGTTCATACAAAGATTTATGCCTATATAATTTTTAAGTGACCCCTATGACAACAAAATTCCTGTTATTTGTTACCATAGGGGTCACTTAAAAATTAGGGATTGATGGTGAAAACGGGCATTAGACAAGCTGATTTTGAGATGAGGATTTTAGTTACATCTTATTCAGTATCCTCTAGACTTAGGTACAAAGAGAATGGCTCTTAGCTTATATTTGCCTATTCAAGAACTGAACCCCCGACCCTTGTCTTTGTCGAGCAGAGGACGATCCACTAGACCAGACAACTATTTCGCTTATTGCCAGTCCAATACGAACTTCGTGCTCTATTGTATACAACTTCAAATTGTCATTAACTAAATTAAATTCGCCATTATACGTCTGCTAAAACGAGACACTTATTAAAACTTTTGTAACTTAAATATTGTAACAATATTTTATAATTAAAACCGATGGAATAAAGTTGGTCCTTTGATTGCTAATTTAATTTTGAAATACTTGCAAATATTTATCCTTTTTAATTACAAAGTAGATAATTTAAAATATTGCAATTAATTTCTCGATCTATTTTTGGCAAATAATCTTTGAAATGTCATCAGTGAAAGTTCTATGTAAAATAAACCAGCCTATTTTTAGTTACTACAATCTGTATCTAAAAGATGACTCGCGAATGTTGGTGAACATAGATTAGGTATTATTACTCCTACACACTAAACTTAACTAGACGTTTGATGAACTTTAACTCCTCTCTTAAAAGATATATTTTTATAGCAGATAATAAGCTATAACTAAGTACTGTCTTTAAATCTACACACGAGTAGGTAGCAACGAAGGCATTTTTCCGTTCGTTCAAGTGATCTTATTTATGTCTGGCGACAATAATGCGCAAAAATATTGGTCTAACGGTTGCAAATCGTACAACAAATATGATTCATCCATTCACCAGCATGAGGAACGAAAAATAAAGCATATTCTTTTAATGTTTATGACCAAGCAAAAAATCATGCGTAGTTGTAAACCGAGACCACTTCTTGGCAGAGCTTTCCTTAACAATATGCCAAATATGAGCTAGAAATATTCTTAAAGTTTACGGAAAAAGTGATGTTACTGATCACAGCTCCAATATTGTTACCAAAGATTAAGTTAATATTATCGTGAATTACATTTAAGCTGCTAATCTAAATTTAACAGCTGATACTGTATCCCCAGACACCAGACGTAACATAATTTGACAGACGGCTGCTAAAGAGGTTAGCATAACTTTGCATACACTATTGAAAGCTGGAAAGATAAAATATTCAATAGGTACTTTTAGTTCGTGACAGTTTCTATTAGATTAAGTATGGTAATAAGGGTTTAATAAGGGTTTGCGAATTTGGACTTTGAAATAACAAAGGCATAGTTGAGGCGAACTATGTAATTGTGAAGAATATTAATTATTTTTGGAGCCTTCTAAGGCCGTCTGCTCACTAGCTGTATTTGTAACTACGCCTGAAATTATTTTCGTTTTCAAAAAATCCTAGAGAAATTGGTATTTATTTAGTTAACAATCTGTAAGTAAATAATTAACATTCATATAGTCGAGGTTCTAATGCTCGTAACAATAATAAATATTCGTCATTAAATATTAGTCATTTTAGTCTTTCAGTCACTACACTACTAGACTCTAGTGCATTGGTTCCCAAAGTGGGGCGCGCGAGCCATCTGTGTACTTAAGTATAAAAACCTGCGACCGCTGAGAGAATGCATTCCAGACTGCTCGATACGACCAATAAATGATTTTGACTAGAGGAGGGGGGGCGCGGAATTTTAGTATGGTCGAAAGGGGGCGCGTCTCAAATAAGTTTGGGAACCAATGCTCTATTGTATGTATCGAAAAATCTAGCCAGTTCTATTTGCAGTATTCGTTGGCCTTAATCGGCTTCCTGCACACCGTGCATTCTGTTCTGGCGAAACTTTCGAATATACCAACAGGTAACAGCACCGTAAAACAGGCTGGATTGCATCATCTTACTTTAACTTTTACAAACGTCAGAAATCTGCCAAACTCCATACAAAACACATAGGTTATCGTTATAGTTACGGTCAAAGTTTGGTAGTGCAGCTCAGCCTTACAGTTCCAGCTCGCTAGTGCGTACTCGGCCTAAGACGGTAGAGTGGGAATGTACTACCACAATCCTGACCGATCCTAATTTAGAGCTGCCGCAAACTGGTACTAGCCAGTGATTATAACCACAAATAGATTATTCACTCATACATAACTGAAATATGACGTTAGGTACTGTTAATTATGAAAAATCTAAACGTTAAAATAACGGTATCGTTGTGGCCAATGAGCTGTTGTCATAGTGTGACATTGACAATACGTCAATGTCACAATAAGATCAAACGTCAGATAGCGGAACGCGCGGAGACGACTCTGCGCGCTTTTGTGCTAAGTGATGAATTGTATCTAAATTAAGGCAATATAATGTGAAAGATGAGTATCCAGTGTTTTATTTATGAGAATAGATCGACCGGCCTCTAATAGTACAAAGGTAAGCTTTCATGTACATTCAGAATAAACATTTTTATTTTAAATCACCCTCCCTGTCACATTACAACCACCATGAAACACCGGTATAGGTGTACCAGAATCTCATGGCAAACAAAAATATTGCAAAAGTGTGTTTTTCATATGGCCATTGTCTATGGCTTTATTGTCACCTGTCAAAGTAAATCAAGAGATCTGTCAGCCGCTACAGAAATTTTGTAATCTCTTCATGCCTATTTGTTATTTTTGTGAAAAAGATGAAAAAACTCAAGTAAGTCATATTGTTTTCATAATGTATTGTAAAATAAGGCATTATTCAAAGTCAATCTTTGATTTTAGAGCGCGTCGTTGAGTTGACAGTAAGTTGGAGTGAAATGTTTTGATACTTACCTACATTTAGTTTATTACCTAACTGCGTCAGAAGGAGGGTTATGTTTATTTTTATATTATTCTTACCTGGGTGCTTTATCGGGATTTTCAGGTGTATTTCATGCATTGGTGCAGAGGAATGGTGAAAATGTTATGACCATGTAAAGAAAATTGAAAAAGATTTCATCAAGCAAGTTTGAGTAATTGAAATGCTGAAAAAGCGATTTATATTATATTAATACCTCTTTAACTTGATCATCTATTTGAAGAACAAGAAATGCAAGTGGAGTTCTTAGAATCGTTTTCTAGTTCTGAATGAAGTGATAAGTTATAAGTATGATACAATAAAATTATTTACAGTAATATACGGTTTACTTATTTTTCAAGACATGTTCGTATGTTAAAAACCCGATGTATAACAACATTCTTCATACACATCATACCTAAAATGTATAGGTAGGCATTCGTACTTCATGTTCATTAATATTAGTCATAAATAAAAATTAAACAGTATCAAGATCGTTTAATCCAATTTCCCCAGTATTGCACTCAACAAAGTTTATTTTCCCCATTTGCCATGAGATTCTGGTACACCTATACCTTGATGCATTTCTTCTTCTTATCATTTCGACAACAAACCTACACAGTGTCAGCCCAAAACTCCGCTACAAGAGTGGCGTTGTTGCACTGACTGTCTACTGGATTTTTGGATCCGTGTATTATAATATTCCATAATTATAGTTTGTATGGCTTGGTGGTTGCGCTCTTGACTTTATATTACTGGTTGCGTTGGCGTGGGTTCATATCTCGTCTATGCCAAATGTTAGACCCTAACCATAAATGTGTTGAACTAGTTGCCGCCGCAGTTAAATTTTTCCACCATATCATGATGTGATTATTAAGAAAGACTATTATTTTTTTAATACCAGCCAGTCTGCTTGTGACCAAGGCTGCAGCATCGCAGCCGAAACGTCAAGCCGTGAGTACATAATGTAACTCATTAATAAACGTCGCGTTAAGACCCGCGTTTTTACTATTTTAGTTATATTTTAATTCCATGAAAATGTAAAGTGTTTATACGGGTAGGTGAGTTTATGGCAAACTGACTGACAACGTTTCAAGATTATTTTCTTTTCAAATTCCCAAAATTAAGTCCTATTTTAACAAATGGGCAACCTTCAAGTGATACAATTCCGCGTTTAAAGGTTAAACCATACCAGGCATAGGTTCAGTAAGCCCATAACCTTAACATCATCTACAATTCTATAACATTAATTTTGATATAAATAAATTAATAGTCTACTCATATATTTATAAATATAAACCCATCTTTCCCTTGGCCACGCCATTCTTTTTTAAATCGGATATTTTCAGAAAACTCGACAGTACTCTATCTTCGTGCGTTTTATGATTTATTATGGCGCATCCACACATACCGGGCGGTACGGCCGGCGGTACGGCCGGCGGCCAACCCGGCGGCCAGGACGGCACACCGGCAAAGCATTTTGAAAGCCGGCGGCAAACCCGGCGGCATAAGCCGGCGGCATGTGTGGACACGCCATTATGAATTTTACAGACATGAATCTATGGTCTTGGTAGAAAACGATTTTCACTTGGACGAAGCGAGTTAAGGCGTCGTGTGAAATGGTACTTCCAATTATAACTAGATTTCCAGTTTGAACATAATAGGGAGAGTAGGTTATTAACCCTACTCTATGTATCCATATTGCATTAAATTATGTAGGTACCAATTTCCGCAAAAGACAAACCACATCGCGTGCGGGAAACGATAGAATCCGAATTGCGAGTTACGGCCTATATTTCAAAATCAAATTGGTCCCGAGCGGCGTCAATTTAAAGTAACAATAATTTTACAGAATCGTCCGCCCCTAAAACGTTTTAATGCGTTGTTTTGAGAAGATTTCGCGAGTCAATACGCGATTGTCTGTGTTATTGACTTGTTTACAAAAAAATTAAACATTGTGGTACATTTTGGCTGAACTGAAATACAGCCTAAAATTAATATTGTAAAGTCGGCACTATATCAAAGTAATGTCCACCGACGATGACGCTTCGATAAAAATATTACTCATATACTTAAAAGCTTGTAATATACTTAGTTATAAGCAAATAATTTAAAAATCCTTGCTTAATCTTGGCTCAAGGTATTTTCAAATAATTTACATCTTACATTTTGAACGACGTAACGTAAATGTACTTTTTGATAATTACTCTATGTAATTACTTGACACTATTTACTTTTTTACAGGTCATTGTCCTAAGACCAAACCTAAGTTTTGTTATCACATGGCGTGTATGTAAAAGCATGAGAGTCTCTATCGACGCCTTGGAAAAACAGTCAATTACAAGAAGTATAAATATAAGAACGGCACGAAACGGTTTTCAGTTTGGGGAGAATAATTAATTAAAATATTAAAGTATTATATAGCTTTAGAACTGTAATTAGGTATTAAACTCGAACACACTTGAAAGGCTAACAACGTTACCTATTACTAGGGTTTGATACCCGACTTATGCAGTGTTTAACTTGAGAACAACGCTTGTTAGTGAACAAAGCAGATCCCGAATTTGGGTTCGGTTATTAACATTTAGTTGGGGAACGTAACTTTGCGACTGAATCTCACTTAGTACACCCACGTCTAGTTATACCTTGATATTTGTAGCGCATCGGTAACGTATGAGAGGACGATCTGTGTAAGTTTCGTGGTAAAGTTAGTCGTGTGGTTCTGCCAAAGTAGAATAGAACTACCCCACACTTTCTGTAGTTTTGTAAGAGACTATGGGAACAAATAACGTGCATTTTTGTAAACTACTTAAAAAGCCCTTTATTTTGATTTGAGTGGGACTCGATAAGTTTTGGGGAAGAAAAATTTTTTTTAAGACAATATGGCGCCTAAAATCCGCCATTTTGTTTTTTTTCCAACTTTAATATAGCCAGTGTCACTCTCACGATTAAGACGAATCTAACAACACCACTTACGATAAAATCGGTCAAGCCGTTTAGGCTGTAGGCAGTGCCAAAGAAACATACATATATACATACACTCGAAAAACATAACCCTCCTTCTGGCGCAGTCGGGTAAAAAAATATGTGAACATCAGGCATTCTCAACCTGCCTCGCGTGGGGAGTTTGGGCCAAATCTTCCATTTGCCTCTGTAAAATAATAAAAGGTTGTCCTCCTGTAGAAGAGACTAGATGACCTGATGATTAAGATAATGATGGCAATAGAGCAATGATTTCTTCGTGGAAAAAGCTTGTGGGAAATGAGTCGAACATCCCCGCACATTATTCAAATTTATTGTATTAGCTACGGACCTTTTCCTACCTCTAGTTCCAGCTACTGCAACTGTGTAGCCAAGATTGTGTTGATAAATATATAGTTTGACATCTACGTGTAAATGTGTTACTTAATAAACGAGTAATTTTCTTGCAGATCCGCTCGGATTTTGCTTAATCAGTTATAGGATGTTCACTGTGGTTTAATTATTGAGTACCGCACTAAGACACCATCAATTTGCGGTTTTAAATCTCATTAGAGGCAAATGTTACTGTTATATGGGCAGAAGGAAATATACCTGGTTTCATGGGACGCAGGCCGCTACCAATCGATCAACGTGGAAAGCATTGGGGGAGGCCTATGTTCAGCAGTGGACGTCCTGTGGCTGAAATGAATGAATGAAAAAATAGGCGTTTAATAGGTAATACATACACTCAGCTCACAGGACAGGTAGGTATAGATCCCATCAAAAACAATACTTATCTTGTCAAAAAAACCAAGTCTCGCAACTCAGTTGTTCTACGGTAAAAAGTTGTGAGATCCATGTAATACCAAGTCCAGGCCAGGAAATCTTTAACGTTTTACATAAATTATTGACTTGGCCATCGCACTAAATAATTTAATTTGTCTACACGTGTTTTCATGCGATGGCCAAGTCAATATATTTATGTAAAACGTTAAAGATTTCCTGGCCTGGACTTGGTATTACATGGATCTCACAACTTTTTACCGTAGAACAACTGAGTTGCGAGACTTGGTTTTTTTGACAAGTATTGTTTTTGATGGGATCTCATTTCTTTTTGTATTTTGTAGACAGCAGTTATGTATCTAGAAAACTGGACCAAAATTGAAAAATTTTACTCGACTTGGCGGGGACACTACCGTGCGCCTTTATATTTATATGGTATTACAAAGTTATTTAAGTAAGTAGTTAAATATTTATAAAACTGGACCGAAATTGAAAAATTTTGCTAGACTTAGCGGTTGCACTACCGTGCCCCCAAATATTTTAGTTTTTCCTTGATTCATACACCAAACACTAGTTTATATTCCAAATTTGAAGCTTCTAGGTCTGCTAGAAGTGCCTTAGAATTTTGATGATCGGTGAGTCAGTCAGTCAGTCAGTGAGTGACAAAATTAAGAAACTTTGACCCGTTATAATTCTTAAACTACTGGTTCAAATTGAATGAAATTTGAAATATACCGTGTCTTTACAATGCCTGCATAGCTAATGAAAATTTAGCCTTCTAGTTTTATCCACAACGAAGTTACAGGCGGTCGAAAATGGCCTGAATTGCTTCGAGAAAAGGATGGTACGGCCGTGCCGCTTTTTAGCTCGACTTGGTGGGGGCACTGCCGTGCCCCCAGATAGATGAACTACACTGAACCGTCCCATCAAACCATTAAACAGTTTTTCTAAAGTCGTTCTGTAAATCAAGGGTCTACAGTATTTTCAGGTTAGTAAAACCTAAAAAAATGTTATAGCTCGTTATTGTAATAGAAAAGGTAACGTTACTGTTATTTTACCACAAAGGTTTACAGTTTATTTACAAAAGAGTCGATGACAAACATCAAAGCAAACACTGGCAATTAGGACCATTTGACGCGCGCTGTAATATAATACTGACATTAATGTGACGCACTAGTGATGCATGTAACAATATCGATAAAATGATGAAATTAAAAATTATGACATAATTTTTGTTTTTAAATGTTTTTAATTTCCCTTTTGTCATTACCGCGCCTTGTGTTAGGTACCTGAGATGAAGCGACTGGTAATGTTAAACTATTTTCATGAGTAACATCAATAAATAATATTTATTGATAATTATGTCCTGTTACCGTGTGGCTTCAAAATTTTAATGACATTACAAGTCTCAGTGATCCCAATTTATTTACCTTGCCAATACAATGTCAGCATCAAAATTCACCTTTTGCCACTGTAGAGCCAACAATACTCAAAGAATAGTTGTTTTTAAGTTATATTTTAGTACCGCTTCGAAACATAAAAATAATAAAAAGGCTACAACAAACTCAGTTTTCTGGGCGTATCATTGATTATTTATTGCTATAGGTACACCCGGTTTTACGTCGATTCCTCTGAATTATTAATTGGTCTTTGTTATTTTATATGTTCCTTGACAGCTAACACCACCAGTAGTTGTTTCATAGTTCATTAATATACAAAAGGGTGTCGTCACCGTAGCATTCATTTATTTAATTGTGTTATCTACAAAATCTGTTGATGGTTAAATTAATTGACTTTTAAGGAGTCTATACTTTTTGATTACATTTGTGATACAATAATAACTATAGCTTTAGGTGGTAACAAAAAGTAAAATGTTAATTCTATAGCAAAGCTTTAAGTAAAAAGACCAATATTCTTTTATTTTTAAAATATTTTATTTTTCTCCGGCTATATCGAAAAAGAAACTTACTAAATTAGTTACCTACATGAAAAAAATCTATGAGACAAACTTTTGAGATCATCGACATTCCCACTTCACTACCCCCGGCTGTAAGCTCAAAACAATAAAAGTAATATTATTATTCCCATAATTATAATGAACGAAAACAGAGTAAATTCTGAGCAAGAGCTCCTGGTAGCCATAAAAGATCTGCTCAAGAAAAGTGGCCATTTGAATAAATTACAGGCTGAGGTAATTAACATTTTGTTCGTTGTACCAGTTGTACTGTGTGTAGGTAATTGAGGTTAAGCCAAATGGTATTGGAAAATAATAATCATGATGGAACGAAGATGGAACTGAATACCTACATGAAATATGTGCGTGAATTTGAGTGGAATTGTTTCAAAACTTTCTCAGAGTTCAATGCCATACTTATGACATGCTCTGAACATGCTCTGAATACATTCCCTATCAATGCCATACTGGTTTTGACAAAAAATAGGTGTTTTTGATCTGGAGACTCTTGATAATCGGACACTCTTGACAAAGTGATCGTGGTTGCGCTGACGAGGTACACGGTGGGGTATTCGACTGTATCATTTCCGAGGGTAGGTAGATCTGAATATTTGGAATATTCTTGCATAGTCTATCATGATACACCCTAACCTCAATCAGAGTCGACCAACGAACTGCCTATCCCTATGAAAATCAATTTAATCTTTTTGGTGATGCGATTCTAATCCGTTTCAGATGCGTGCCAAAGTGACTGAAGTACTCCAAGAAAGGCAATTCTCGATAAATGCCGGAGAAAGGAAAACCCTGATACCCGCTCCAACTGACGAAGTCCTTCTAGTGAACGAACTGGTGCGGGAATACCTTGAATGGAACGGGTACTTGTATACAGCATCAGTGATGACATCAGAGGCAGCTATGGCGAAGGATAAAAGAACAAGGGCGGATCTCTGTGCGGAGGTTGGTGTGAGAGATGATGAGAAGTCATCATCACTGCCGCTTCTGTCAAATATTGTGGCTGCGTACACTGAGAGGATTAAACGCAAAATTAATAAGAGCAAGAAGGATGCTTGTTAGTAATTTTGTTTTATTTGTGATGTTTGGTTGAATAAAACTTGCACTTGGATATTTTTATGGAGTGTTTTTATGTTTGAAGTGAGATTTTGTTTGGCCCCCGTTTCTTTTCATTACAATTAATTTATACTTAGGTACCTTTTAGAATGGTGCAAGTAACAAATTTCCAAAGAAACAGTTTATCTACTTGGTAGCTTAGTTATTGTTTTGAAGATACGTTCAACAGCTAAAAGACTACTATAGACTACTAAAAAAAATATTTTGCATCTAAATTACGTACTGCATATTTACCTACATATACTCCGTTTTGTACACCCTATATAACCTCGATTAATGCAGTTGCAGCCAGGCTAACAAAAATAGCGCGCGGCTTAGCGATATTTTCTTAGCTTTGGAATAAGAAAACGAAGTTAGCATCTTAAAGTGGTTAGCAGAATGGAAACTTGCCGGAATAGTTAGCTGATACAACAATGTGTGCTTGCAAACTGTTTACGGTGGGTGAACTCAGCCTACAGTAGCTAAAGGTATAACTCGTAAATTTTGCGTTCATCATCATCATCATTTCAGCCATAGGACGTCGACTGCTGAACATAGGTCTCCCCCAATGCTTTCCATGTTGATCGATTGGTAGCGGCCTGCGTTCAGCGCTTCCCTGCTACCTTTATGATGTCGTCGGTCCACCTTGTGGGTGGACGTCCCACGCTGCGTTTTCCCCGCGGCCTCCATTCCAGAACCTTGCTGCCCCATCGGCCGTCAGTTCTGCGTACTAGGTATGTTTCCTGCCCATGTTGCGTTCAAAGACTGAAAATGCTCATTGGAACAAAACAGGGTGTAGTTCGTTGTGAAACTCTATTTCAGTCCTTTTTAACCGACTTCAACAAAAGGAGGAAGTTCCCAATTCGGTTGGTTTTTTTTTCTATGTATACAGTGTGAGTCACGTTAAAGTGTACATATGAAAATAGATGAAACTAGACCTATTTTTATCGACAAAAAAGAGGTCAAAAAATTTTTGAGATTTTTTTTTTAAATTTTATCGATTTTTTTTTCTTCCAATTACTTATTGTAAAGAAAACGTAATAACTTTTAAACTAAGCGGTATATCCTGATAAAATAAAAACAGTAATAATGCCAAATAACAGGCGATACTAAAAAAATACATAAAATACACAAAAAATGCCAAGAAATAATAAAAAATGATACTTTTTGAAAAAAATCTGCTCAAAAATTCGTGTTTTTTTGGTTATTTGATAAATTTATCCAAAAAATGCCCCTATAACTGGTGGTTTTTATTATTTTGTATTATTCTCTATCGTATTACCTTCGTAAAACCAAAAATCGCATGTCTCTATTCCTATCACAACATTTGCTATGATCGTTTGAACAAAGGCCTGCCACAACATTATTATCCGCTACAGGTAGAGACAATTTTAATTTTAACTAAAATGCTTATTTTTCTTCGAAATCTTTTGTTTTATTTCAAATCTAACTTGTCTTTATGAAAATTACAAATCTAGAGCCATTTTCAGTTTCTTTGTCAACGAAGCGTTGAATGGCGCGCCCGGAGAGGCTTAGTTCAAACGATCATAGCAAATGTTGTGATAGGGATAGAGACATGCGATTTTTGGTTTTACGAAGGTAATACGATAGAGAATAATACAAAGTAATAAAAACCACCGGTTATAGGGGCATTTTTTGGAGAAATTTATCAAATAACCAAAAAAACACGAATTTTTAAGCAGATTTTTTTCAAAAAGTATCATTTTTTATTATTTGTTGGCATTTTTTGTGTCGAGACGAGCAGGTTGCGGTGCTCTATCCACGGTGAGTCGGGATAGTGAGCGGAGGCGTCTTCGATGGTCGGGCGTGGAGCTGGGCCAGAGCTGTACCCGTGCCCAGTGATGAAGTGACGGTTGCTTGCTGCCGAGGAACCAGGAAGGTCGGTTGCGATCTGCGATGGTCCCTGAAGGCTGGATGCTGGCTTGTTGAAGACTGGAGCTGATGACGGAGTGGCGGAGATGGTGAGGATGGCGGAGGCTGATGCCGAAGATGGTGGTGATGGAAGGTCACGTTCCAATCACGTCGGGGTCACCAATGTGGGATATGATGCTCAACCACAATAAGGAAGCTAGATGTTAGTGCTTCCTTCCGAGCGGGTGTTGTGCTCGGGGACCAAGGTCCAATTTACACCATCTTGGTTTGTCTATATATACTTTTGGCAGGATCTAAAACTTCGTCACCGCGATGCAGGTTTGTATGAGCGGCGGAGTGTGCCATAGTAAAATATGATTGTGAACATGAAGAAAGTAAAACATGCAGATTATTTTTTTGTTTGACTGTAGTTTTATTATCACTTGGCAGATTTTAAAGAACTTTGAATCCAAAGTTTCCTTTACTGATTCTGTAAAAAATGTGTGAAGTTTGATCTGCCCAGACTCAGAGTACATTTTTGTAGTGTGTAATAGGTGATAACTTGTTGTGACCGTTGAAAGCGCTGCAGCTTGCTGCAGCTAACTTTGAAGCCAGTGGGCATGCTTATTACGTTAATAAATTAAAAAGGCACTTTACGTGGTCATTAATTAAATTCAAATTGGATTGCCTAGCATAGTAGACATCAACGTAGAATTAATCACCTCATCCATACCCATTAAGGTGTATTGCGTGATTGATTGCTACCCTGCTGACCTTCAGTCAGCGGTATGTCAATGAGTTAATAGCCTACGTCTTGGCTATTCATTCATACCCTGCCCCCTGGGTGCCCCTTGGCCATCAGTCTTGGCGAAGTGCAGGTTATTTGTTATTGTCCCCAGTAACGCCGTGCTGATTGATGGTGTTTGGGCATAGCATCTTTAATTGACGACCAAAGGTGGATACCCATTTCATTAAGAACTTTCATTTGACTCGTAGGTACACCAAAGTAAGGTTTCTCCTATATGTATGTATAATGTGACAACACAATGCTAATTTAAATATGTAGAGTAGAATAAAATATTATTTAAGGCTATATCTGTGTACACTTGTACAGTTTGCATTATTTTGATAAAGGCTTATAATTCGTTACAACTTTTGCTCATAGCGTAGCGTACGTTAAGAAACCGGAAAGGGTATTCCTTTACGTTAGTTTGATCGCGCTCGAGTCTAACCTCTAGTTAAACGACTCTATTAGTTGTCCAAATTCAACTCAAAAATGTGCCACCTGCGGCATTCGAACCCGCCACCACGCATAGTCCTTTACACAAAAATTAGACAAGGAAACAAACTATATAACTGTTTAGTTGATAACAACAAGTTAATTTATTTTGAGTATCCAATCCAAAATATTAGGATAACATATTAATTCTTATTTTCATCAATCAATAACAGCTTAGTCAGAATCGCTTCAGTCACGCAATCAACATTAGGAATAGCTCTAATTATGGGACGTAAACTTCACAAAAGTGCACCATTCGAAACACACCTTTACTCCGCCCACGAATCAGTTTAATGCCAGTTTTTGACACAGCGAAGAAAAAGTAGTAAAGTAACGAGAAAATGCAGACACGTTCAAATTATGTATTAACGTATTTCAATGCAAGTAGGCAGGTAAGTAGTGGTTTACATACGGTATGTATGTACGGTACATGTATATCATCATCATCAAAATTTAGCCTCGTCTACAGAAACACGACCCACTCTAATAATTTTGCAAAGGAAACATTTGGCCAAAAATCACCTCCTTTATACATCTGGGCATAGACACGCGCATTTCAATTTGTTTGATGCGTACTGAAAATGCTCAATACTGTTTAAAAGTTTCGATTACTATATCTCAACAAGGAGAAGTAACTAGAACTAGTTTTTGAAGTATGAAATATACGTTAACAAGGTTTAAAGAACTCTGCACCAAGCTACGCTTGATATTTATAATACTACTTCAATTTACACTATGACCTTACCTCCGAGCCATTTTTGAAATGGCCACTCAAAGCCACAATGAACGGTAACGGACGAGTACATTTATCTTCGGAAATCTGTCCGCTATTCAATCGTGTCAAAGAACCATTGTGCCCTAACTGATTACTACAGGTAATAGAAGCGAAAATACGACTTGTACAATGGGATCATCACGGATGCCAGCTTAGGCTACTCACGGGCGATGGGGTTTTAACAGCTTGAGTTATGATTTTCCGTTTGGTTCGTTCGTTTCAGCCGAAAGACCGGTCCTGCGCCGCTCGCATCCAGGCACTTCCCGGGACCCTCACCAGATCGTCGGTCCACCTAGTGGGAGGCCTGCCCACGCTACGTCTTCCAGCTCGTGGTCGCCACTCAAGAACTTTCCTGCCCCAGCGGCCATCAGCTCTACGAGCTATGTGCCCCGCCCACTGCCACTTGATTTTATTTTATTTTATTTTATTTGGGATAACAAACAATTGCGCAATGTTGCAAATACAACTGCTGAACATTAAATAAACTTATACTATTACGCAACCAGCACTATTATCCTCATAGTAATATTACAAACTTATTTTGGTACAAGCTAACCAAGCAAACAAACAGTGTTATTTATGTGCTTTAACTTGATTTTTCGTTTAATAATGACTAGTTAACAAAATTTGCATTTAAAACTGAGTTGTAATACAAACTATACACTCTTTTTGATACTGCTTCTAAAAGGTAACATTGGCTTTACTTTTTAGAAGCAGTATCAAAAACAATGTCAATATGGTTTCCCAAATATTAATAGAGCTCTAGAATCAGAAAATAATTGAGGAAAAATAGATTGTGTTCTAACATCAAACAGCCTTTACAACTTTTATCATTATATTGTAATTGCAAAAAAAAAACTAAGTATCTATTGATGGATACCGACGATTAGCAATGAGGTTCAGTTAATACTTATCCATATCATCATATCTGTACCCTAAAATATGATAGTGTGACTATGAGGAAAAAAATATTCTGTGCCACACTGGGGTCACAAATTGGTGTGACAGCAAATCGGGACTGCTCTCAAAACACGGCTTGTACTTGAGGCTTGTCTGTACCTAATTATCTCACAGCCAATTATTATATCCAATTGAAATCTGCTGGACGTTCTTCCCTTCCATGTGTATTCCTACAGAGCTCTTCCTGAATGGCAAGCGATCTAAGAGCAACCCCATGCGCGATTTAGACCAGTATGGGATTCAATTTGCCCGGGAGACTCCATTAAAACTACGCGACCGTATATCAAAACGGATTATAACTAAGTACATATCATGTCGGAATTACGTTGGCATTCCATACAATTAATCACAAACTGTATGGGATTAAATGGTCCAATTCAACAATTAAATTAGTTAACTGTGGCAATGGGGGGTTGCATTTGACGAGTTGTGGATATAACGATTATTACCAGCGGTTTAATCCCCATTTGGAATGTGGTTTTGGGCACGGAATATTGATAATTTTACAGCGAATCTATCATTTAATTTTGTTTTAACGAAATTACGCAGCAGTCAAACAAAATTATGATTTGTGTAAATTAATTATTAATTCACATCAAAGCTTCTAATCAAGCAATTTACAGTCAGGAATCAGGAAAGTAATTAGTATAATATTTTACTGTCCTGAGCTCGAGATAAATACTAACACATTTTATCAAAGTTGAAAGAAATTACAGTGGGCAGGGCACATAGCTCGCAGAGCTGACGGCCGCTAGGGCACAAAAGTTCTTGAGTGGCAACCACGAGCCGGAAGACGTAGCGTGGGCAGGCCTCCCACTAGGTAGACCGACGATCTGGTGAAGGTCGCGGGAGGCGCCTGGATGCGAGCGGCGCAGGGCCGGTCTTTGTGGAAATCCTAAGGGGAGGCCTTTGTTCAGCAGTGGACGTCTTTTGGCTGAAACGAACGAACGAACGAAAGAAATTACACCACTCCAAAATCCAAATTACTTGCAATTATGTATTGATAAAATCTATGCCCTAAGAGCTTTGGACGAAACTTGGCACAAATAATGCTATTACCTTACAGACATAAACATTAACTCACTTGTCACATAAGCACTTAGGCGATTAAGTACAAAAGGCTAGGTAAAAACTGTTTTCCTGCCAAATCAGGTGACCCCAATAGGTTTTTTGCCAAGCGAGATCGTCAAATATGTCTAGAGTCCTCGCAGACTACATGGCGCAAATACACTATACGGCAAATTGACCGAGACGAAGGTGCGAGCCCACACACCAAAGTATGGGCGACAGTGGAGTGGGAAGGAGAAAGTAACCGAAATGCGTGTTTACACTATTACCGTCTCAGTCATAGTAGCATAGTGTACTTGCGCCAACAGACTTTTTGTCGACCGAAAGTTTCATCGGACTAATTCTGCATGAAGAAATGAGAAACTATACACATAACCGATTTGGTAGGACCGGCTGATTTCTCAAACAAATTAAAAGCCGACCAAAGTTACCGCCTGAAAATAATGTGTAGTTTGCGGGAACTTTAATAAGTAACTAACGCCCGTATTCACAAACGAAGCTTGCTTGCTTGAACGCATAGCGTTGAATAGAGCTCTGCGATTGGTTCATGTGTCAACATATGCGTCCACGCGCACTGTGAGACCTTATAGTAATGTGAATAAGGGCGTAAATATTGGAAAAAGTCGGTGAGACGCAAAATAATAATATACCTAGATGACGTGACGCGTTCTACGACCTTTATTTAAATTCTAGTCATATTTTCTAGGCTAATGGATGCCATTGTGGAGAGAGTGACATTTTATTTCTATTCATTCTGTGGGAGTATGAATTGTTAGTCTTTTAGGGTAATTATGTTGTATTAGGCGTAGTTGAGGTTTTCCATGACAGTTTAAAAACCTAGTTAATGCTTGACAAGTTCATTTTTACACGCGATATTTATGTCCTACTTATTTAGAAATAAAACATAATTTTAGCAGACACAGTGACGTGCAGTTTAACTTAAGTAAGCTAAATACAACAAGTAACTTATCTAAAAGCATAAACCGCTTCCACCTTCGGCCTGATCGTCACTTACCATCAGGTGAAATACAGGCCAAGAGCTTCCTCGTTGTGGATAAAAATAAAAAAAAATAAAAAAATAAACTGTTTCTGTTTCGGTCATTCTTCCTTTTTTTGGAACGAAAAATCTTTGGTTCTTTTCCCCTCCTACCCAAACTCAAAGTGGCAAACTCCGGGACCCAGAAACGTTTAAAGACGAATACTTACAAGTTTTCCGGACAGCACCCTGTTTTAGGGATGTCTCTCTGTAATCAACCAATCATAAAATCATTATCAGGACGGGTAAACATCGTAAAACTTACTCAAATACCTATTGTGAATACTCGTAGGTAATTAGCATAGTTTATTTGATTGTTTTTTTTTAAGTTGATTACCAGTCTTTATTGATTTAGGCCTGATTTTTCAATCATCGGATAATATCTTGCTGGTCATTTTGACACATTTCCCATATTGAGACTGTCAATGTGCCAAACTTACCTACCTATTATTCGGTCAAAAGTTATGACGATTGAGAAAAGAACTCAGAAGATTGACTGAAGTATTATTCGCCTTTCCAATTTTATTCAGGTTGGAACTTCTATACATACCTATGTGGCAAAGACTAGTGTGTCTTTTTATGCTGGAATCCTGACGATAGAGTCGAACGGATAGAGTCTTCTCGTAATATTTAACAATGCTAACCAGACTTTGACTGCAAAAATGATGTGTACTCGATCACTTGCAAGAAAAACAATCGACTGCCGACTCGATTGGAATTCGATATGATCGCAAATTGTTTCTGACGAGTGCATCCCTAGCGGGTTAGCCGAAGCGACAAATTAGGCAATTTGCGGCGCTGGTCCGGCGCCCGAGCAGCCGGTGTCCGCGACTCTAATTGATTGTGCGTTCCCGTTGCGTATTAGTTGATCAACCGTCAGTTGACTGCGGTGATTGGGTGTGTTTGGCCGAAATGATTACAAATGGAATGACGTGAGTTCGACAAAGGAATGAAAGCTATCTTACCGAGTAGCAAAATCTGGTACTATAAAAGACCTGAGAACGTTTTGAACGTGCTATTGCCAAAAATAGATTCTGATACAATGAGTTCTCCAATCTCAAGCGTCTGGAGATCGAGTTTCAAAGCCAGATTTAGATACAGATTTTAATTAGTAACATTATGGATTACAATCTCACAAATATACTCTACTAGCTTTCCGCCCGCGGCTTCGCGCGCGTGGACTACATTATCTACATATTTAACGGAACTCTATTTTTTTCCAAAATAAAATTTAGCCTATGTTACTCGTGGATAATGTAGCTTTCGAATGGTGAAAGAATTTTTAAAAACGATCCAGTAGTTTTTGAGCCTATTAATTACAACCAAACAAACAAACAAAGTTTTCCTCTTTATAATATTAGTGTAGATAGATACTCAGCAATATTAAGACTGGTAACTTTAGCTTTTTAAAGGGTAAGGGTCACACCTGCAGGGTGCAAATACAATCTTTGGTTACCCATAAAATGGCTATTCACTTTATGACTATCACTAAAAACAAGGCAAGGACGTTGGTTCAGCTGTTAATTTAGATTTTTAAGCATTCCAAATCCTTTGCATCAATAAATTGCATTCATTCAATAAAGTTTCTCCACATTTATTTCAATAATTTTAAACCATGTTTTAAAAACTATTGCAATAAAAACTGGATCCGTTGCCAGTAAACCACAGTTAAAATCAGCATGAAATACTGAATTGAACTCTCTATATTCAATATCAAGTTAAAACACCGTGGCACCTCATTTTTGTTACCCACCTCTTGTGTTAGTGTGAGATGCTTATTTTGGGACAGCCTGTATTTGAATTAATGGCAATCATCTCCAACAAACACAAGCTTTGAATTATGACCTTGCTGGGATAAGCCTGTACCCAAAAGTAATTAGTTAATTGACTAGTTCTAACGATTGATTGACTAACCAACCCAACCCTAATTCTCTTGTAATTGGAGTTGGTAATCACGACCAGAGTAAATACAAATGAGTAGGTCATCTTCATAGAAACGCACCGAGCGCGGTTTGTATCTGAGCGCGTGCCAATACGTAAAACACAAAATTCGGGGCAACTCACCGATAATCAACGCTAAATTTTGTCAGTGTGTGCGTGCGCGCCGCATACGTATTGGCGCGCGCTCACATACAAACCGCGCTCGGGCGTTTCTATGAAGATCACCTACTCATTTGTATTTACTCTGTCACGACGCAACCTCAAGACCGAACAATCAGTGTTCTGGGTCGATTTAAATAGGCCACATTTGTCACAGGTCAATATATGTATAAGCGGTACTCAGCTAATGATGCTGTTTTAAGACACATACTTAAGTATCGATAAAATAAAAGCACTAAGGTTGATGGTGCTGACGGATGACAGAATCTTATTGGTTACATAAACGTTAATTGCTTTTATTACGATTAATCAAGTCGATTAAATCTTCAAGTCCTAATTAAATTGGAAACCGTAACACCTAATTTTCTAGATGGAAAAAATGTTACTAAGATACTGGACTATTAACGTCCATTTTATCAGTCCAAGGCACATAAAAGTAATCCATAGTGGAAGATTTTTTTTAAGAATCCAGTTGATATACTATCGATAAAGTATATCGATAGTAGACATACCTACCTAACTATCGACATCGCACATCACTACGTCCAACTAATGGGCAAGAATTGGACCCGATAAATAAGGTGGTGGCCGCGTGGTGGCATTGGCAGCGACACAATTAATTACCACACGGACTATTTACCTTGTGTGTAAGGCATTTTACTGTATTAACAGAAGTAAATAAGGGAGATTAATTTAATTTAATATAGTTTTCGAACATGTTTAAGTATAGTAGAAAACTTCATGACATACAGAATAGCTGGTGAGATTATCCTTACCAAAATTTTTCTTCTAGCGTGATAATACTAAAAAATATGCACACCATGTAAAATCCCCCATTTGACCCCCTAAAGGGGGTGAGATTTTGATTTGAGCATCACAATAACTCCTTTTGCGTCAGTTAGGGTTCGCATGCTATAATAGGCTAGTTGCCTAAAAAAATTTTTTTAGTCCGTAATGTTTAATATCAAAAAATATTGGACACATATATTTTTATTTGTCAATCTAACAAATAATTACATAGTTATGGTGCGTTGAAGTTGCGCACGACGTCACAACGTGCGGCATTTTTAAGCAAGCGTTGACGTCACGGGCCTCTTCTTATGAACTTTGGGGCGCTTTATCTCTTTAAATTTTCATTAGTTTGAAAAAGTGAAAAATACGTGTAGAGTATTTTTTTATAAGTTAACTGACGGACTAATTAAAACTCTTGCTTTTTGACCCAGGCAACATCCCCAATTGTTATGAGAATCCAAAATTATTCTAAACATACTCGTAGTAGGTACAGGCACACTTCGGGATGCATAATAATCAAAAGCTGATAACGTTTTCGTTAATCAATACATTTTTAAAGTAATCACTTAAAAATTAATATTCTCATGCATACCGGATTAGTTAACCCTCGAAAGACATAAATTATGAAATGATATATTATGACACGTTTAAATGAGTTACCCCTTACTTTACGGGTCTCACAACCCCATCATTTATAATTAAATATTACATTCAAAGCCAGAATTTTCAAAGCAATGTTTTAGGTAGTTCGCAAAACTCATTAAGGCGTACAATACCAAAAATAAATATATTTCCTCAGAGCACAGTTGAGCGAAATTTTCAACACCCACAAAATCATTTTCCAATCTCGGCCTAATCTTCGTTTGGTTCATAAAGCTTTGAAACTGTATTCAAAACGCGAAATATAAAGGAATCCTTTGTAATAACTTATATGAGATCTTGAGTTTGTCTGTATGGTACAGAAATAACAATATGTTATTTTAAGCTAAACTAAATGACTCGCAGAACCTGCCAGCTGAGACAAATACCTACCTTCCCTAGGTGCTATACATTAAGGAAAAAACCTAATAACAATGAGAAAGAAAGATTCTTGAGACCGCTTAGTACGTGAAAAGGTAATAAAACACTAAAGGAAGAAAATATAGGTATGCAAGCTGCCAATACTCACGCTTTTTAGCTTAACAGGCAGTGAAATATTTTTGACTAAGATGATGATGATGGTTTACAAAGTATATCAATTATTAAGAAATAAGAAGAAACACACAATTTTTAATAGAACCTTATTATATCTGCTTTTTTGAAGTCGACTAAACGATTGGCATGATTAGACTGGACTTTAATACTGATGTACGTAAATCTAATTTTAACCCATATATGCCCAGAACTATTTAGGTCCCAGATTTTTATGTATGTTGGCATATTTACTCTATATAGGCCCATAATCATGAACCAAGATGAGTTTTTGGATTTCAGGATTTGGAACTAATTTTTTTTCAGTCGGTCGAAAACGACCGCCTGGGCATATATGAGACTAGAATGTAGGTGTTCATAGTATAAAGTATTTTCAAATAATAGTCGTATTTATTATATAATTAGTTTACAAATTTGAACAGAATATAGCAAATAGTGTATAATAATCATATTTGGTTTATTTAGGAACTTGAATAATAATACAGTTAGTACAATTTAGGCCGCAAAACATTTGTCATGGAGATTTACACTACACTTGCTGCATTTCTTCACAGTTATGTGTTTGCATACTGCACAATTTCTACGAATCTGACCGATGAGGATCAATCAAATGCTCAGCACCATATCGCCTTACACTTAGTGGTGTATTAGACGGCACTGGGCGTGTTGAAGGTAGACTGAGTTCAAGGAGATCTATCTTTTGGAAGCCAATTTCTAGCAATTGACCTTCGAAACTCCAGAGTTATTATTGACGGTGACATCAATCAACCATGTCAAAAACATTAGAACCATTTTTTTCCTTCACATCAATAATTTTGCCATAATAGCAAGATCCCTTGGAGCATCTGTAGACACTTTGAAGTTTCGAAGGTAAATTACTAGAAATCCGCTTCTTACAAATGGATCTCCTCGAACTCAGCCTGGACCTTCAACACGCCCAGTGCCCTCTAATATACCTCTAAAAGGCTGTATGCTGTCAGCATTTGATCCACACCAGTCAGAATCGTAGGAATTGTGCTTTATGCAAAAACAAACAAGTGTTTTGCAGAATTTCGTGCCTAAATTGTACTAACTGTGTAATTATTCAAGGTCCTAAATTAACCAAATAACATTATATTACACTGTTTGCTATAATTTGATGAAATTATAAACTAATTATATAATAAACACGACTTTTATTTGAAATCCTTGATACTATGAAAATCTACATTCTGGTCTCATATATGCCCATGCGGTCGTTTTCGACCATCAGAACTTTTGCAAAAAATAACAAAGCACATATTTATATTTTCATAACACTTCTTAGTTATTTACCTTGAAAATATATTCATTTTAATATTTCAATCGCAATAATCGTTTAAAACAGAATACATAAAAGAATATTTACATTTTCGTAAGACTGGGTGCACTAATTTCAACAACAAAAAAATCTGTGAAATTCAATTTCAAATTCTAAAAAAAGTGGCGGCGTACGAACTTAGTAACTGTTATATTTGATTAGGAAGTTCTTTCAAAATTATATTTATAGCGCTAAAACAGAAAACAAACGTACAGTTTTTTTGTAATTGGCATCGCAAGGGTACATGTACCATTGGGTCGTTTTTGTGCCTCTGGGCATATATGGGTTAAATTTCCCCATAAACATAAAATCCACGTATAAAGTAACATGATTACCTTGGCTTCAAACAAAGCATGTAAACTCAAACGGTAGGTAATTCCATACAAATTGTATGGACGAAATAAAAAGGGTTGAAGTTTACAAGCGTTTTATTTTGGCATACATTACGAAACAAGAATATATTTCACCCTATTGTATTAGACTGGGAGATCGAACACAATAAAAAGGCAGTCAGTCACACCGAACTGAACATTTGAAGTACCTAACTAATCTCCCACATTAACAACTCTATACTCGATAGATAACAAGATTGGGATAATCCATTGGGAAGAATCAATCATTTCACCCTAGGGATCATTGACAAGATGATATAAGGAAACCAAATTAATTGTTCGTCAAAAAGATGATTCAGTTAGAGAGCATCACTTCTAGCATTTGGCATATTAGGTACAGCGCTAGTAGCATCCTCTAAGACTTTGCTGTATCCAACAGAATTCCACTAGAATATGTTGTACATTTCATAACGTGACCAAGCGGAAAATAACTCTACTTTGAAATAACTTTGACTATGACACTCATAGGTAAAATCAAATTTAGACTTTTTGAAGTAGATCACATAGAAATCAAGTTCGCTCTCTTTGATCGTATCTCCTTAGTCAGTCCTTCACAAATTGCTTCATCATTATCATGATTACAGACCCACTGCTGAATATAGGCCTCCCCCAATGATTTCCATATCGCCCGGTTAGTAGCGGCCTGCATGCAGCTCCTTCCTGCTACCTTTATGAGGTCATGGGTCCACCTTGTGGGTGGACGTCTCACGGTGTGTTTTCCGGTACGTGGCCTCCACTCCAAAACCTTGCTGTCCAATCGGCCGTCACAAACTTTGTTCGTTCGTTTCAGCCAAATGACGTCCACTGCTGGAAAAACTTATGAAAAAATAACAACAAATTCCACTTCACGGTTACCTTCGGTGTGATAAGCAGTCGCGATCACGACCTTCCGACTGAAATGGGGCGTGAGCACTTAGATGTGTGTTTATCTTGCAGATAGTACTTGCTAATGCTCCAGCTACTTTTTGTTTGGCTTTGGCACGGGCTTTCTGAGATGTAGATCTTGAACGGTTCTACTCGGTAGGTAGGGATTAATTTGTTTCTTTGTAGTTAAGGTAGACAATACTGAAATTAAGCCTGCAGATTAGGCATTTCAGTGCGTTATTCGATTATCTGATAGAATATTTGTATTGAAATATTTGAATGAGTTTTTTAATGAAAATAGTAACGCAACTCTATAATACTTTGAAATGGTTTGATGTAGAGAGTTGCTTAAGAGCCATTTCACAAAAATATTCCGCGCGAATTTAGGTAAAAGCTGTCAACGCAACGTCAAAAGAGTAAAAAGAACGCTGAAATGGACAAAAAAATCTTGAGCCGTGACCGTATTAAGACTTGATTTAAGTTATTAATTTTAAGGTAGAATGAGGTATTCAAACTTGATTAATTAATTTAAATTTTTAATAGAGTTTATTAAGTCTTTTATATTTCGATTCATAATGAAACACGAATAGGTATAATATGTAAAATATATTAAGTACAAAATAAAGACAGTCACATAGTGAAAAAAAAAATCTGCCCCCTTACAGCTCCATCATCGGACCCTGGATACGAAATATTCGTCAAGGCGAATCACACAAGCCCTTCTTCTGCGATGAAGTGGAAAATGGTTCTAATAGAATTAAAATATTCTAAGAAAATTAATTTTGTTAAATGATTATATTTTTTGATATAAAATCTACACATCATTATGTTTAAATATTTGAATACTTACAAAATTATGAGATCTTTCTAAAACAAAATTAAAACACTACACCTGCCGCAGATTTCTTTGTAAACAATGTTTTTTTGTTTTTTCTTCAGATGCTAAAATCACCAGGCTATTGTGTGCGCATACTCTGGAGTATTCCACATACAACTGGTCGTCGGAGAAGCATAGATTTCCATTAAGTCTACTCCCGCTACCATATGGAACTCCGCTAAAACTCGTGAGGGCGCCAACACTTGCTTTTGTATCGAAAATTAGTATGAGATGAGCAGCTGCGCACGCGGTTGCCCGTTGCAGGCTCTATGCAACCACACTATTTTAAACCGTGGTCTCTAAGCACGAGATGGGAAACTGCACTCTCTTGAATTCTCTTGAATTTGATGGTGTTAGGGGAATCCTAGGAATTAATACAGACTTTCCAATGGAATCTACTCATCAATATTGCGAAATTGCGAGTTGCAATGCAATGTTACGTTTTCACTTGTTATTTTATTGTAATCTGACCTTGATTTTTCAAACACGTGTCAAAAAAAAAAAAATCAAAAGTACTAAGGAATATTTCATTGATATCAACTTAGAAACAAGCATAGATCACAGAAACTAAAGGGAAATGTGACAAGGGACAAATTGGAACATATTGCTTGTGAAAGCAATGATGACGCTTGTTGCTTGATGACGACGTCATTATGTAAACAGTTTATATTGCTTGCATAGTACTAAAGATTATTCGAACGTTGAATACTGATACCGCAATGGATAATGAGCACATAATTTGATTTCTTTGTGTGTGTGAATTTCTAATACGACACTGAGTTTCAAACTCAGCGCATTACTTTGCATCTCTCTATATTTCTATGGAGCCAAGTTATCTCCAAAATAACATTCCACACCTTTTTAAGCTAGTCAGGTAATAATTTTAATAAAATACGAAGCACGTTATCTATCAATAGGATATTATATTTTAGAAGTTAATAAATTATGCATAAAATATAAACACTTTAGAAGTTTAGTTACATTATTACCTATAGTCTGTGCTAATTTTATCATGATAGGAGGAAGTTGAATCGACAGAGCATATCAAAATAACATTTATACCTACTCAGTATAGCTAAATAAATAGGCCTTTACTTTTATAAAAAAAATATTTACAAACATAGCATTAATCTCCATTATTTACCTACCTAAGATTTTAACTCTTCAGATGCAAGTCACACGACCTATAAAAACGTAAAAATGAGTAGGTACACATAACTTTTTAACCTTACAACTGTTTTCTGTTGTTCAAATAATATTTTTCGTGCAATTTTTATAAAACGCAAGCACAAAGCACGCATGAAATTAATTGAAAAAGATGATTAAACGGCAACGCTCAAAGTAAAAATCACACGCCTTTACAAACGTCCCTTCTGCAACAATTGGACGGGAGAAAAATATATTATTCAAGACAACATTTTGTTGTCCCGGATGAACTTTTGGGTTCACAAACGCTCCAAAGAAATTTATTTTACCATGTTCGTGATTTATGCATATTATGCAAGTAGGTATCTTGATTAATATCTTTATTTAAAAGCAACTAAGTATTATAAGGCAAAGTAGACGAAGTAGTCAAATATTTTAAGATAATTTTACATTGGTCACATTTGACACCAAAATCCTCCACACAATTATTATTACAAGTACATCATAGCGAGCGCTTCTAGACCATTTATATCTAGTGGCATTTCACATCTTTTTACCCGACTGCGCCAGAAGGAGGGTTATGTTTTTCAATTGTATGTATTTAACTAAGTCATTGGTGAACCAGCTGCATTTTTTTTTAAATGACACCTTCACATCTACTTATGATGCCGTGCTTAGTTGTGACTTTATCAGTAGGTACTTATAGTAAGAATAAGTCACATTAACTCGTTTGTAACTTTCTGCCAACTTACTATTTGGAACTGAGATTAAGTAATTTAAACGCTTTATCTGGTGCTTATGCAAAACCAGTCTTGGCACATAATTGTGTATTAAAACCAGTTTAGATAAACATCCAAGGAAGAGTATATTCTATTATTTAGGCCAAAGGAAGTTTCGGCTGGAGAGTACAACGTTAGTGCTTACATCGATCGTTATAACCACAAACTAGCTACATACTTTTTAGCCACTAAGACCGTTTTGTAATTACATTAATATCAAAATAATAAACAACCCCCTTGTAACAGCTGATTTTTTTTTATGTGATAGGAGGCAAACGAGCAGACGGATCACCTGATGGTAAGTGATTACCGTCGCCCATAGACACCCGCAGACCCAGGGGCGATCGATTTATTAGATAATCATTTTAGTGACGAAGAGTTAAAAGACAAAATAGCATAGCATAGTGACTAAAAACAGGACCATGTTATAAGTTGGTATAACTTTCAAAGGCTCTCAATCAACCTTTATTAAAAGGACCGCATAGGAAACTTTTAGTACCCTTATTAATTTGCTTATAATGCATTTCTGAAAACTATGACTTATTAAGTGAGTTACAAAAATATTATTCCGAGACAATGCTTCTAATTCATCAAACTTAAAACAATGGCATCATTTTACCGTCAACTCTTCACCACTTCGCCAATATAAAAAGGTACCAACAAGTACTAAAACAAAGAGATTAATTATAAGTCCCGTCCAAGTATCTCCTAATTAAACGTTTTATGAAAGAAGAAGATAATTAATTTACGCCTCGTAGGAAACCGCTTGCGAAATCCACGAAAAATTCGTACTCCAACAAAAAGGACAGGGAAGCGTGAACATTTTTGATACCTTGGGTTCCGTACTATGCTTTAAAAATGTAGCAAATGGTTACAGTTGTGAAGTCAAAGTCAAAATTTCTTTATTTGTGTAGAAGACTATTTAAATAGTACTTACAACATGTTTTATAATCTTTTTACCCTACCAGCGCTTCGAAACCAACATTTGGCATGTGCTGAGAAGTAGCACCGCAACAAACTCAGTCACCACTCAGTAATCAATAATCATCATCATTAATTTCAGCCACAGGACGTCCACTGCTTCTTTTTCTTGTCGCGTCAACAACAAAACTATACAGTATCGCAAAACTCCGCTACAAGAGTGGCTTTCTGCGTGCGTACAGTGCTGTCCACTGCTGAACATTGGCATCTTCTAATTATTTCCAAATTGGCCGATAGATTGCGGCCTGCATTCAGCGCCTGCCTGCAACCTTTATGAGGTTATTTTGGGGGTGGACGTCATACGCTGCGCTTGGTACGTGGTCTCCATCCCAAAACCTTGCCATATCGGTTGCAATAAGTATGCGTTGGAACTTTCTCTTTCCTCGAAAAAACTAAAGTTAATAATTTTGTTCATCACATATAGGATTTGAATGGGAAATTAATATGTTTTGTTTTGAAATTTTAATTAAGTAACGTGGTATTTGTAATAAATATTGAGATAGTTATAAAGCATGTCATGCAAATACTATAAAATATGTATGATATATACACCTTTCACACGTGTCACAGCCTCCAATGTCAGTCCCTCTCGGGAAAATAAGTTACTCATTAATTCAATACGAGTACAGTATCAGGTCTGTCCTTTGACATGCGAATCTCTAAACGTCTACTTAGGAGGGAAAAAACCGAATTTCCCTCAGACATTTGACGCAGCCCTAACAATACGATGGGACCCGGAGTGCCCTTGAACAAGGCGCCATAAAATTGAAAGAAGATTTTGCCCCCGAATTGAGCAATTCGGTAATGTTTTTCACGCGTTCCTTTTAAAATCTGACGCGAGGTTGCGGAGTAGGGAAATATTTTTTTCGAGTCCTTTATATTCCTGATTGAAAATGTAACAATAGGTAACATATTATTATAATTGGGAGTACCTACCGTATTAAGTAGGTTTTGTACATGTCGTAATATGTAAGTGTCTTTTGATATTAGCGATGATATTATGACCTAACTAAACCTTGCCTCCCCAACTCGTCTGGCCAACGTGGGGAGTGTAGGCCAATAATTAAAACCTACCTACATAGTTTTATCCCTCATACTCGTAAATATTGAATATAAAACTTTTAAGTCTTAATAAACTATTAATTGAAAAAGTTTGTAAAAAAAGCACCACTTTTGGACGCAACCGTTTCTCTAACAGGGAGTAGGGGGATCTTTATTTTTTGATTCGAGATTTATAAACTAAGTTTTCCGTCCAAAAATCAAATAACATCAATTCTCTATAGTCCTCATCAGCAACACATTGCATCAATTGTTCGACACATCGAGTCATCTCAAAACTAAGCTCACTTTATAGCAAATTGGTCTCCACAAAAAGTGCTGGCAAGACGATCACGAGATAGACAATGAAACAAATGAATCTGACCGCGATCACCTCGATGCAACACAGCTGGACTCAGTAGACATTATAAAACTAGGCTTTTTAAAGTCATTTTTAATTATTTGAGTGGTAGTGTTTGTTTCAAGTCCACCTGGCTAGCTACCATTATATCAGCTTAGTCAGTCGCCAAAGCAGCGATACAGCTTGTTGTTTCGCCAGTTGGATGTGAGCTAGTTCTTTTGTAGTCAAAGAGTGCGAGTGAACCTCGCTTCCATCATCGGCCTGATCGTCACTTAGCCCAGGGATTAATGGGCCGTTCTGTTGGATGATACCTACCAATAACGGCTGTCAGCCGACAAATACTAGTGCAGGATGGGTTCAAGCAGTAGTAGATCACCCTGGCATCACCTAGATGCGCCTGCTTGAACCATGAGTGTCTCGACTCCCTTAACCAGAGCGAAACGACTGGTTTTAACTTGACCTAGTTCTTATGGTCAGGTGACCCTTAGGAACATAGGCTGATGTATGCTGTTTAGTGTATTCACCAGTCGCAAAAAAATATTCGTTTTTCTTTACAACAATGTAACCCTTCTGTGTACCTGTATCGTATTGACGTCTTCAGCTAGAAATGTAATACCAAGTTGCAATAGTTGAGTCAATACTTGCAATCAGTGTCGCCCCCTGGCGGAGCGCCAAACGGGTGCGGCTAAGGACTCAGATTCACTGGCAGAGGTACAAATCTTGCTGCGCTGAGAACTTTTGTGGCAGAAAATGTACTTAGCAGTAAGTCACTTATCTTTGAGAAAGAAAATCTTTATTCGACTAGCTGACCCGGCGAACTTCGTACCGCCTTAGCGTAGAGATTTTCTTAATATTTTTTTCCGTAAGAACCATCCTTGGACTTCCACAAACATTAAAAAAAAAGAATTATCGAAATCGGTTCAGCCGTTCACACGTGATGCCGTGACAACGCGAAACGGGTTTCATTTTTATATATATAGAAGATTATAAAGTTTTAGGAACAAGAGAGCGTGAGCGTGCATATTTTTTAAAGATTTTTGTTACACATTTTGGTACAAATTCGTAATATTCCCGCTACACTATCCAGATAAACTAATTAAGCGTGCTTGAAGTTCACCTTAAATGTAGTTCAGCGGACGACAGCGATCGCACTTGCGACCCTCAACTTAGCAGTCCAATACAACTGTTGGGCTAACACCTAAGAGTCATTTTACAAAAATATGAAATAAAAACAAACACAACAATCAAACAACAAATCATAAAGAGCAGACAAAAAAAATACAACAGGAACGCATATAATATGCCTGTCTGTATTTTATATCGATTTAATTCTGAAACAGTTACAGAGCACTAGTAGGTACCTATTTTGACCTCTAAACTATTCAGAGTCCCATAAAGTGAGAGGTTTCAATCAATTTCCACGCGTTCAAAGTCACAGGTACACCTTGATAATGTTAATTCAGTACATGACACTACCGTAGCCCAAAAGGTTAACCAAAGTGGCAATAGGCCCAACACAAAGCAAACGCAGTCACTCAGCCATGTTAGGTTGAGTCAAGTGGACTCGAATGGAGTGTGATCAATAAGCGATGACCTGCTCAATGAACTGATGATTAGTTTCCTGGAACCAATAGATAGCTACATAGATTAGGGTTACTAAAGTCTTGGGTTCCGTTCTTTGTGGTACACCAAGTGAAAACTACTTGGAGGTTGGAGCGAATGGGTTTTCCACAAAAAACCAGAACATAATAATATGACAGAATATTTTATGTGTCAATAAAAAACTATCTGTATCTAAGTATTATTTTTTTGTGTCTGGATTCATTGCACATTGGTGATTTGAATCAAAAGCATTGTTGGATATGAATCTACTGTATGGTTTGAATCGTTACCAATTTCATTTGATAACGTGCCTAATATAGTCATAGAGCACGTTTCAGACGCTTTTTCAAAACAGTTCCAAAGTTAACTGAAAACTGTAAAGCAAAAAAACATAGTTATTCCTAAAAAAAATACAAACATGTTCAAACATTTAAATCCCCTGTTTCCCCGTATGTCTAATGAAATTTCTCGTATACGATATCTTAGGGCGATATTTATACACAATTGCAATGTTTGCTCGAGATCTCACTGTCCTCTAAGGCACTGTTGGCCCGAGAACGCCCCTTAATTGAATAACGGACAGGTGGGGGTAACAAGGAAATCTAATATGCTGGCATTCCTTTGTTTTTGCAAAGAAAAAAATAACGATCGCGACTGGATTAGGTTTGTTATTTAGTTGCGATTTTCAGGATTTTCGCTTTGTTTTTAGGTTTGTTGTGGCTGTTTGTTTAAATTGTTTTCTTTAAATGAGGGTTTTCGCGATTGAAAAATCCGCCAAAATCCACCAATCACGCAGCATTTGGACCTCGCGTCTACGTATTGCCATCTGGCGGATTTTGCAATCGCGAAAACCCTCATTGTGATTAACGTTTTTCATTTATTTAAAAGAAATGGTTAGAATACCCAATAACGCTATACCTGCTCTGCGATTTGCTGAATATAAACTGAATGAAGGGTGATGTTGATGATGACCATTTTGTTTCCCTATGCTATGAAAATTGTGAGTTAAAAGTTCTCTTCTAAAATGTAGGTCTGTACGTTTTAAATATAGGTACATGAACTATGCACAATATTCTTTCACCATAAGATTGTTTTTATACAAAATCTTTTCTTTTGTTTTTTTGAGATACGGTCTAGACATTTTAATTTCGATTCGATTTCAATTTAAAGTAGACTGGGACAGAAAACCCTATGAATATAGTAGAAATGATTACTGTTGATTCTATACTATAAAGTTTTTAATTAAAACGAATAATTGAAATCGTGTCTACCAGACCAACCCTTTTTGCGAAAGGTCGATAGAGTATAAAAAAATTGGCCAAGTGCGTGTCGTGCCACGCGCAGTGTAGGGTTCCGTAGTTGTCCGTCGTTACCACAATATATTTCAGAAGCAAGCAATTTCTTCATCTAAAGTAACTTTTAATATTTTCTTCTAATGAAATTTTACTAGGTAAGAAATTGTATTATACATGAGTTAAACGACTATTACTCTTAAACTAACTGATCTATCTTAACCGTTATAGTTTTCCTTGAAAGTTCATAAAAAGTACTATTATCATGAATTTTTCCAGATTTTTTAGGCCTACAGCCCTACTCGAACAAAAATTGGCACTTTAAACTTTAATAATTTGCAAACAGATTCCTAAATGGAAAAATAGTCTTAGAAACACTCCTAAACTATTTTAAAAGACCTATCCAACGATACCCCACAGGATGAGGTAGAAAATGAAAAAAAAAATTAAATCATCCCCTCTTTAAATGTAGGAAAGTCTCTAGTGCCAATAGTTTCCAAGCAAAACCCCGGACGGACAGACAGACAGAGAGACGTACATAACGAAACTATAAGGGTTCCTTATCAGGACTACGGAACTCTAAAAATATAGGCAACTTTTCTCTAAAAAGCCAGTTTGTGAAGACTTTAAAAGTGTTTGTTTTTACAAGTGTTGAACGGATTTTGAATTTCCAATGATTCTGAGAACAGTAACTTTTTCGATACCATTTTGTTCGGACTTTGTTACTAACTTGACAGGCTTCCAACGCCAAACAAAAATTACCATACCTACTGTGTGCACGTACAAAGTAAATAAATGCAAAAACACAAAACACTATCAAGCGTACAAAGCAATATATTCCAAAAAACAAAGAGTAATGGCATATATTCCCATCAGAGGATTATAGAGTAGGCCCACGCACAAATTCAATGGGTCATTAAAATTTGTAGTAATGGTTGTATTTTTGAAAAAAACCTTATTCTTTGATGTCTAGTCTACACAAAATTAAATGAATTTAGGGCTCTTTCTAGACGTCGACAGAAAAGCACCTAAATGATTTCTTTTCCATAAACTATGATTAAATATTGATTTATCTAACCAATCTACCTAATAAGTTGTCTACGAGTCAATGGAAAGGCTTCGCAAAGTACCTAATGTTGTTTCTTAGGAGAGCCAAGACTCTTATTTTTTCCAGTGATACACAGATAATATCGAAGGTCACCCACAAGAAGTACAGATAATCTCAGTTACGTATGTAAGCTAGGAAGGCGCTGGATGCAAGCGGCTACGAACCCTCTGGAAATCATTGGTTCAGCAGTGGACAGGACAGTAGTAATGGAGTTCTACTGATTTTTGAAAGAATGTATACTGAATCTCGCTCTGCTATGTGAATGGCATACATTGTAGGTTACTCACTATTTTCGCCGACGTTCAGTAGACTATAAAAAGGTCACAATGTATTGGCTTTAAAGGCGGTAGAGCGTGAACAACAGATAAATAAGGATAGTTCTACACGCTTTGAGGAGTCCCGTTCGGTTTCCAATAGACAACAGTTGGGAAATGTGTGTTGAGTATGAAAAGAAATACTTATTTTGTAATGTATTGCTTCAGGAGATTTAACATTTTGTCATGGGTTATCTTAAACAAATAGAAGTAAGTAGAGTTTACTCTGACATTATAGATCGTTCCATCCATGAAGACGCGCCCCACCATTCTGCCGCTTATGTTTGAGTGTTATCGGTACACGCTAAATTATCCATGAGTGCATGCGCACACTGCAATAATGACGCTCGGATTACTTGGATCAAACTCGCCGCGCGCTTTCCTCGACCAAAAATTTGTGGAGCGCATCTTCGTGCTAAATTTTTACGAAATTCTGTATAATTTTTTATAATGTGGAAAATCCTTGTGTAATAAGTTCTTTCATCAAAAATTCCACTGGTGAAAATGTTATACTACTTGGCGTGTGCTTTGCAACAATTCGGTAGAGCGCTTACCACAATTACCTTCTATACCTTCCTTCACTGTAGTGTTATCAAGCCGAGTGCCAGAAAAGTTAGACCGATTTCTGCCAAATAGGCAAACTGTGTGCCTATTTATTGTCCTAAGTTAAAAATAACGCCAAATCTATTCCATTGTCCAGTGCGGTACCGATAAATCGTAGTTAGGAACTGACATCGATTTTCTTGAGACCACAAATTGTGAAACTTGGCTATTGTGATAGGTACGAGATTAAAGTCGATTTTGTGATTTCTGTCATCAGTATTGTAATGTGTCTGAACTTTATCTTTTTGTAAGTATAATTTCAGCCACAGGACGTCTACTGCTGAAAATAGGCATAGGCCTCTCCCAATGATTTACATGGACCTTTATGAGGTCGTCTGTCCTCCTTGTGATTGAAATATAAATAAATATCTATGCGACCCAGTCCCAAACTAAAGAAAGCTTTTACTGAGGATACCACAATGGTTACCATAAATGCTTTTTAAATCTAGCACTTATATTTAACACCTATGCTAAGACAGCACTAAATCACTAAACATTACATGACCTTTTTTACGTTCTATTGTCACCCGTATCAAATCCAAACCTCACCAACAATGAGTTACAAATCACTATTGAAACATATAGCAATCAAATGTCGAACTCTACCATCTTCCCTCGAAGTAATTTTCCCTCTTTTCAGAAGGAAAAATTCCAATTTTCTTCAATGAAAAAAAGGAAAAATCCTTACTAATAAATCAAACTGTAAACGCAAACTGCCGAAAATAGGTGCACCCAATGCACAAAGACGACGGAACTTGGTAAGCGTTCGCAATCTGGCGCACAATGGGCGAGTTCCACAATTTGTGGCCGCACGGAATCGATGGCAGTTCCTAACTATTGGCAGTGCACAATGGCTTAGTTTTGGCCGTCTTGGTTTGGGCAAAAGTAAGAAAAATAATTATCATTTAAAATTATTCTAAAGTATACACTGGGCCTTAAAATTAACAATTCAATCATCTATCTGACCAAAGAAATAAATGTGCTATTCCTGCTTTTATAAGTTATAATGGATATGTAACATGGTGTGGTGGATTCCTCCCATATTGGAAAACAAAGTCATCTGCGGTTGCAGATTTGAATCTCGCTGGAGTAAGATAATAATATACTAATATTCATTCCTGTGTCTCTATTTTTATCTACTCGCAAAACTGGGAATTGTTAGGCTGAGTTGCACCACCTAACTTTAAGGGTAACTATATCGTTATCCGGTGCTTTTTGTATGGAGTTTGACAGATTTTTGACGTTTGTTAAAGTTAAATTACGATGGTGCAACCCAGCCTAACTAGGTAATAGATCAATTTTATTACCGATTTAAACTTATGTTAATGTACGTGAATTCAAATCAGTTCGGTGTCACAAACACCGTTATGGCTCATAAGTCTGCCACAAAAGTTGTTTCAGTCTCAGTATTGGATTATTGTCCTCTATGACGTTAATCAATTCTGAACCCAAACAATATAATCAATCAATGCGGTACAGATCCGGACACAAGTTCCTACTGACCAAATAGATACGTTTAGGCCAATCCCGGCCGTCAATCCTGCACAATCGGATAAGGCGAACTGCGTAATATCAATTACAAACATAACTAAAGCTTGAGGTGTACACACATGCGCATAGCTGTGTTTGTGGACCAACACTAGCCACATATTGCCTCGAAGCAATGGGATTGTTGAGAATATCTTAGGAATATTTTTTTTAATGTAGACAAAAAAGGACAACATTAAGGCTGGCTTGCACCATCTTATTTTAACTTTGACAAACGTCAAAAATCTGTCAAACTCCATACAAAAACACCGGTTGGTGTAACTCAGCCTAAGAACGCTAAAGTTAGGCTAAAAAATTTCTTGGATTGGAGGACTTTGTTCATTACGTATCATGTAAGTTGTAATTTGCTGTATTTGATTGAGGCTTACAAAGGTGACTGAGTTTCTTCCACCACTTCTTCTCAGCACCAGCCCATAATAATAATAAGTAGTGGTAGGGAAAGCTATATTTGGAACGTGTATAAGTGCCCTGGAATGAATTATTTGATTTGATTTATTTCAAGATCCTACCTCAGTACACTGCTGGACAAAGAATATGCCAATACACGCCACTAAACCTAGTTATGTGCATGTAATCTTCAGTTTAACCTTTCAGACACTTTCTGTACAAAAGCAACCAAAATGACTAACTAAACGTATCGTTTTTCAATTTCAGTCACTTTCTGTGAATAAGGAAACGAAGACCTAAAGGTTTTTTTCAGTGTTGTGTGCATCACTTTTTGTAAAGAGACAACCAAACGCAGATCATTTATGTCCTTAAACGTATCGTTTTTCAGTTTTTTTTATCCATATCTCTTGGCCTTTATCTCACCTGATGGTAAGTGATGATCAGGCCGAAGGTGAAAGCGAGCTTCACCCGGAATCCCCAACCACGGAGGAACTGGCTATCTTACCTCTAACTGCCGGAACACAATAATGCTGTTAACATTGTTGTTATGGCGACATACTTAGGTAAGATGGTGGTAGCTAGCCAGGCGGACTTAGAACAAGTAACAACACTCTTTGTGTTTATGGAAACAAGAGTTGATCACTTAAACGCTTTTCTCAGCATTATGTGCACTCGGCATTACAGTGCTACGTCTACGATATCAGATATTATTGCAGCTAAAGCAACACAGCAAGCCGCTCTAATTTACTTAGCGAGTAAGCACAAGATAGTGGCGCTTAGTACAAAGGGGACATTAGTTTGGTTCCAAAACTATTGGCAAGTAGACAATTTATGCTCACTGTACTTCTTGCCAGGGTCGGACTGGGTTTGAAATTCGTAATGTTAAAAAAAGGGTAATTAATACGCTTTGACTTTTTCAAATAACACAAGAACACATAAATGCAGACGTGAACCTACAGACATCAAGGTATCTAATCAAGGTAAAGACGGTATGGTAGTTAGGCATCAACTGTAACATTTACCTAGTTAAGTAGTTTTAATAATATGGTGCTTCTTATCTGGAGAGTGGAAAACATTTCAGAAGTTAATTAAAAAACTTTTCTGTCGCTACCTATTTAGGTACTTGATGAGTTAACGAAGAGATTGGACACTAATAACCGATGAAACTCAACGAAAAAATAATTTGCTGAAAAAAATACGTCATTATTATTTTGTGGTCATACAGCTTCTGTGTGGCAGATTCTTGTGGTACAAATATTTGAGGCCATGAAACAGTTTTCTCATGCAAATTCCATCAGTCCCCGAATCCAGCTCCAGCTATTGGTAAATACGGGACTGGCCCGCCGTCAGTTCGGTTTCGCTAAGATTGCGCCAGAGGTCGCCTTTGTCGGAGGGAAATTGGAAATCATTGTTTATGTGTTCCGACCGGGGTTTAATGAAACCGATGTTTGGTATAGTATCAATATTAGATGTAATTAACAATGGCGTTGAAATATTGGGACGGCGGGAATGGAAAGGTTCCACATCGGTGATTGGCTTAGACTGGTGACTCTACATTCTTTTTTATGGGTTGATAACAAACCCACATTCTAATTCACTGTCCTAAATCAGATAGTATTTGTTTATTTCTCATTCAATTGTTGTGAACCACCCATTTGGCTGTCACCAATTTAGACCAGCTTGGATGAACTGGCACTGAACTTTTTGGCTACTTTGGGTGTCAGGAACTATTTCACGCTGACCTGCTGATTCAGTTGAACGCAATTGTTTTGTATTTTAAAGCTACGTGTCCCAAGCTTCAACGTTTTAAACTGTGTGAAATGTCTAAAGAAACAAAATGCAATAAAATAGTTTGTGACAGGACGAGCATCACAAAAACAGCATATTTTTGCGATTCGCTGCACCTAACCCGTGCCAACTTTGGAGCCACTTTAAAAATACATTTTATGTCACAATTTCGCGTCACCACAATGGTCGTTAGAGTTTGTTACGTAGGCAATAAAGTCTAAAATCAAACAGTATAAATCAAATTTTGATTTGGGGCTCGCTGAATGCATAACAATCGTATCACACTGGTGGCGCGAGTTGAATAAACAAGCAAGGGACAACTTCACTGATCCGTCCCTTACTGTTGGTTTACTTACTTACTATATCACTATCACTACATATTATAAAACAAAGTTGCTTTCCTGTCTGTCTGTCCCTATGTAGGTATGCTTAGATCTTTAAAACTACGCAACGGATTTTGATGCGGTATTTTAATAGATAGAGTGATACAAGAGGAAGGTTCTTAAATATAATAAGTACACATACCTATGCGAAGCAGGGGCGGGGCGCTAGTCTATTTTATTACAACATACCAAAATGGTACTTTCAGGTACCTACTTCATAAAACTCGACTCTCAAAACAGAAAGACTTATTATAAGATTTTAAACTTTCGCGTTCCATTTTAACTAAAATAGTAAGACACGGGTCTTAACTCATTAATAAACGTTGCGTGAAAACCCGTGTCTTACTATTTTAGAAAGACTTATTCATCTCAAATTATTTTTATCACACAAGATATCAAGCTCCGATCGGCGGAGTAGGTAATATTAAAGAAACCCTGAAAGACAACGGGTTTGTTACGTCACTTCTTTAATACCTACTCAATTTATTACCAAACAATAAATGTACTAAAGGCGTTTAGGGCACGCAAATTTTCCGTCACGGGCTTAATAAGTTTAGGCAACAGGGATGCAAGCTTTTGGGATTTGCAAGTAAGCTCCCTGAATGGCTCAACTCACTAATGAAGATTTGATTTTCCTTTACAAAAAATCTTACATAGCAAGTAAAATATTCGTATAAAACAGGCGTTTCTCGTAGCCATTCAAGTATCAGGAATAGAAAACAATTGTTACCGCGGTCTCATGCGACCACTTAAATTCCACTAATTAGATTGCAACCAAATTAAGGTAAGCAAGAGAGTTCTAAACAAGTCCTAAACAGTGAGTACCAAGTGAGTACCAAGCGAGTACCAAGTGAGTGCCAAGCGAGAACCAAGCGAGTATCAAGTGAGTACCAAGTGAGTATCAAGTGAGTGCCAAGTGAGTTCCACCAGTAACTTCAGAGCTGATCTCAATTTCCATGTAACATGTCGAACTACGCCGCGACGCTGTCTGGGCGACTGTCCCGGTTTCTATTTCGGATCCATGTTGACAGCGGAACGTACTATGGAATGTCTAATTGTTAATTTACATTACTATGCATTGGAATATTAACTTCTGTTAACTTATATCGTCCTATAATGTTGTGTAAACTTATGTAGGTAAACTTCCAGTCATTGAACTCTACCAGCCATTGACAAAACACAATAAAACCAAGTTGTTCTAAAACGGGAACACTGCAACTGATGTCTTCCTATAAAGATATCAGTTGGTGTACCCTTTTTAAAGCAACACTAATCAAAATAATAATATGGTTTTACTGTATTCTGTCCTATGACTAAGCTTCCAATCTGTATGGTGCCATTCTTCACCATCATACACTTTTTAAGCGTTTAATAAGTTTCAGTTTAATATATTCTATTAAACTGAACTTTTGAATTAGTAAATCACTCGGACACATTTTAAATGATAGGTACATTAATAATGATTCAACTCTTTGAACCGCTCGACGTTTTCTATTAAGCATTTTCTCCATGAAGTATCTAATAAATATTCAAAAGTTGCGGTCTGGTATTTAGAAAAACATTTTGCTTGGTAAGCTCTCACAGCAGTCTTATAGAAAAGAATGGAAAACTTCCCTGGAGTAGAGGCGTGTTTATATGGATAAATCTATAAAATACTCGTACAGCTGAAGTTCGTTCGTTCGTTTCAGCCGAAAGAGGCCCACTGCTGGACAAAGACCTCCCCCAAGGTTTTCTACGAAAACCGATCTTGCTCCGCTCGTATCCAGGCACCTCCCGCGACCTTCACCAGATCGTCGGTCCACCTAGTACGTACGCACGTAGTAGAACGAACAGCTGAAGAGTTTGTTTGAACGCGTTAATCTCAGGAACTGCTGATCCGATTTGAATAATTATCTTTGTGTTGTATAGCCCCTTTATCGAGGAAGGCTATAGGTTTTGTAACATCGCCCTACAGCCAATAGGGGCGGAGCAGTAAGAAAAATTGTTGCAAAAACGGGAAATATTATTCAAACTATTTTCACGCGTACGAAATCGCGGGCACAGCTAGTTTTTAATATGAAACAAGGTTTTATTGCACTGAAATTGAGGAAGACAAGTGGCAGTTGCACAATGTGCTTTTGTTATCTTTATGAGAAAAGGAAATACAGGGTGTTAGGTAAATGGGTATATGAGCCGACACTAGCCCATGTTAACATGGTCATATAAATGGTATGCTGAAGTCAGAAATTTGATATCATCATTTTATTTTTTTTAATTTTCATACAGAATTAATTTTATAAAATCCGATTTGTATGAAAAATAAAATAATTAAAATGAAGATATCAATTTTCTGACTTCACCATACCATTTATATGACCATGTTAACATGGGCTAGTGTCGGCTCATATACCCATTTACCTAACACCCTGTATATCAGAAAATCGTGAAGCTCGGCTTTTGCCCGAGTCAGAGCAGTCGGATTATTTCGAGTTTTATCGGTGCTCTTTTAATGGTACGCTATTATACTCGTTTACATGTGTAGGTGGTATATCAGTAGACATTAATTTATCTAAGTGGTACAATATAATATTAATAAGACAAATAATAATTCATTCATGACGACCTACTTAATAAGTCAATGAAATTCATTAACGTCCGTATTCACAAACATTACTATGAGGTCTTACAGTGCGCGTGGACGCAAAGGTGACACACGAACCAATCACAAAGCTGTATTCAACGCTGTGCGTTCTATTTTCTGCTTCACTTAAGCAAGTATCGTTTGTGAACGCGCAAAAATTATTACTATTTATCTCTACCAAAAATCATTACATAACTTTAACAAAACTTAACTCTGTAAACAATTTTAAACGATAGGTACCTAATACTCGCATACCTACACATAATAATAATTGTGTTATATCGGTAGATGATGAATTTGTTACTGTTAATAATTATTATTCTGTGGTATTATCTGAAAAGGTTTTTCCAGTAACTTCATGAATTAATTGATTCCATTAAAAAAACTTACTGCTTCTTCGTTGGGGATCTTTTGAAATAAAAATACCCGCTCTCAGTGGACTCCGCCTTACAATCGGTGTCATAAGTTTTATAACTGAATTTATGGTACGCCCCTTCACAGACATTGACATTTGGAAGGGGACTTTAAACTTTAGATTTTCTTTTAAGTTGTTCCTCTGATAACTTTTTGTAAAGGCGCCCCACCACTGGGGACATTCGTATGTAATGGAAAGGTTCATAATACTACTACATAAACATAACGTAGAAATCAGTGAACGAGTAACAACGATTGTTACAGTGCGTAAAATATGACATCAATGAGTGAGGATACTGAGCAGTGGGGTGGTAGGTATAATCCAAATTAAAGATTGTTTGTCTCATTATAGGAAAATATTTTACACTCTTGCTTTACTGATTGCCTTTAAAGCAAGTGTTATAATACCTAGGTACATCTTATATTTTAAAAGTTTCTAAATTAAAATGAATGAATTGTTTAATTTTAATGAAAATGATATTAGTTACTTACCTTTCAGTAGTAACCTTTCAGTACTTTCAGGTTTCAGTAGTAATTATGAACAGTTACGCAGACTTTCTTGAGAGAATCTGAAGACGTCACCTTGCGCCGTTTTGTATCACTTGTACACTTATTTCACAAACACTTATATCTACTTATTTCAACATTAGGTATTGCACGTGAATATTCGATTCGAACATCTTCTTGGATTTTACATTACAGTCGATTGTCCAGGCGAATGAGCACCTTAATGTAGAGCTATCAGGTCTCATAGATGCCAGATGATAATGTTATTACAGTTTGACATCTCGCTGCTAGAAATTTCTTCGGAGTTTCTTCGAAATATTGTGGCGATTGTTGTTATATTGTACAGTCGTGGACAAAAATTGATATAAGCCAAAAATGAGTGTTTTTGCTCCACGACTGTTTTCGTGTTTCGGTTGAAAATTGGGACTTAACATCCACATTGTTTCTATCAGAAGTTGTTGAGAATTTTATTGTCGCCGTGGTAGTGTTAGGGTAATAAGTTAAGGTAAATAGTGTGCTTGCCTAATGGTCACCTGCTCGGTTAAGTTAATTAGTTTGTTAATCTTGTTAGTAGAACTACATAATAAACAAGTAGTTCTAATAAACAATAATTCTGAAGATAAAAATATCATTTAAATAACCACTCAAAATATTTCTCTAAAGTCTATTCATTAAAGGATCATTATGTAAAATAAAAAGTATTTTAAGCCATTTTATTTTTATGATTATTTGGTTAACAACAGTACATTTCAATTGTTACATTATACTTAGTAAGTTGCACTTTTAACTTTCACTATTGGTGATCATTTGTAGTTCTTTATATTCAGTAACACGACCTGCGGTGTTACAATCTGCCCTCTGTCTACGTGGTCGACCCAACGAGTAAGACAGCATGACTTCTGTTGGTATAATATTTATTGTTTCCTAGCGCATTATCTTTTTATTAATTGGTGCTGAAGATATTGGTAGGGTCTTTCGGTCTTCCGGTTGAGAATGTCGCAAGGCGCGATCCAAGTCAACTGTGCGCCATTTATTGATGACCATTGGTACTTCTTTGTATTTAGTTGAGCGTAGATGGTTTGCGGTGTAGCAAAATAAAATTAAAATAAAACTTAGAGCAGTCCTTCAGTTGGCGCCTTGAACATGGCATATACCACCTAGTTTTTTCTTGACGCTCTGAGGCCAGCATGACACGTCACTGACCTACAGTAGCCCTTCAGTTGGCGCCTTGAACATGGCATATAACTCTAACAGTTGTCGCGTGATCTTGCAAGTCTTGGCGCCTCTGAAGTCAGCCAACTCATAGCGCATCAAACTGTTCAATCTCAGTAAATAAATAAAATAAAAATAAAACTTAGAGCAGTCCTTCAGTTGGCGCCTTGAACATGGCATATAACTCTATCAGTTGTCGCGTGCTCTTGCAAGTCTTAGCGCCTCTGACGTCACCAAACTGCATCACGTAACCTTCTGAGGTATGTCACGTGCGTGACCTACAGTAGCTGTTCAGTTGGCGCCTTGAACATGGCATATAACTCTAACAGTTGCCGCGTGCTCTTGAAAGTCTTGGCGCCTCAGACGTTAGCGCGGCGTATAAGGTACGTCATAATAGAGCAGTTCTCGAGTTGGCGCCATAATCACATTATAATTATGTAACTCTAACAGTTGTCTCAAGCTCTTGCAATTCTTGGCTACTCCACGGAATGTCACGTGACCTACAGTAGCCCTTCAGTTGGCGCCTTGAACATGGCATATAACTCTATCAGTTGTCGCGTGCTTTTACAAGTCTTAGCGCCTCTGACGTCAGCGCGGCGCATGACGTGTGCGCGTGCGCCTTCTATGCCCGACCAGGCCTTTGCGCAAGCGACCAGCTTACTCCACGGCATTGGCCATTCGTTGCGGAGGAACTGTGAAAGAAAATCGACTTCATTACTGGGTTTTAGGTTAGATTGTATATTTTGCTAGAAACATGGATAAGTTGTTGAGTGACGATTTAAAAAAAAACAATAGGACTGGACTGGGAGTAGGACAAGGACTTATGCATAGAATAATATATCTCAGTCCCAGCATCTCGGCTAATCCTAGGATAGAAATTGATCAAGCCCGCTGCTAATATTTCAGTGCCAATCTTCCATTTTCACTGAGTTGAGAGTCAGTGCATACAGGTACAACTAGGCTCTACAGTTTGGCCTTCAATTCCACTCAACAAATTTAATCCTGTGTAGCTTAAATCAGCAGCTAGCAAGTGTATATGTTACGGTTAATGTGATAAATTGAAAATTATTAATAATAACCGGTTATTATGAATAATTACCGACAGTCGCGGTAAAAGTGATAAATTAATCACATTTAACAGTGATTATTCAATAATTCAAACTTAGTACTAACAAATTTCATAAAAGAGAACAACATAATCTTGTGTACGTGCTCGTGTACAGCCAAACTTTTGAACGTTTTGATATCATATATTAATATAATTTGGCATAATGAGTTTGGAATGTTTCTTGCATAATATTACTTTTCCATGATGCCTATAACATAATGTTTTGATTTAAAGTGAAAAATAGGTTAAGGTGCTATTTAGTTAGTTTTATACACACACTAGCGGCCGCCCGCGACTTCGTACGCGTGAATCCCGTTTTTCCCGCTAATTCCCGTTCCCGTGGGAATTCCGGAAATTCCTTTCTTAGTGCACCTCTACGGTACCTAAGATACGTCCCTTCCAAATTTCAAGTGCCTACGTTTAGCCGTTTAGGCTGTGCGTTGATCTGTCAGTCAGTCAGTCAGTTTCTCCTTTTATATATTTAGATTTACCAAATCAAACGGTAATTATTCATAATAACCGGCGATTATTCATAATTTTCACATTTATCACTTTGACCGTAACATATACAGTGTGATAAACCGTAACATAAACGATCATAGCAAATGTTGTGATAGGGATAGAGACATGCGATTTTTGGGTTTACAAAGATAATACGATAGAGAACAATACAAAGTAATAAAAACCACCGGTTATAGGGGCATTTTTTGGAGAAATTGATCAAATAACCAAAAAAAACACGAATTTTTAAGCAGATTTTTTTCAAAAAGTATATTTTTTTACTATTCGTTGGCCTTTTTTGTGTACTTTATGTATTTTTTTAGTATCGCCTGTTATTTAGCATTATTACTGTTTTTGTTTTATCAGGATATAATGCTTAGTTTAAAAGTTATTACGTTTGCTTTACAATAAGTAATTGGTAGAAAAAAAATTCTATAAAAAATTAAAAAAAAATCTCAAAAAGATTTTGACCACTTTTTTGTCGATAAAAATAGGTCTAGTTTCATCTATTTTCATATGTACACTTTAACGTGACTCACACTGTATAATTATCAGGTCATTTAGCCTCTACTGCAGGAGGACGACCATCTCAATTTTACCAGAGGTAAATGGAGGATTTGCCCTAAGATTCCTTCTTCCCACGCAAGCCAGAAGTTGGGGAGCCTTGGATGATTAAATAATTATGTCAAGTTAAATAGATAAAGGTGACTGAGTTTCTTGCGCTGCTTCTTTACAGCACTGGCCCATTCATTGTCCCGAAGCAGTGGCTGGTAAAGTAATACTTGGACGTCTAAAAGCGTTTTTGAAAGCCTATCTGAAGAATATGACTTTGGACTTTTCAACAATACCTGATCAAACGGTCGCCTCCCAATGTGGAACATGATGTATATGAGCGGAGCCTTGTTAAGCGGCACCGAACTATCGCAAGGCTCTTGCGTACCGAGTTCCTTGTATATCCTCTCTGCGTGTAACTGGAGGTGGTCGTAGATTACCTAGGAAATATGTTGCTAGATTAGTATCAAGCACATTGGTAACTATAGATCTAGGGTCGAAGTACTATTTAAATCTATTTAAATAAAAATGAATTGATGTTCGTTAGTCTGATTTAAACTCGAGAACGGCTGGGCCGATTGAGCTGATTTTGGTTTTAAAATGTTTGTCGTAGTCCAGGGTAGGTCTAAACGGTGAGCAAATACGCGCGCGATATTGTTTTTCTGTGACAGACAAAATTCCACGCGGGCGAAGCCGCGAGCGGAAAGCTAGTAGTCTATACAAATAAAGACATTTTTGACTTTGAGGGCATAACTGAGTCAGTGCCAGAGATATAGGAGCGGCAGGGGAGGCGTGTTGTAACATTTATGACAAGTCTGAAGCACATCTGAAGTCTCTCTGACGTTTGACATCAAAAAACACCCTCCCGTGCCGCTTCCATACCTGATGATAGACTAAACATCTTCATAGCATTGACATTATTTATTAATTTACATTATTTTTCTTGTCGTGTCGACAACAAACCTACACAGTGTCAGCCCAAAACTCCGCCACAAGAATGGCACTGTCAGTAGCCTTCCTGCGTGCAGTTCTTTGGGCACGTAGGGCACGAAATCATGTGCTTCGTCGACTGACATAATTTGTAATTTGCATTGTATAACTTGTTGGCGCTTTGGAATCTCTGTGAGCCTTCAAGCAGCCTATTATAAATAAATAAGTTTGGCAAGCTCTTTTTGGGACACCCTGTATACATATACATATTAGTAGCATTTATTATTTTAAAAAGTTTAGTTTCATATTTTATATATTACTTACCCGCAAGCTATCTCTCCCCGGTGCTGACATCAGAATTTGACTAGTCAGAGCCGCGGCGTCACTCGCCCGTTCCGCGTTAGAGCCTGGCACATCTCCCTAGGAATAAAATAACATTATTTTTAGATAGTCGATATTCTTAAATGACGTCAACGTTCTTAATAAAACATCAACCGTGTGATGCAAGGAAATCTACTGTGGATCTAGATTATCTAAATAATTGCCGCATGCAGGAAAATGGGTAGAAAATGAGAAAACACAAAACAGGGCAGATATGTACCATCTTAGATTGCATCTCACTTAACACCAAGTGTGATTGCAGTCAAATACCTGCTTTGCCATGCATAAAAAATTGCTGTGACATACAGACGGACAGACGGACAGACAGACATACATGACGAATCTATAAGGGTTCCGTTTTTTGCCATTTGGCTACGGAACCCTAAAAAAGCCGGCCAATTGCGACATAGACTCACGAACTGAGGGTTCAGTACCCTTCAACTCTTTCTCAATATAAGTTAACTACTATAAAGGAATAAAAAATACCTCTTCAAAAAGTTCCGCGAACTCCGGAAAATCCTCCAATCCAAATGTATTGGACAACGTAAACGTTTTTTTAGTCTGTGCCACCAGTTGAACAATTTCTTGTGTGTGTTTGTCATCTTCGTCTATAGAACATAGCGCTTCGGCGATCGCTAATGCTATGGAAGATGGTGAACTGTGGCTTCCATCAAAACTCAACGAACTTGAGGTATCTGAAAATTAGACTTTATTACTGTGACATAAAGACGATGTCAGCTTTGTCTATGGCGAACTATGGCTTACATCGAAACTCAACGAGCTTGAGTTATCTGCAAAATTAGACTTTATTACTGAGACATAAAGACGATATCAGCTTCATCTATGGAACATACAGCTTTGTCAATCGCTAGTTATATGTAAGACATGGAACTGTGGCTTCCATAGAAACTCAACGAACTTGAGGTATCTTCAAAACTAGACTTTATTACTGTGACATAAAGACGATGTGAGCTTCGTCTATGGAACATAGAGCTTTGGCAATTGCTAGTGATATCGAAGACAGTGAACTGTGGCTTCCATCGAAACTCAGCGAGCTTGAGGTATCTGCAAAATTAGACTTTATTTCTGAGCAATAAAGACGATGTCAGCTTGGTCTATGGAACATACAGCTTTGTCAATCGCTAGTGATATCGAAGATAGTGAACTGTGGCTTCCATCGAAACTCAACGAGCTTGAGGTATCTGCAAAAGTGGACTTTATTGCTGAGACATAAAGACGATGTCAGCTTGGTCTATCGAACATACAGCTTTGTCAATCGCCAGTTCTATCGAAGATGATGAACTGTGGCTTCCATCGAAACTCAACGAACTTGAGGTATCTGAAAATTAGACTTTATTACTGTGACATAAAGACGATGTCAGCTTGGTCTATGGAACATACAGCTTTGTCAATCGCCAGTTCTATCGAAGATGATGAACTGTGGCTTCCATCGAAACTCAGCGAGCTTGAGTTATCTGCAAAATTAGACTTTATTACTGAGACATAAAGACGATGTCAGCTTCGTCTATGGAACATACAGCTTTGTCAATCGCTAGTGATATCTAAGACAGTGAACTGTGGCTTCCATCGAAACTCAACGAGCTTGAGGTATCTGCAAAAGTGGACTCTATAACTAAGAGATAAGAATGCAGCGCTTCAGCAATTAATAGTGCTATTGAAAATGGCTAACTGTGACTCCCACCGAAACTCAATGAACTTGAGGTGACTGCATGCAAAAGTGGACTTAATTACTAAGACATAGAACGGCGCTTGCACGATCTCTAGTGCTATGGTGAACTGTGGCTTTCATCGAAATTCAACGAGCTTGAGGTATCTGCAAAAGTGGACTTTATTGCTGAGACATAAAGACGATGTCAGCTTCGTCTATGGAACATAGAGCTTTGGCAATTGCCAGTGCTATCGAAGATTACAAACTGTGGCTCCCATCGAAACTCAAAGAGCTATTAAATTGGACTTTATTACTAAGAGATAGAGATGATATTGAATGTGACGAACAATACTCACTGGTTGTATGAGACAAACTCATGATCCGAACATGTTTCCCTCTCTGTCTGTTTGACTTGCTACCCATATTGTGCGGCTCTCCATTGGCTGTAGCAGCTGAAATAATATGTTAGACTTAGTAATACAGGGGGTTAGGTAATATATAAACAAAATAAAATTTATAAAATCAGATTTGTATGAAAATTAAAATAATTAAAATTAAGATATCAATTTTCCAAAGATGGGCTAGTGTGCCGACACTTATGATAATACTAGCTTTCCGCCCGCGGCTTCGCCCGCGTGGAATTTTGTCTGTCACAGAAAAACTTTATCGCGCGCGTCCCTGTTTCAAAAACCGGGATAAAAACTATCCTATGTTTTTTCCCGGGACTCAAACTATCTCTATGCCAAATTTCATCAAAATCGGTTGCGAGGTTTAAGCGGGAAGGCGTAACAGACAGACAGACAGACAGACAGACAGAGTTACTTCCGCATTTATAATATTAGTTGGGATGAGCCGCATATACCCAATTAGCTAACACCCTGTACCTATATTATGGACAACGCAACAATATCGGTTAGAACAGTCAGCGTCAAATAGTTCGTGACACCCAAAGTAGCCAAAAAGTTCGCAACACGTCTTTGTTACAATGAGGGCTATCGTTTTTATACTTAACAGTTGGCACCCCTGGCGATTGACAGGACCTTACTCTACAGTGGCGCTACTGGTGAGCGCTAAAACGATAGCCCTCATTGGAATAAGACTGTGTTGTCAACTTTTTGGCTACTTTGGTTGTCAAGAACCATTTGACGCTGACTGTATTGTTGCGTCTTATTAAAATCGCATTCATCAATTTAGGTACCTACATTAAAATTTAGATGTATGCCGTTAGGCAAATAAATAGATCAAATACAAAAAATAAAATAGTTTATGGTGCATTTTTAATGTCAAATTATGTTTGTCTCAAAAGTACTGTAATCAGCCCATTACATTTTCATTGTAAAATCACACCTATTCCAACTACTTAAGCTATAGTCTTAACCTTCTGCCTAACTTAAATGAAATGCTCGGAACTAAAGTCAAGCAATATTGACCCTTATCACTATCCAGTTCGATACAAAATCTCACCTTTTTCCTTCGCAGCTTCCTTGTTAGCCCACTTCAGCATTTCTTCATACGTGACTGTAATCAACATTTGTAGTAACACACAGCCTCCTACAGGGTTGACGTGGGAAGGCAAAGTCTTCTCTATGATTGTACACGCGTTCGTGAAGCTACGTGGTATGCAGTTTAGCGAACGGGATACGCAGGTTAGGCAGAGAGACATTGTCTGAAACGAAGAAATTTTATTATGAAAAGAAATATATTTTTTGTAATGTTTGTGGCGTGATATAACGCCCCGAAAAGGGCCAACATACAAATAAAGAATTTGATTAACATGTTTCTATAGGTTAACCAATCAAAATGAAGAGTTAAAGTGCCTGATTTTTTAAATTATAAGAACGGAAAATAAATCAACTTAAACTGCTGAATATATACAGAATCTAATTTGTTACTTCTATTCGCTGGGTGCGAAGTACTAGGTGGGGGGGACATAATCTATCGCAGCGCTCATGGTGGTCAAAAGTAGAAATAATGTAAGCTCTGTCATCAGATGTATCTGTCAATGGCAAAGCGATTCTACATAATACATTTTAATATCATTAATTAATCGCATGAAAAGGGTCCTACTGGGAACTTAAATAAAAGAGTGGACTGTATTTCGATAGGGCTGTTTTAATAGCCGTTTACAATTTGGAAATAACTAAACTATACAACGTGGTAGTACAAAAATGAGTCACAGTAGTTGTTGTGCACAGATGTTTGCCTTATGATGAGAGCGTGAATTATTGAACTCTGCCCTTGTTTTGTTCTTAATTCTTCTACATCTCGGACTTGTCCAGCCAATATCAACAACTTTCCTTTAAATACGGTTTGTGGTTGGAATTTGATATTGTAACACTCACAAACCCGGTCTTCAGAACAATACTCATTTCGATCTGAAAACGATATTTAATTTATTACTAGCGATACAGGATCATTTAAATATATTTACTGTTATATAATGAAACCGTTAAAGTAGCTTTTTCTTTTTGTTTTACTGTAAAACTACAACTATAAATGAAGTAAACAAACCCCGACACAATCAAAATTAAACACACTTTTCGGACTTACCTCATTTGATTTGAATGACCAAAATGATTTCAAAACCTTTTTTCCACCCAAATCGTGGTATCAAAACAATTTATTAGTCGAAAATATTTGTTATTTTTACATTTCGATATTTTTTCACAAATAAACGACCTAAATGTCAATGTGACAGAGCCCACAAAGTTATGGACGCTAGTTGGCGCTGTAATCGTGCACAGAGCCAATAGTGAGTGTAGTGGAAGTTAATAAATGAAAAGAGTGGACTGTATGAAAATAATTGTCTTTTCGGTATAAAACAAGATTATCGAGACCGTTTAGTGCAAAGTCGTTGAAGAGAGTGCGTCAGGATCGTCTTCTTAGATGTTCGCTCGCGAACCGAACATTGCTCGTTCGTTCGCCGAACGCTCGCCGCTCCCTCCGGTCACGCCGCCCGCGGGCAATGTCCGTGAGTAGACAAATTCGAATCTAAGACGATTTATTAAAATAGACTTCTCTTTACCCCTCTTTCTCTCTTACCATCACTGTGATTGGGACGAGACGAGAAACAACACAATTAACACATTGATAAGAAAAACGTCATTTTTCCTGGAAAAAGTACCTACAATTTCGCGTAGTGACAGTCCTTTTATCAATGCGTGGACGAGAATGGTTCTGACAGTGATATAATAAGATTTAATTATAGGTTACCTGATACATAGAAGCTCCTGAAAGAACAGCATTGACAAGTATTGGTGGTATGAACTCAAGCGCTGTTCCGACGATTGCAAGTATCCCGGCCAACCAGGGAGGCCTTCGGTCGCACCAAACCTTGAAAAACGAAGTTCACGATTTACCCACTGTTTCTAATATTGGGGTAGCTTTTTAAAACGTTCACGGCTTATGGCTAAGGCAAAAAACAAATCAATCAAAAGAGCTTAAAACTATTCACGTGCATCAATCAAGCTGCAGTGTCGTATAAACAACACTAGGGGTATTGCATTAACGACATTCGGACGTTAAGCCAGAGCGTGAACCGAACCTAACTGAATAGCATCTTCAGCCATTGTTAAAAGCTCAAATTGCTGAACACTAGACTTTTTTCCTTATCTTTCTATCACTGTATAATGCATTTCTCTAGATTTTTCTCTGTATGCTAAAAAGATAGTAGGTATCTTCTTTGGACTCTGCATCAATATGTTGCTTAGCTTGAAAAGTGAAAAGCAATAATATGCAAATATTTTACGAATTCACTGCAGTCATGACGCTTTGTGACCTACATTTTATTTACCTGTCGTTTATCCAAACAAGCGGCCCAGTCTCTGCCTGATATCTCCAAGGCGTAACAGAGGGTTGACTTGAGTTCGGCTTTGCTTCCAATAGTGGCCAGAATGTGGGTCAACGCTCCAGCTGTTCTGGCGTATTCTTCTCTGGCTGAAAAGTTTTTACCGATTAAATAACGTATCGTCACCATCAAAATTATAAGAAGTACTAAGACGGTCAAGAGAGTCAAGCGTAGTGTGGTTAAAAAATAATATTAACAAAAAAAACTGACTCCAACAAAAGTGCATTAAACGTGATAAAATAATATATATTATTTATTTATTAGAGCCAATTTTTAACAATGATTAATATGTTCAGAGTCATTGCAAGCATATCAAGTTTCTTCATGACTTGAAAAGAAATTCTCAAGTTAGCTGTATGTTTTATTTACCTATGTTTGTTACCGCATTTTTATAATATTTAATTCTTTTTTTTTTTTGAGTCTGTCATTAAAATTTAGTGATGGATTAGCGATAAACTAAGATAAACCTCACCGTCACTATCGCCTTTAAACTTGCAGAATCCGTCAGCCGTGCATAAAAACCCGTTGCACTTCTGGTTTTTCCCATCCACACTGTACCACAGACCATCAGCTGGCCAGCGAGAGTTGTCCGCTGACATGTGCTTGATGGCTCGGATTAGCAGCATTCGGGCTAGGTGGCAGTTACGCATCATTAGGACCTTAAGAACGTGGACATAAGGTTTATTATAGTGTCACTTAACAAATTCAATAAGGTCGTTTTATGGAGTTATCGTTTTGAGCTATTTTTGGAATTATGGAGTTTTTTGGAGTTACCGTTTTTTTAAGTTGTGGCGAGAGCCAGAGAGTTATCCACCGACATGTGCTTAATGGCTCGGATTAGCAGCATTCGAGCTAGGTGGCAGTTGCGCATCATTAGAACCTTAAGAAGGAGGACATAAGGTTGATTATAGTGTTACTTAACAAATTCAATAAGGTCGTTTTTTGGAGTTATGGATCGTTTATGCTGACATAATAATTATGCATGATAGCTCGGATTAGCAGCATTCGAGCTAGGTGGCAGTTGCGCATCATTAGAACCTTAAGAAGGAGGACATAAGGTTGATTATAGTGTCACTTAACAAATTCAATAAGGTCGTTTTTTGGAGTTATGGATCGTTTATGCTGACATAATAATTATGCATGATAGCTCGGATTAGCAGCATTCGAGCTAGGTGGCAGTTGCGCATCATTAGAACCTTAAGAAGGAGGACATAAGGTTGATTATAGTGTCACTTACATTTATAAGGCTTGAAGTATAAGTTTCAAGTGGTTCCTGATTACGGTCCTATTCTTATTGACTAGCTTTTGATTGTGCCTCTGTCCGCGTGGAAATATGTTTTATGACATTTTAGCCTATATTGGCCAAACTGCATGATTCATAGTGGAAAATTTTCCGGTTTTTGAAAGGGGTAGGGTAATACTTTATACCCTTATGTGATAGACCAAAATTTACAGGCGAAGCCACGGGCAAAAGCTAGTAGGCTAATCCAGAAATCATTGAGCATGTTCAGCAGTAGACGTCCTGTGGCTGAAATGATGATGATAATGATTACCTACCTTCACAATCAAAGCCCAAGATGGCTGCGGTTGCGCTAACAACACAACCAACTCCAGTCCTATAGCAGTCTTATTGGGGAGGTCTTGTGTGCTTTTAACATTTAGGGATATGTCATCAAAACTTCCTTCAAATAAATCCGGACTGACGAACGTGAACCATGGGTAGGGGCTGTCTTTGGACGAGACTGCCGGCTTGTCCTGCTCTTTGAAGGCCTGGAATTGGTGTAAGAATGTTATAGGATATTCGACCTAAATAATATGAGCGTAAGGTTCAAATTACGGTGGCAATATGTGGAAAAGAGTCCTGTTATTATCAAGTTAACCCCCTATATGGCACAAGTTGGATTTTTTTTTTATGTGATAGGAGGCAAACGAGCAGACGGATCTATCTATTTTCGATATTATGGTAAGAGAATAAGGTTTAAATTATGGTAGCAATTATGTAGTTTCTATTCTATAGCAGTCTTGTTGGGCAGGTCTTGTGTGCTCTTAACATTCAGGGATATGTCATCAAAACTGCCTTCGAATAGGTCCGGGCTCACGAATGTGAACTAAGGGTACGGGCTGTCTTTGGACGAGACTGCCGGCTTGTCCTGCTCTTTGAATTGATGATAAAAGTGTTGAAGTACTTCGACCTTTGATAAGTACCTAGGGAATAATGTTGGCAATATATGGGACAGAATCTTTTTACTAGCAAGTTAACTCCCTATATGGCACAAGTTGGAAATGTTAATCAATTTTCGACCTAATAGTAAGTGAATAAGGTAATAACTAATAAATAAATGTCTTTAACCGTAAGTGAATGTCCGACCCAACCATGTCAGATCGATGGCAGTAACTGAGCTTCTCCAGATATTTAAACACTTCTTACACTTCGCGTGAACATCCCTCACGTCTGGAGTCTGCTGTTTTATGTCCAGTCCAGCCAAGTCTGCACCGGTTGAGCAAATTGATGGAAACAACTGAGCTACTCTGAGAAAACTAACTTGATGTATAAAATGCAGCTCGGCGCCTCTATACACCAGACATTTGAACAATTTGTTGCACTTCGCGTGGACATCCCTAACATCTCGAGTCTGCTGTTTTATGTCCAGTCCAGCCAAGTCTGCACCGGTTGAGCAGATTGATGAAGTATCTGAGCTACGTTGAGCAAACTTACTTGATGTATAAAATGCAGCTCGGCGCCTCTATACACCAGACATTTGAACAGCTTGTTACACTTCGCGTGGACATCCCTAACATCTCGAGTCTGCTGTTTTATTTCCAGTCCAGCCAAGTCTGCACCGGTTGAGCAGATTGATGAAGTATCTGAGCTACGTTGAGCAAACTTACTTGATGTATAAAATGCAGCTCGGCGCCCCTATACACCAGGCACTTGAACAATTTGTTGCACTTCGCGTGGACATCCCTAACATCTCGAGTCTGCTGTTTTATTTCCAGTCCAGCCAAGTCTGCACCGGTTGAGCAAATAGATGGAAGTAACTGAGCTACACAGAGTAGGATATTGAGAATGTCGTTGAGGAGCAGGCGGTTAGTAGCTTCTGTTGTTGTTGTCTGAAATAAACAAAAAAATATTTTTAGAAGCTAAAACTGGGCTATTATAACATCAGGTCATTTAGTTTATATTACAGGAATACAAACCTATTTAATTTACAGGAGGCAAATGCAAGATTTGGCCTAATGTCCCGATTCTGGCCAGACAGACGTTAGGGAAGTTTTATAGCAAAAAAAACTAAATTATATCGACACGTTTTAGCACATTATCATTTTAATTTAATAGCTATCCACCATGCACCCTACTGTTATTTACATAAGTATAAACCTATTTTTTTTTCTCTCTTTTTATTATCTCTGTACCGAGTGCGACGGGCGCCCGCAGTGAGTGTGCGAGCGCGACAGCAACATAATTACGCGCGAGCGATAAGGATGGGTAGCTTGGGGTCATTGGACGAAATTTTACGTGCTCGCAGACCAGGCTTTAGTAGAGATAATTCATTCAATTCATGGGTAGATAGGATATGCTGTCATTTAAGCGTGGGCATCCAGCGTAGCTACTAACGTTAACTAATATTTACCGTTTAAACCAAAAATGAACCTTCTTACCTGGCAATAACGCACAGTCAATATGGTAAGAGTTTCATTCAGCATTCCAGCAAAGATTCTTTGAGCCATTCTCGGAGGCACGGTATCCCATAGATCTTTTCTACTACCTGTAACGAAAACAAACATTCATCGATAAGGAGGCGACTTTAAGATGGCCTTAAAATTCGTAATTATTACTATCCGTTCGTTTTAAGTTTCCCGCAGACTAAAGACTGTTAGTCGGCCGATAGTTGGGCCCGATTTTATTTGTACGAAGAATCGACCGGTACTAAATCGGTGTAATGTCAGGCCTGTTCATCTCCGCGAGTTTACATCGAAAACAAAACACGCCCGATGGCCCACCTACAGGATACTATTCGACAAGGCCTCACATACGAGCGAACATTGACTCACGCACGCGTATTCTTGTGTATGATGTAGAGGTGGGCGCCACGCCGGCGCGNGCTAATCCAACATTAACTATTTGTGCCTCCAAAGAGCTCAAAAATACATGTTAAGGGTACTTTTATCGGCACATTGGTACGCTTGCCTTTAGGAAATATACGAGAACCTGATCTCAGCCAAACCCGCTATCCAAATATCAAAGTATCTAATTTACTAGGGTAAACCACTGCTCTAGTGGCTCAAACTCCAAGTAACTGCAAATCACCTGATTAATCTTGACGGCAGATACTAAAAAAGCAGATTTTTGAAAAAAAACCTAATTAACAAAGGTCAAACAAGGTCACGCCGCCGACGCCGCCGCCGCCGAGGTCAAAAAGTCGGCGCGCCGCCGCCGGCCAATTGTATATCGGCGCCCACCTCTAGTATGATGTAAGAAAATAAAGAAAATGGTGTACTAAATACTGTGCAGTATTTAACTGTCTACATAATAATAAAAACACAGAATGTACTTTTTTAAGTTGCCTCAAGACACTGAGAGGTAAATAAGTAGTTACAAATACAAATACAAATATTTTATTTATGCAAACACACCGTTTACGCATACACCTTCAAATACAATTGGTAACAATAAAATCATATTAATATTATTCATGATATTTCCTCCGCCATTTTCCGCAGTTTGGCACCTCACGTCACATCATTTTACCGAAGTCAGCCCTTTTGTCGGCCGATAGTTTAGTCGGGCAGTTAATCATGCGCATGTATGGAAGTGCGCACATTACACCGATTTGATTTTCATACAAATTAGAAGCGGACCCAACTATCGGCCAACTAAAAGTCGGTGGTCTGCGCATAGGCTAATGCATAGTACCTTTCAAGCTGTAGATCCTGGCTACACAGGAGTTGCAGCGGTGGGAACCAGAGGTGGGAATAGTCCAGTGTTTGTCAGTATAAAGCAAACGTACCGTTCATATAAAGCCACCATCCCTGCACAGAGGGAGTCCCCGCTTCATGCACCGTCCGCGTCTGTCCATCAATGGGCCGGCCTCCGGAGTCCTGCAGGATGTATAGAGAGAGCACCCTGTTGTGGAGATCTAGCACCCTCTCTGCGACTGCCTCTGACATTGTTACGTAGCGTTTGTAACAGGCCTGTAAAAAAAAACAACAATCTTATCAATAAGCTAGCTCGATTCGTCTTTCGATAATACAACTAAAATAATACAAAAAAGTTAAACCCGGGACGAACTTTGGTTTAAAATGACAAAAAGTGTTCGTCTGAATAACTTAAGTAAGATCAGAGAACAAATGAGTAGGTCATAGTAAGTGGAGAACTAACAGTTCTTACAAAATCAGTCAACATTGAACCTGAGGTGCATCTTACCAGAGTAAATACAAATGAGTAGGTCATCTTCACAGAAACGCACCGAGCGCGGTTTGTATGTGAGCGCGCGCCAATACGTAAGTATGAGGCGCGCACGCACATACTGACAAAATTCAGCGCAGCTCACCGCTAATCCACGCTAAATTGAGAATGAAGATGACCTACTCATTTGTATTTACTCTGGTAAGATGCACCTCAGGTTCAATGTTGACTGATTTTGTAAGAACTGTTAGTTCTCCACTATTCCAATGATTGAATTAGGCCCGATTCGACCAAACTTTTATCCGAGAATAACTCCTGGTATAACTGACACATTGATTGTATTTATCTTTAGAAGTAGTTTTCACTCCTATGACGAAGTGGTTACTTCTAACTCTATGTTTTAAGGTTGACTCTATGGAAGCAACTTTGAAGACTTATTGCAAAATGTACCTATACTTAGTCGAGTGAAAAATGAACTACATTTTTTTTGGAGTTTAAACCATATTACATTAGAATAAATTACATATTAGTGCTTGTGACGGAAATATCTCTAACCTGCAGCAAAGATAGTCTCTCTGAGCTGCCCATATCCTCAACGTGTTGCAGATAGCAGAACAGACTGTTCTTCAGCAGGGCAGCTGCTCCAAGAGTAGCCGTCAATACTGGCAAGTCCGCGTGATCGAGAGCTTCTTGGGCCAACATATGCAAGTGCTCTAGAAGTTGACAAAAGAGACTTTGTGACGTTGATGATAAGGGTGTGAAAAGTTAAGAGAAACCCTGATCAGAATAGATATGTAGAAACATGCAAATATGGACCTTAATGCTGAAGGACAGATGTTCTGAAAGTTGACAAAAAACATGAATAAAAGAGACTTTATAACGTTGATGATAAAGGTGTGGAAAGTTGAGAGAAACCCTGATCCCCAAAATGCTGGAGGTGTTAGTACAAAGGACAGCAACAAATCAGTTTAGGTTTTATTAGCACTGGGGCATCTTATGTAGCTGTAACAAAAGCGATTTTGCAAACAAAAATAGGTACATATTTTAGTCTAAAGATAAATTAACTACATAAAAACTTACCAAGCAAAGAATCACTGGATTTAATGGCTAATTGCACGAATTTGTCAGGGTCTGAAGTTTTGGCGACACCAATATCTCCAGAATCATCTTCTTCAGTCTTGACAAACATTCCTGATCCTTGTCTGGAATATAAAAAAAATCTATTTATTAACATTTAAAGTGACTACATAATAGAGTAGTCAGTACAATGGTATCATCATCATCATTTCAGCCACAGGACGTTCACTGCTGAAAATAGGGCTCCCCCAATAATTGGCAGATTGGCCGGTTTGTAACAGTCTGCATTCAGCTCTTCCTGCTATTTTTATGAGGCCCATGTCCACCTAGTAGATGGACATCCCATGCTGCATACTTTAAAGGCTGGTCTATTTATTGAATAAAATAGAGTATTTTATTAATTAAATTGGAGGTCAATCAATTGAGTGAATCATACAAGAAGAAAATTTTATAAGAATTTTATAGGCATACCTTTACCTAGTCAAGTAAATATACTTACTTGAAAGCAACTGAAAACTCCTCTTCTAACCAGAGCACAATTTTCACCGCTGCAAATGAGGCATTTCTGGGAAAGTCCAATCTCCCACCGACTACTCCAGGACAAATTGTCTCAGATAATACCGTCTGGTTTGCCTGGAAAATGGGATCAAATTAATTATACATTTGCAAGAGCTAGATATTTTTTTAAAATCTAGAATAGATATTACAACAGAAGAAAAAGGAAAACAGCCTGAATAATAAAAAGTGGTTTTGTAGCTTATATAAGGTATTTAGTGCATATTACCTGATAATATTCCAAGTCCCTTTGCAATAATATGGGAATCCGATCCATAATATTTCCATCTTCTATCACCTCCATCTTGATTTAGGTGAAAATAAAACAAAATTGGAACAAAAAAAAACTATTTACTTACAATAAATAACTAAAAAATAAACTAAACTAAACTATGTGCACAATTTTTGAATTGAATTTTGTTGTTGACTATTTTTGATATTTCTTCTTGTAGTAAGCGGTGTAGAGGGACGCCGTCATGTTTGTAGATCCAATAGCCTCCGTTTTTGAGAATCAGGTCGTAACGCTTGGGTCCGGAGACGGGAGAACTGAGCCAGATCTGTTTGTTCGGTGTTTGTCTATTTATTACGTATGTTCCATATTTGGGACCAAGTGCTACAGTTAGAACTCCATCCTGAAATAATAATTTAGATCTTCATTTTAATTAGGATTATAACAGTGGTTGTTATTAATCAGAGACAGAAGTTTTAGTGAAACCTGGTTTGATTTGCTTAACTTTGAATTGGGTACTCATATTATGATTAATCTAGTAAATAGTGAGAATAAAAGAAATGTAACATGTATGCACAAACATTAAATAGGTACTCAATTGTATTGATATAATTTCAACAGGTAAATAATGGACTTACAAAGTACTCACACTGTACATAACATCTGCGCCTTTTAGATTGGGCGAGTCCTCAACAATTTCTTCGAAGTAATCGCATAAAGATTCTAGAGTTTCATTGCAGATTTCTTCAAAAACTACCTGGTCAACTTGATCAGCAGATTCAGTTTCAGATGAACTGGAAAAATTTCGCGGAACATGGAAATAGGGACTTTTTACACTATGTAGGGCACACGACTGTTGCCGCACTACTAAGGGTAAAATATTGATTTGCCTCCGCGCCAGCCACCGGCTGGTACGAAGAATATTTCTGAGCATTTTACGAAATTTCGAACGACTGAATTTGAGGTTACTTTTTTGTTGACTGACTCATAGAGAAAAGTAATACATTAGGAAATAGAGAACCCTCTCTGTCAAATTTTTGAGCCTACTAATTGACAGCCTGGTGTTAAATTCGCTGTACTTAACCTACGTACGTAACGCTCACATACACACATAGTACTAGAGATGGGTTTCCACCCGGGTAAAAACCCACATGAGGGTAAAAACCCAATAAAAACCCGTTTCATTCCACCCGTGGGTGTTTACACCGGGTGAAAACAAATAGTTTTATAATTATTTCAATTGGTATCTTTTCTTTATTTTTATTGAATTTTTCTCATTTAAGTTTATTGATTAATAAGTAATAAGTCAAATTTAACACTAATATGCATTTATATCGTGGCCAAATCGTAAAATTGATCACGTTATGATGATGTGACCAATTATTTCATAAAATGGTGTTATTTCAAGAATCGTTGAACCGATTTAAAATAAATTTAGTAGGAACACAATAATTTGTGATCATGGCAAGGACATGGAGGGGGGGATGCCAAAGATGCCAAACTCTCTCTTTGATGACATTACGGTATAAAGTTACAAATAACAACACCAACTACAAAGTACTTCTGCTTAAAAACTTGAAATCGACCGCCCTTCCGCCACTGTAACGCATTGTAACGTTTTTCAAGACCTCCTCTCCCCCCAGATTGCATTACGTANCGTTCGTTCGTTTCAGCCAAATGACGTCCACTGCTGGACAAAGGCCTCTCCCAAGGTTTTCCATAATGAATGCATACTTACCTACATACGTACCTCATTACAAATAAGTACCTAGATTAATTATTTTTTTACTAGACAGCAACCCTAACAGCGTAAGAAGAGTTCAGAGGCACGCGATAGAAAGAGACAAAACTTGTAGGTGAATAAAATTGTAGGTACGTAGTGCTGTGCGAGCTGAATTCCACTGTATCGCGTCGTAGCAAGACTCGCATTTATTTAAATCGTCTTGCGGAGTAATCCTTCTGTACCTGTACTATTACTTATTCTGTGCCGATGTCGCTGTTTGGAAGCAAGTTTCACTTCGATGACCGTTGTATGGAAGTTTCCATACCCTGGACTGACTCACTGACAGAACAGCTGATTCGAGTCTCTGTCATTGTCAATGTCATTTCACTATTTTAACGTTCTACGGAAAAATTAAAATCTTTTATCATTATTTCTTATATTTGTATTAAATAAAAATATTAAGACCCTTTAATAACCTCAATCGATAAAGATAACAATGGCGCAGTCTTGGCGCAGTCCCTTTTCCAAAAAGTATGAGCGTGAATTCGGAAACAAGGTAGTGACGACAGCGGCATCTATTTTTTCATGACGCCAACATGAATTAATTGTTGCCCAAAGCAAGCAAACCTTGGAAGGTTTTAAGCCACAAAACTAGATGGCAGCACTAATTTCAAAATAATTCTTCGCTGAGACTGAAAGCTAAGGAATGGATAGAGTCGTCTTTTTACAATTTTTATTTTTTATAGATCTTATTATTTTTCATTTAATTAAATATTTAGTTGTTGATCTTTGCATTTTTCCTATAGCCTTTATATCATGCAGTCAATCAGAAGCAAATTCGTCGAAATCAGAAAAAAAATGGAGTAGAAGAAATCAAATTTCCAAACAAATAAATTTTATTTTGACTTGACACGTGATAGCATATCTATTTCAACCTCCACAAGCAGGTTCATTCTTACTTTTCTTCCTCCGTTTTTTCCTCCTCTGGTTGTGGTATCATGTACGCGTTCTGTGGCGGGAGCATCCAGTAGTTGGCTTCGTATGCTGGGGACAGCACCGATATGGAAGGTTCTGGAACCCTCGGGATAGGCAGCAAGGAGTTGTATTGACTCCAGTGCGGGCTGATGAAGAAGACGTGGCGGTCCTCGCGTTCTTGCAGTGGCCTGTTGTTGCCGCGATTCGGCTCGTCCCATGGGTCCCATAGTTTTCGGAAGGCTTTCATCTGTTGATAGATAATAAAGATAAACTGATCAGGAAATGAATAAGTTTTAGCATTAAGTCTTAATGCCTTGGGACTTTACCTAATTTTATTTTTTACCTACTCATTTTGCTTTTTTTGCTTTTCCTTCAAGTACCGGCAATTAGAGACACAATAAAAGTCAATTGTAACCGCGGTCTCATGCGTCCACTTCGAGTTTCACTAGACAAGCATTTACGTGCATTCCTTCATAAGCAGGTTTTACTAACAGTTTGACCTACCAACTCTATGAAGTCTCCCTTACCAAGAATTACATCAATTAAGTACCAAATGAGGATCTTAAAGTAAAGGGGAGGCCTTTGTACAACAGTGGACGTCATTTGGCTGAAACAAATGAGGATCTAAACTCCAATATCACCTGGTCAAAAGAAGCAAACAATGTTATCCTCGGCACCAACCACCGGACCGTGAACTTCTCCCCTCTGACCGTGCTCAGGCTGCCCCAATACAAGAAGTAGTCTTCGAAGAACATCGGCAGCAGACGAGACATCGGGTACGGGCCTATCCGAGTGCTGGTTTGGGCTTCTTGCACCCGAGGGAAGCCTTCGATCACCCAGCTGAGACGGTCGTCTGGGTTCACACCATACTGAAAATAATAGAGGTGTATTTTATAATAATTAATTATTCATCAATTTTAATCAACAATGACACTTCGTCAAATCCGGGTGTATCCACATCACCATGCGTTACCTGTGGTTAAACTGCTCGCTCATTCCTACTGGTCTTAGCTTTCTTGATTTTATATCGGTAGATGCACCCCTGAAAATCTAAATTATTTACCAGTGACCAGTAGAACTCAGCAATGGGACCGCAGGCAACACATGCATAACTATGATACCAATAGAAACGTTAACAGTAGGTAGTCTAAAAATGAGTTTTAATATTGCTAGCAATAAGAGCTGTAGAGTTTCTGATATAACAAACTTTCGTCCTCAGATAGATTTTTTTTAAAGATTATTTCAAAATTAATGATAATCCCGTTAGCCCTTCGTACTAAGCTAAGCTAAGCTAAGCTTCGTAATAAGTATATGCTTGTGTCACAAGTGAGCTCACCACAATAGTCGAGCGGCGGCGGGGACCGAACCCGCGTTCCCCGGATCACGAGTCGGCCAGTCCGACCCTTTCACCGTTCGGCTATCATGGCTTCAGGTTACCTCTTGGGCATTACTATGTGAGGACGAATATTTTGTAGATCTCGTAGATTTCCACGAGATAAAAATATACCTGCTTATATCATGGGAACAGAGAGCAGAAATAACAGGAGTGGAACTGACAGGCAATCCCCTCTAGCAATGTAAGTAGACCAGTGGTTCACTCAGTTTATAAAAACTAGTTGCAGCGCCACCAATGACATATTCCAAATGTCACTATTGAAGAGTAACGTGCTGCGATAAAAATGGTGAATTGCAGTGTTTTTAATTGTAAGAAGAGATCTGAAACATCAAATCTTGAAAAGGACAACATTACATTCCATCGGTAAATATTATTTTATTTATTTCACATTAATTAATACACTAAATTTGCAAAAAACTAAATTTCTAGAAGTGTTGCCACTGGAATGACTGGAAAGCAAAAATTCCTAATTGTGTAATATTTTAAGGATAGTGTACTTATAACAATATAATCGAAATTCTATGCAAACAATTTGATACTGCCAATAGGTGTTCTCTTTTATGATATTTGTTAGTATTAATACATTATTAATAATCACTGATAAATGTAAATTCATTTATTACTTTTACCTCGACTGTCGGGAATTATTCATAATAACCGGCGATTATTAATAATTTTCAATTTATCACATTTACCCTGACATAATAAATTACTCCAACCCAAAATAAGTAGCTAAGGCATTTGTGTTATGGAAATCGGGAACGACGAACCACAACACACCCAAACCAGAGACAATGTGAAAAGATCGTTTTCTATATTGTCCCGGCCGGGAATCGAACCCGGGACCTCAGGATTGGCCCGGCACACCTTGAAAACCGGTGTGTGCGCCTCTCCGCCACGGAAGTCGTCAAAAATGTTACCTAAATGTAAAATAAAATAAAATATTAAAACTTCATTTTCTCAATATTCCCATATAAGAGAGAAAAAAAAATGCACGGAAATTCATTGGATATTAGTATGTATCATCTGTGATAGGTTTCGTTTGTGTCCGCTACTTTTCGAAAAGTGGGGCAAAAAGTTCCCAATGTCATTAGTTTGGGAGATAAATCCCGTAGCAGAAACTACGCTTAAGCCCTAATTGCTCCTTTGATACCATCCAAGGTAGGAGCCGCTCTATGCGTATGACAAAGCACGTGGGTACCTTACTTATGTATTAATTGTATACCTTAATCAAACTTTACTATATGTTAGACAGAAGTACTAAATCTACTCGGTACAAATCAGGCGCTATTATCGCTAGCAAAAGGTTTCTTCCAGACAACCCTCTTCTTAAGTAATAACCAAGTAGGTACCTAATTAGTATTGTAACTTTGTATTAGTACTTATAGATAGAACAAAACATAAGACTTTTTCAAAACACGATAAAATACTACCTACCTCTAATAACATATCCTGCAAGTAATATTACGTAAGTAAACTTAACCTCGTGTATCGTTTCTTGCTAAAACACTAGGCCAATATTCTAACGCTCGTGGATTCTTGGAATAAACTGAACCTTATAATTGGAAAAGTAGGGTACGGAAGTATGTTTGTATGTCATCCGGCCGCAAGGATTAACTAGAAGTTATATCATGTGTAAGTAGGTAGTGGTGTGTTTCAGAATACTTAATTAACACAATACAAACAATCAAACTAGGATAGGATATTTTTTACTATGAGTACATACATTCCTGAAAAAACCTCCTTACTTTTTGTAAGCAATGAACAGAAATAATTTAAAAGTTTTATTAATGCCTAATTATTTTAATAAATAAAATATTAAGTCTAACTTAGACTTGAACAGTGTCTAGAATTTAGTTTAGAAAAGTCTGAAACGAATTTGTTCGCTATTGTACTCCATATTTTGAGCACGAATAAATAATCTTTGTGAGAGAGGATATTCGATGGCTCCTACGTATAAGGGCGAAACTGCCGCTTACGCCTTTTTCCAATTATTTAAGCAATGATTTCACTTTGCTCTAATCTATAACATCAGTAAGAAATTTTTTTTTTTTTTCATTAGATACAAAATAAAATTTTAGGCAAATAGGCGTATGTGCAAAACTACGCCACGTATAAAGCCCAATCATACGATTCGTCAATCTATACGAGTAGTTGCTTACATAAACATATATTTTTTATAATCCAAATCTTAAATAAAGCCACGAAAATATTTAGCAAATTGTTTTATTTATAAATTATGACACATTATATAGTTATTTAATTTTTAGCGTTAAGAGTCGCATCTCAAACTAATTTGAAAATTTTAAATAACTTGAAAAAATCGAACTGCCTAAGGCATCGTGGGTTCAATTCCCGCCTTAGGCAATTCGATTTTTTCAAGTTATTTATATTTTTTAAAAATATGACACATTATGTTAAAAGACCTAACTAAATCTCGAGCACAGTATATGGGCGTATTTGCGTTAAAACGTAAAACGGTACATTAAACGACTTTTTCTAACTGATTTATTATTGATATAGCACATGATAACAATTAAAATAATTACATGCATAAATAAAGAGAGTAATCGCTTAAAATATTATATTTACGTTGTCATTTAAGTCTCTTTACGTTGAACAATAAACACGAAATTATAGAAATATGCCGACGTAAAAGGGCAATGCGTAAAATCTCAAAATATATAAGAAAAATATAAAAATTGATAACAGCAGTAGCAAAAGCATTACATGTTAAGGCTAAATGTGAAATTTCATTAAATTCGTTTTAGTAGGTCAGAAGATATGACCCAAATATATGGTTCTGGCCACTAAAATGGCTCTCCTGTAAAATTTACTTTTTTCACTTACGCCAGTATACGTAGGAGCAATATTATTGCTCGCTCCTATTCTGTATTTTGATATTTACGTCGAAAGTTATTTCTAAAGCTGGAGCTTCCTCTTTGTATGTGCTCTGCTCATGCTTTGTTTTAGTAATCTCTTTTTAGGGTTAAAATATTACAGGTTTTGAAAGATATTAAAGTTTAAGCCTTTGACTATCGCCTAACATAACTCAAAATTTAGGCAGATGTTAAAGATAATTCTCTCTATTTTTTATGCGAAACAAAGCAGGTATTTGATTACAATCGTACCTGATTATAAAAGATGAGATGCAGTCAGATGAGAAGTGATACATACCTGTAAATACTCACTATCGCTCTATTCGATCTAGTTACGTATGTAGTTTTATAATGATTACCTTGATTAAATAACAAATCATTACAACCCCGTCATCGTGACGCAAAGCTTCTTCTTGCGTCATGTATTCGGACCTAAAGAACGTCACCTGAAATCAAAAGTAGAAAATTATAATTAAAACTTTAGCTATGGCTTCTACTTGTACCTAGACTCTCTCATTTTTTAAGGGACAGCCATGTTCAATTTTATTAAAAGCGAGTCTCTTGCTTAACCCTTCATTTGGCAAGACATAAACTGTTTGATTTTTTCAAAAAAATCTATTTAGACCTAATTGTTACTATCAAATAAAGTTAAGAAAAATAATAAAAAAAATATTTGGTTGATATTTTCGCGAAAAACGATTGTTGCTTATTTACCACATTGCCAAATAGGGGTACTTAAATGAAACATTGAGATATATTATAGAATTAATTTTTTAATATGAAAATCATGAAAAAATCAATTGTATTTCACATTTTATGCATTAAACTAGTTTTTGGCCATTTTCGCAAAGTCGACAACGACCTTTTTCTTCAACAATTGATAGATGACTTATGTCATCATACTTCACAATTATTATGCCGAGCCAATATTAGCTTTTTATTTTCTCTTTAGCTTCTGAAACTGGTATGTTACCGTTATCTGCTATAGTTGTTGACTTCAACACAAGAAAAATGTGTTTATCATTTAAATCAGTTCAGCGGTATAAGCGTGAAGAGAGACAACACAGAGACAGACAGCAAATTCTTCCTCCCTCCTAAAATGCTGTGCCCGACAGGGTCCATAATTGCATCCAAAGTAATTACTATACCATCTCTGTAACATAATCCATGTAATACATGTTTGATTTATTGGGTATTGACACTCTTTTGTATTGACAAAAAGCTAAACCTATTTTGTTAGATGTTTGGCACTGTTGCTTCTAGGCAACATCGAGGTTCGGAAGAATGTCATGTATTAGAAAACACAGTTTCTACGCCAAATATTGCTTTATATGATTAGTTTGATTTATTATGAACAAAATTTAGACAAAACAAAAACAATTGGAGTTCATAAAATAGTATAAAATCATAAAACTTCCGTCTTTGTTATTGTCATTGCGCGTCATCTTGGCGTCTGAAAGAAATTTGGATATGAAATCAGTCCCAAACTCAGTCGACGACCGATTCACTAGTGTTTTGCTGAACTAAGCTTCGTAACAAAATCGAATGATTTGTACAAAACTTTTTATTTCGTGCTATAGAAATATTCAAAGTGGTTGTTGCTTAAAAGCATCACTGCCAAATGAAGGGATATAGGTACTTATCATGTATCCTCTTTGAAAATACTTAACAAGTATTATTATGCTGGTTAATGAGAAATTTTATTTACCTGAGGAATATTTTCCTCTAGGTAAATATTTGTCTCAAAAATACTTCAGTTAGCAGTTAGAGCATTATAATTTAATCAATTTTCTCGGAATAAGAACGAAGTTTTTGATTTCATTATATTACATTTCCAATTAATTCTGCCTTTGAATCATTTGATAAAGTTTCGAAGAAATAAAGTCAATTTCTGCCTGGTTTCTGCCTGATACCTACAGATTCCAAAAAGTTACAAAATGATTTCATCATCATCATTTCAGCCATAGGACAGCCACTGCTGAACATAGGCCTCCCCGAATGATTTCCATTTTGATCAGTTGGTAGCGGCCTGCGTTCTTTAGCTTTAAGATGTCGTCGGTCCACCTTGTGGATGGACGTCCCACGCTGCGTTTTCCGCACAAAAAGGTTAAGCAATAATGTAATTTCTTACTACTGCGTTAAGTAATTGCCTTGTTGATTTTCTAAAGTTTCTACCATTACTTACTTGCATTTCCCCAGGATACCTCCTCTTGTCAATAGTGTGATCACTCCCTTCCATCATGTCTGGTCCCCAGTGAAAATGGATTTGTGATAGGACATGTTTAGATAAAAATGGTCCTCCTTCTAAATATGGCCGCTCCGTCTTCCATTTCGCTCCTATAAGAACTAGTAGAGACAAAAAATATGAGAGCCTAACGCCCGTATTCACTATTCAGCAAATCGAATGTACAGCGTTGAATAGATCTCTGTGATGGGTTCGTGTGTCACCCTGTGCGTCCACGCGTACTATGAGACCTCATAGTAATGTTTGTGAATACGGGCGTTAATTTGCCTAGATTGCATAGTTACCCTGAGAATAGTGGTAATTTTAGGAAGCTGTCGTAATTATTATCTAATCAGAACTCGCTGACTAGGATTAGGCCGAATGTGTTCATTAAGCTTACTGAGCTTTTCTTGAATAACAAGATTCAGAATTGCAGGAAATTAAGTAAAGTACTTTGAATGTTTTTAATTTTATTTATTTAGGTAAAATGTAATTCTCCCACTCAGTACGTGAGTGACGATCGTATATTCCTCCCGTGGTCAGACATGACTTGTTGTGAAAAGTAAAGTTTTATTAAAAACAGCTAGGAGACTTACGAGTATATCCCGTATTGGTCATCTTAACCTTATGAGGGTATACATCAAAGTTGTACCACTTGAGTTCAGGGCAGGAGTATTTAAGAGACCCCGTGATGGACACATCTATGGGGGTAGGAAGGTGACCCTCGAACTCACTCCAGTAGTATATCCATTCTACGGTTCCGTATGGAGGTACAACTTTTTCCTCTTCTTTCGGAGCTGCTGTTTCTTCCTCCTCTGAATTATTAAGAATAGGTTACAAGCTTATGATGGTAAGGCATGAATAGAATCATTGGTAGAGATTGCGGTCTTTCGATTAGAAATTATGAAACTGAAAGACACCAAAATTTCACTACTTTCTTGCTATTTGTAACATGCTGCTGTAAAGGTAGTTAATCGTAGTAGAACAGTACAATTTTATGGACTTCGATAGTAAGCTGCTTGTTCTATCTTCATGTATTTGTAGTAAAGAAAAGTTACCTGTTTGTACGACCACAGCTATCTGCATTATTTAGTACACAATAATTTTTTGATAAGAATTTGTAAAATATTTTATCCCAATGCTACAAACAACTACATTTTGAAATGTTTTGATGGAAAATGACACCAATATGACGTAAATAATTTCCTTATTACACAAACTCCGTTTAATATAAAGCTGGATTAATATAATTAAATACATGCTTACTTAACTGTATTTTTTTCCATACTGTAATGGAGAGAGAATTATTTTACATTAAGATTATGATGAGATGCACAGCATTTGATTTATAATTTCTTTTGCTATCATTTATTTAAAAGACAATTTATTAAATGGACTCTTTTGTATAAACGCCAAACGTCAATTTCCAAAATAAATAACCGAGTTGAAAATGAAAATGTAATGTCGTAAAAGTTATAAATACCTACCTATTGGTAAAAAATAAAACAGATTATTCAAATTAATTGAGGTTTCAACAAACAAACATGGAGAGAAGGGAAAATATCGATATAAAAGAGATTATCAGGATGAGCGATCACATCGAGCCAGATCACGAATTACTTGTTTGGGAAAAATGGATCAAAATTAGGCAAGAGGAAACTACGAGACTGGGAAAATTAACTAAGCGCCCTCCAGCCGATCTGACAATGAACCTTTTAGAGAAAATTCGTGAAGATAAAGAATGGAAAGTTGCTTTAGAGCATGCTCAAATTAAAAAGAAGCCTTCGTTGAGAGGAGGACTTTGGGAGCAACCTCTTAGATTAAAACAAGCATGTTTTTGTCAGCCCATTTACGAAGTGCAGAGAACAGCGGCTGAAAAAGGAACACCAGCAGTAATTGAGCACATAGGTGTACCAGATTTTGTCCAGGAGAAAGAAAAGGGGTTAACTGGAGAGCCTAAACGCAAGCCGTGTGTGCAATTAGATGCAGATTACGTAAAGTACAGGAAAGATAGAGAAGAACGACTCGAAAAGAAAATCAAGAGAATTGATCCTTTTAGGTAAGTTCCATTTCTTCTATTAAAGAGTACCTTTTTCAATTTCATCTTATTTTTATGAACATTATTTCAGACCTCTCATTGGTGAACTGATAGTTCGTGGTGGAAAACCTAAGACTCCCGTGAAAAAACTTCCTCCGTCACCTAACATTACTATCACGGAAGATGGTCCATACGAGCCCGAGATTACGGCTGTCTATGCTATCAGGATTAACAATACCATAATTTACAAAGATATACCTGGACAGAATTTAGCATGTTTGGATAAAATAAAGAAAGAGAGCTGGCATGAAGAATGTACCTCTTGGACGTACTATTTCAAAGTGCCAATAAAAAGGGCTGGTCGTTGTAAGCTCTATTTGAAAAACTTAGGCACCGTCACACTTCGTTATTGCTGGAAGAAACTTAAGAAGACTATCCCATTTATACCAGAAGACATTTACGAGCAGGTATTTTTCTTCAACAAAAACGAAGATGTCATATCCCCTGGACAGAGCAAAGTATTTTTCTTTACTTTTGTATCCGATAAACCTGAGATATTCAGCGAGTTTTGGGAACTCAGTTTCTGCAATATTTGTTTCTTTGATACCTTAGCTGATAAAATAGTTGTCAATTTATATGCTGATTCCATTGAAGATCTAGAAAGTCTTCATAGAAAAGTTAATGTACTTAAATCGAGAATTGATATAAAAGCGGTTTATAATATCGTTAGAGATATGGTCGACGATGCTGTGACAAAAGCCAGCACTATAGAGCCTCAAATATATCCATACAAGAAACTGTTTTTGGAGTCTGAAATGTTCTTGATGAAGAATCCAGTATGTTATTATCATCAGACAGAGGTGATGAAGATGAAAGATCTCTACACTGAAATGGTTCCAGGAGAACTTTGGGATTTGTCTATTACTTCGTGGAGGGCAGCAATGATGGATAAATTGTATGATGAGAGGATGAAATACTTTGAGTTATTGAGGAAGTCTCATAGTGAGATGCTAAAGCCCTGGTATGAGGGTGAAAGTGTACTGAATCAGAAGTATAGAGCTATGAAGTGGTTGCTGGGAATGATGGCCGATAAGTTTGATGCGGAGTATGAGCGTTTGTTGACTGTCAGTGGAATTCGATTGCCAGCAGAAAGTCAGTCTGAGATCCTAAGTGAAAGCAGACTTGAGCTGGACTTGGATCCACGTAAAGTGAATTTAATGCGAAACCTTTTCTACATGTACGCGTATGAACACGTCGTCACGACCATCGAGATGTGTGCTGGCGTTTTGAGTAGCATAGATTTGAATAGATGGATCGAATTTGACTTTTGTCGCTTTTGAGTTGCTTATTACTCTTTAAATTGACAAACTTATCATGTTCTTATTTTCTTGTTATTATATTAAGGAATGGAAGGCATTTTGATTAAATCTCGTAACACTAATTTAAAGTTTTTATGATTCAACAGTAGGGCGAAATTCGTAAAGGATTTTACGACTTGTTTAACTTTCGGAGAATTCACCCCTAGAGTGTCACACTGAAATTGGAGTTTGTTTTGGTTGTGGTTTAATGAAAATGTCCCTACTTCTAAGCGGCGTGTAATTTTGAAGAAATATTTTATTTGAACAATATTTTTGCCTCTGAAGGGATTTGAACCTACACCATGCAACCTTTCTCTAGTCGGACGACTGATGTGGCCATTGAGCCTCGTAACATTGATATATCGTGTTGAATTATTTTCAGTTTGAAATTGTTATTGGCAGCGGAGTTCTATCATTGAGAGCTCCAATCACTTTTCCCTTTTCCTCCAACTAAAACTAAGAAAATGAAACGAAGAGTTTTGAGTAAAAATATATTTTCTAATAAACGTTGTCATAGCTTCGCCTTGACTTGCTTGACGTAAATGACGGAATGACCTGGGGGATGACGCTGGGTGGGTCGCACGTTCCTCTCGATCGGCTTGTGGTCGAAGCCCTCCAGTTGCCTCAAGAGGCCCAGCTGTGGACAATAATTATCATCAGAAATCAGTTGCAGAAAGCAGAAATCAGCTGGCTGACAATAGTGACTGAGTTTCTTGCGCTGCTTCTTCTCAGTACTGGCCCATTTATTGTCGTGAAGCAGTGGTAGGGTTAATACTAGGACGTGTAAAAGTGCTTTTTATAAGTCTACTAGCATAAATAAATGAGTGAGTTTTTATGAGTTTTTGAGTTTAGTTTTGTAAAAAAAGAATTACCCATTTAAAAAAGGGGAGGTTTTCAGTTTGAACCTGTACGAGTATGTTTGTGTTTTTGGTTGAACCGATTAAAATTTAAAATTAAACTATATTATTTAATTTTCTGGATTTTACTCTTAAAAGAGAGAAATTATTTTTTTTATGAAGACACCGCAGTGCACATTTATTAACAACATCTGAATGCCTAAGATGTCCGCCGTGATAATAACTTTTATCGACGTCAAAATGTATGGGCAAAATCGATAAAATGGCGGCGTGATAACCGCTTATCGCAGCGCGCATCTTAGGCCTACTGATCTCAAATATTGATTAAATCTCTCCCGTTTAAGTGCACATGAGCTTTACGTTCGTTCGAATTCGAGTCCGAGCTTTACGTAATGATGGTGAAATTCAGTGTGTAAAATTACCCGCATCTGCAAACCCAATTTCCGCCTCCGCAAATGATCCCAGCATATAGGTAAGTTCATCGTCATATCATATTAATATCATTATAATTATGTTGTTAAAATATTTATGCTCATGTTGACTTAATTTGATTTGGTATTTATAGAATGACAAATTTTATTTAGTGTTGTTGGTTACACTTCATGAATAAGAAAACTAGCACCATAAATTATGGNAGTGTTAACATATTTTAAGTAAAACTTCTTCGATTTTTGTTAAGATTGAAGCAAGGATCACTCAATCCACATGCACATAAATTATGGTGCTAGTTTTCGAACCATTATGGTTCGACACAAGACAAGAAAAGAAAGAAAAAGAATTGTATTATGCAAAAGATACGGCATACTTAAGGCGGTCTTATCACTATAAGGCGATCTCTTCCAGACAACCTTGAGGATAGTTATTTAGAATCAGCAAAGTATTATTTTATTTGTAAGAGATTGTACTCCAGATCAGAATTCTTTCATCCGTTCGTTCGTTCGTTCGTTTCAGCCAAAGGACGTCCACCGCTGGACAAAGGCCTCCCCCAAAGTTTTCCACAATGAACGGTCCTGCGCTGCCCGCATCCAGGCTCTCTTCCCGCGACCTTCACCAGATCGTCGGTCCACCTAGTACGTCCTTCATCCAATTTTCTGTATTATAATAACATACTGAACCGTCTTAAATCGCGCCATTGAATCTCGTCAAAAAAAGGTCAACAAATTAAAATTGGAGCTTTTGATATTATTCCACGTCATTTAATATCGGATGGGAAAAACAGGAAAACGTTTAAATTACTTTTTTGTACTAAAAGATTGAGAATTGTTCGCTAATAGCGCTACCATATTATTTATTATTGGATTAGTCTCTACAGCGGACTTGCTCTACAGAATTTTATTTGACTGTTTCTGTGTTCCCTAGCTCTTTCACTAAGCTTAGGCGTAGACCACCAACTTTTAGTTGGTCGATAGTTGGGCCCGACTCTAATATTTTGTATGAAGAATTGGCCGATACCAATGGTGGTGTAATGGGCGGACTTTCATACATACCCATACTGTTTAACAGCCTGACCCAACTAACGGCCAACTAAAAGTCGGTGATCTGCTCCTTGGCTAAGTGCTACGCTGTCCACGTAGCCTCGCTTTATAGACGAGTGTTTGCCATTTTACGTTTGGTTTACAGTACAATGTACGCCAAGTGTAAGTCCCTTCAAGTCAGAGGTGAGTTCAGCGTCGTATTTTGTCCAGAATTTTCCAAAATAATTTTTTACCTGTTCCGCTCCAATTTGCACTGGTTTCTCGTATATGATCCAAGTGACGCACTCTGTGTAGGGCGGCGTGGTCAATGAACCCTTGTACGTCACGTAGTTCCCTTCTTGCAGGTCTGATGAGTCCATCCAGGATAAGGAGTCTGCAATTGTCAAGGAAGTTTGATCCTTAATTCTTGGTTATGAAAGACCTTTTTACACCTTGATTGTGGAAACGACTTGAACGATTGGTGGCGTGCTTTGAATTTTGCACGTGTTCAAAATTAATCATTATGTTTTGAATAAGACTTCAAAGAAAAAATATCTACTGAGTGTAATTTAATAGGCAAAAGGAAAAAAGATTGTTTGAACTGTGTGTAATCATAAATAAATCTACGATAAAAGATTTAAGATGTAAAAAAGTCGATTTTGATTGACCAATAAAAGGAATGATCGGGAAAAGTTAAACCCATTGCTTGATAAGACAAGTCTATTTTTTTTTTAGTTCATTATTTATAGGTATGTGTATTGTGTGCAGCGCATTGAACGCTTATTCCCAATGACATAACATCTTATTCCCTACTCAGTTAACTGTCGAGTCTTTTATTGCAAAAATATCATAATACTTTATCTCTCATTTAAATGTTCTGCTAGATGCCCTAGGCAAAAAATGATTCTTTGGTATCTTCGTAGAATCTAAGGGAATCTTATAATGGAAACGTCAAAAAGAAAATTAGTTTTACAGTCGACGCAAATAATGTCCTCACGGTCAAGTCTTTACACATTTATTTACATACACTATCAATAAAAATTTTGTTGAGCTCTTTTTGAACAAGAGACTGCACCAATATTGCATATTTCATATTGCTCTACAATTTACTGCATCCATATTACTTATTACTTTACCACCTACGTCTAAGGTTAAGAAACTGACCTGACGTGACCTGCACTGCTTTCTCCAGCTGTTTGATGCCCTCAAGTCCCTCTATAAGTTTGTCGAACCGCGGATTGGGGGCGTTGACGGCTTCCAGAAGGAATCCCACCACCGCCAGTCCATCTGGATGGCCTACAGCAGCCTCCAAAGAGTGGTATTTGCTGTTGTAGTGGACGAAGTGGCATTCAGCAGCGTATCTGGGGATTTAAAAATGGGCGGTGTTGAATGGGAATAAGGTGTACTTTAGCATTCAGCGCTTTGCTGCAATCTCAGATCATAGAAGGGAATAGATGTGAAACGGGGGCATGGCGCGTGTCTCCGCGATATGCCCAGAAACGAACATCGGCCGCGACGCCAGGTTAGTCGCGATTCAGTCGTACTGAGGAAATGTTCTCCGATATTGTTGGATAATGCGTCGTAACGTGCAATAACATAAGTGAAACGAAGAACTACAGGAACAATGAAGTCATTTACCACATGTAAGTATTGCAAATCCATTGGTATTTTGCTTATAAATAAAAAAAACTAAACATTTTTACGAACGAATTCAGTGCCGTGACATTTACTGCGATATCGAAATTAGTGGTGATAAAAATTCAAACACGTTGTACATTGACGATTTAGTTAGCAACCACTTTATGTCATGCGTAACTACTGCGCAATGTATTTTATTTCTTCCGATATCCACTGACGCGTGAAAATACACAGTACGGCCGCATGTGCCGGTCGTAACATAGTGCAGGGCTCGTGTTCTAATACGGTTTCCTATTATCGATAAATAGAAGTAAATTATTATTTTCTATTTTCTAATTTTGAATGAAAAAATCATGAGTTGCTTGCGATTTTTAAGTTTTTACAAAAACAATAACAATAGTAGAAGGGATTAGTAACTGTCAACTATGTAATTACTATAAGAGCTAGTTGAAAGCCTAATATAGGCATTATTTTTGATAAACATAGGCGGTACGAATTTCGCCATAATTAAAAAGTTAATGCGCGATAGTAGTTAATAATAATTACAGTGATCCTGTTATTATTATTAAAGTAAATAATAATATATTACCAATATTGTAAATACTGGTAAAAATCGCAAGTACCTACTTAACCCATGACTTTTCATACAAACTTTGTCAGTCTATAACTTCTATACTCCATCGATAACGACATTGAGCTTTGGTTGGGGTAAATTAATGTAAGGTAACTTCATTTAGTCCCAATAATTGATTCTGAGTTTTTCTTCCATACAAAATGGAACTGACTCCTTTATGCAAAAATCGTTAAAGAACATAAACATAACGTATAATAATAAAAAGGTTTTCATACAAGCATTTTTTAAACCAATTTCGAGCCTTGCCCCCAGGATTTAAAGTATCGATATCTTATCGACTCCATTTTATCTTTCTTCTCTCTAATTGCTTTTTTCAAAGTGTGCGTCACGTCACGCGGACAGCACTTTTAAGCCGGTTGCACATGTTGTCGTAGACTCTCAGTCGCTTTGTTTTTACACAGTTGAATGTGTGTGTGGGAGCTGTGGTGGGGGAAATGTGGGGACACTGGTTCTCGTTGTAGTTACGCGCGACTTCATATCTATTCTCTTTCTATGATCTGAGGCTGCAATATTTGTCAGATGATGTCCAACCTGGAAATCATTGGCGTAAATTCAGTTGTGGCCGTCCTGTGACCGAAATGATGATTATTATAGGTTTTATAGGTACTATTCAAGGTCGTATTTTGTTGGTATTATCTTCATCTTCTCTTATTATCTGTCCCATATTACATATATTTTGTCTATGTGTGTGATTTCTCAACTCCCGTACTACAGTTTGAGCGCTACTTATTTTACAGTAGTTTGTTGATAGGTATGCAGGGATCGAACTGCGTGCTCTGACATAAACCCAACTAGGTAACCATCAAAATATGCTATCTGTATTTCTAGAGGGCTAAAGTCTATTATGCTCACCCGTGTCCATCTAAAACGTGTTCGCATCCAGTGAAGTCATCAACAGACCAGTGGAAGTGCATCTGCTCGAAGATGTACTCGCCCAGCAGTGGGCCGCCGTTAAGAGTGGGCTTCGCTGAAGACTCGAACGTGAAGTAAGCTAAAAAAAAAAAATAAGAATATGTCACAGGAAAAGAAGCTTTTCATAAAAGGTTCGAATTCGAAAAATCTTTGCTTAAATGGTAAGATTTTCTATCTATTTGAGGTTCCACTTCCACGTTCAATTAAACAAGTAATCAACGTTTATTCGTTTTTCCTTGATTTCTTCCTCGATTCCAAAATAGCTGAGACAGTGTTAACGTTCTTATAATCTGATGTTCTCCTTTAACTATGTGCAAACTTATGGATTCTTTTGTTCATGTGTGAAATGATAACTATCATGTTTGATAACTATCATGTTGAATGCAAAGAAGCAATAGGAAATGAAATATTCGGTGTCCCCTTCCCCTTCTGACCCACCTACCAGTAGTGTCGTGGGAAATATTTTTTCCCTTCTACCTACACTACCAAGGCAGTAGTGTCGTGGGTAACTTACATTTACATTCCCATCGACACTGTTTTAAACAGTTTTCATAGTAAGTTTGCTATTGATTAGTATAAACAAAGCAGTTCTTGGTTTTCAGATCAATACAAGTAAATATTTGTAGAGTGGCGAGTTGTCTTAAGTTTTTTTTTTGTTCTTATTAAATCCAGTTAAATAACTTTGAACAATTCAAAAGTTTTTCTCGTGAATAAATAACATAGGAATTATGTTAATATCGTTACCCTGAAAATGTTGTTTACAAAAAAAGAAAAAGGAAAATGGTTAAAATATTAACAGCAGTTAAACCAAGTCATTTATCAGTGTCAAGAGAAACACCGTATTTATCATGTCACCTAAATACAAATGGTAATAATTCAAGTTCAATATATATAAATCCTTACTTGTGTACCATGTCATAATATTTGTTATCTTATCAACTTGTCGATAACAGGTCTCTGATTTTGTTTGATATAACTTTTTGTTTTCGACTTGTTTAGCACCGAAGTTAAACGCCCGTGTTCACAAACGATGCTTTCTTAAGTGAAGCAGAAAATCGAACGCACAGCGTTGAATAAAGCTCTGTGATTGGTTTGTGTGTCATCTTGTGCGTCCACGAGCACTGTGAGACCTCATAGTAATGTTTGTGAATACGGGCGAAAATCTTGTTAGCGTTTGAACTGTTGACTGTAACCATAAGTAAATCTCTAAATACTCCATGTTTTTATAGGAATGCCACAAAAGTTTTATGATTATAAAGGCACTCGACAAGCTAAAGGTAGTTGGTTCAAATCTTATCTGAGCCTTTTTAGTAGAATTGATCCACCTTTTTCACAAGCCAGCCAGAAAGAAGGAGAATTTGGTTTTTTTTTTTGCGTAAATTTTGATCAAATAGCTAGAGCGGTTCAGATTTAAAAGCAAATTTTTCATTATCAGCATAAAGTTTTCTAACAAGGAATATTCCATTACCTGTCGATTCAGTAGGTTAGTATATTATACTTAACTAATCCTGAAATTAAGCTGGTCTCTTACCTGTGTGTCCATTGTTGACAAGAATGCCGTTGACCTCGTTGTCCCAGTAGCCCCTGAAGCGAAGAGGGTCCAAGGAAGACCAAGTGGGACACCGCTGCAGCGATATGGCGATGGGGGACTGTGACGCTCTGAGCTTTGAAATTTGTTCCGCTGAAAAAGATATAACATCTAAATAAGTACCTAAAATAAGTATGGTAATATGGTTAATTTTACAGACTACTCTAACACAACAATATTACATCTAATCTTGTCTAACTAAACCTGTCTTATCTCGTCCTTCTTAACATAATTCTTAAAATCTTAAATACCTACCTAATTTATATTTTCCAATAAGATAATGTTATTGTTTATGGAATAAATTACTATGACTATGACTGTGACCATGACTGTGCTATGACTGTGGTCTCTAAGTATTACCTACACTGATTTATTCTATAAAACAACCTACTAACTAATAATAATGGGAACCCTTTTAAATAAATAAGAACATACAAAATTGATTACCATAAAATAATTTTTGCTATTTATTTGAAATTATAACCGAGACTTATGATTTAAACTTTATTCAAAACGCTCTGCATTGCTAAAATATTCTTCCACGGAATTACTTAAGTGGGAGCTGCAACATTTAATTCAACGAATTATGGAAATAAGAGCGTGTAAAGTCTAACTTTAAGACATTAATGGAACGTTTACAGTATGTTTATGCGAATTTGCATAGTTCAGCCGAAGTTTCTGACCTGAATTAATGTTCTAGTTTTACAAAGTTCATCAAGGATTTATTTATTTAAGACTTGCTAACGCCAACTTGTTTTAAGACGAAATCTGGTGAAGTGCTAAAGTTTTGAAGTCTATGCTTGGTGATAATGTGGGCACAATCGTTGTCGAAATCGATTCAAACACTTTCAGTTTTGTAAATGCCTCATTGATGGAGATAATAACATCGTGGAATAGTACAGTCACCGTCAAATAGTTAATGACACTAAGGCTGAGTTGCACCATCTTACTTTAACTTTGACAAACGTCAAAAATCTGTCAAACTCCATACAAAAAGCACTGGTTATCGTTATAGTTACGGTCAAAGTTAGGTGGTGCAACTCAGCCTTAAAGTGGCCAAGAAGTTGATAACACAACCCAATTTTAATTGTAACAAAGACGTGTTGCGAACTTTTTGGCTAATTTTGGTGTTCGTTCGTTTCAGCCAAATGACGTCCACTGCTGGACAATGACAAAGGACAAATTTTGGTGTGCTGTCAAATAACTTTGTACAGTCGACAGACGAGTTTGTATAACAAAGAAGCAACTCTAACATTTACCTAAGTAAGAGCCCGCAGTGTTTGGTTTGTACTAGTTATGTAATAAATACGCCAAAGATAATTACGAAGCGTAATAACAAATACCACCAGAATAAAATATTATATTACGTTAGTGTATAATGTTATCCACCAATCTCCAGGCACGTATATATGTACATGTCAGTATTATGCATAGTTTTTCCTACAACTTCAGGACAACATAATCGGTATTGTGCCGTTTCTGGGAAGTTAGTATTCAATAAGGTGAAGGTCAAACCTGAAACCACAGATGAGCAGTGGCAATGTTACGTAGACGATATTGATATCGATATTTAGGTTATCAATTAAAAAAGGAAAAATATAGTTAATTTATGGTAACAAGCTCATGAATCGAAATCGTATTCGAATAGTTCTACCATTGCAAAAAATTTAAAATCAAACACGTTTCTCAATTGTTTTCAATCTAATAGAAACAAATGACATCCGAAAAAGTCGTTCTCATGTTTAAATAGAGAACCTTTTATATAGAAATAAGCGTTATCTATTTCCAAATCATAATAAGTCCATTCTTTTTCCGGGATTCGGAGGACTGAGTAATCAACCACACAGGCCTCTCCATACCGATTTAATGAAGAGGATACTTTCTCCTTATACAGGGTGATAGGCGAAATGGTCGACTGGTTTCTGGAGTCGACAGAGGACACCTAAATATGATAATTTTAAGTCATGTCCCTTATTGTGAAAAGAGTGATTAGAAGTTTTAGTTTACCTTTTTACCTTTACAAAAATGTTTGTGTGTCACCAAAACCCATTAGCTTTTAGCTGTCATCAAAATTATTTTTTCGTAACAGGGACAATACAGGACAAGGAAACCTTTGTCAAGCAGTGGACGTCTTTCAGCTGAAACGAACGAACGAAACGAACGGACTGGGAATAAATCTCATTAGGACCAAAAGTCAAAATCATATTACCAAAGCAATAAGCATCTAAAGCTGAGTTGCACCACCCACCTTTGACCGTAAACATAACGAGAACCAGCGTTTTTGTATGGAGTTTGGCAGATTTTTTGAATTTTGTCAATGTTAAAGTAAGATGGTGCACCCAGCCTAAACATTTTTGACTGTAACAAAAATGATCACACTTTTCACAATAAGATAGATGAATACCTATGATTCATTAGTCAAATTGATGATAGGTATCCAGTGTCAACTCCAGAGATATCTATATCATTCCGCCTAACGCCCTGTATAATACGAAATGAGCATTATTTGTACAGGCTGCCCCGTAACGCGTGGATCATTGTCAGACTATAACTGGACTGGCCTGTATTATTTCCTATCTAAACAACAGCTCTCTGTAAAATGCTACAATTGTTTTGAGATAATTTGACTTAATTACAGTAAATCTCTACGTTACCCTTTTATTCTTTCATTTAGAGTAATTCGTTTGCTCTTATTACTTAATGCCTAACTTTTGCCCACTTGGGATTTAAATATAGCTAATATCACTCACAGGAATTAAAGATACCTAACTATCATAATTTCAAAATCGGGTTCTGTTACCTAAAAGATTACCTACTTTAAACAAACTCATCAATAAAAATGTTTCCTATTCTTAGAGAATAAAGACGATTAATTAATTAAAAATATTAATTTAAACAATAAATTGATTATTGATTAGGGAGTAAAAAGAAAGTAAAGATAAATTAGTGTCGCCTTCATATCTTGATGATTAATTTACAGGACAACATTCCTTGCACAGTAGATAAATCTATAATTATTATACTGTGTTAATTGTATGGGCTGACATCAGACGGACTGCATCGCAGCTACCAGCTACCGTGCGCGGTCATAGCGCGTGGTCGATATATTTAACTGCATCACAGAATAAGTAATAGTACAGGACTGCATGCAGTTGTACATACGGCCAGAGTGTTATCTATCCATTTCCGTTTTTGCGCTCGCTCTCAAATGGTGATTCTTTGCGATAGAAAGAGACGACATGGGCAGTCATTGTTGCCGATAGAACGTTCGACTTCGTGCAATGGTGCAGTCTAGTCGTGCCTTCAACTTCACGCGGTCGGCTACACAGTTACATTTTGTGGTTGTGTAGTGTTACCGCGCGCTCCGTTCGCATACAGTTACTCTGCAGTTAGTATTGGAGCCGAACGCGCGTTGGTTGCGTCGAATGGTTTGAAAAATGGTTTTCGACACCGAATTCTTCATTTCTTTAATAAAAAGTAAAGTCAGCATATGGAATTATAAAACTCCAGAATATAGTAACAAAATAAAGCGCAATAAAGATTGGGCTTTTGTATGCGAATCAATGATACCAAATTTTGCAGAAAAGAATAATAAGGAAAAAAATGCTATTGGTAAGTTTTAAATTTTTTATTATTTTCTTATACACCACTACATTTTTATCACCGAAAAAAAATCTGGGTAATGAGTTATTGATACTGATCCTATTTATGTAAAAAAAAAGTTAAATAAAGTTACTCAATATTTTATCCCAAAATTGGTAATTTATGGACACACGCGTCGCTAGCACTATTTACGTAAGATAATGTAACATTTATTACAACTCAAAATTACTTGAAATGGTCTGAGTTAGCTAAGCTAAGTAAGTAATATAACACTGGAAGTGTGGTCGAGGCGTGAGCGAGACAGACAGATCGGGGCAATTTGCGAGCGCGTACGACTACTCCTAGCGAGCAGCGGAGTGCCCCAGCTGTGACGCGGAAAATACGGACTAAAGAAAATTTTATTAAACAATACTCTACATTTTTAACACATAAGTAACCTGTTAAAATTATTTCGTTGATAAAAATATGTAGTGGTGTATTAAAAGATTTTTGATAGTAATAAACAATTATTAAATAAATTGATATGTAGCCTAAGATGTTTTTATGGCACGTTGACCATGAGCTGTTAGGGAGTTCAAAAATTTGTATGCAAAAAATAGTTCAATCGTATCTAAGCAGGCGTTGTGGTCATAAGAATGTCCCCCGCCCCCTCTATAAACTAAACTGCAGTTGGCTTGAAAAATCTGGAAAAATTCATAATGATAATGCTTTTTATAAAATTTAAAGGAAAACTATAACGGTTAAGATATGTAGCGTCAGCGTTTGTTTAATAGACAAAACACAGTAGGTCGCGCGTCACACGACTGACGCACATCTTATTGGTATATATAAGCAGTTAATAATTCATAAACTGTGCTCTTGATTATCGCACACGCATCCAGCTGTTTCGTTTTGTCGTCTCCCTGCTCAGGAGCCACAGATAGATCAGTTAGTTTAATGCCCGTTTTCACCATCAATCCCTATTTTTAAGTGACCCCTATGGTAACACATAACAGGAATTTTGTTTTCAAAGGGGTCACTTAAAAATTAAGGATTGATGGTGAAAAAGGACATAAGAGTAATAGTCGTCTAACTCATGTACCTATTAAAAAAATTCGTACCTCATAAAAAATCATTAGAAGAAAATATGAAAAGTGACTTTAGTTAAAGTATAATTGCTTGCTTCTGAAATATATTGTGGTAAGGAGGGACAACTACGGAACCCTACACTGCGCGTGCCACGACACGCACTTGGCTAATTTTTTATACTGTGAATGTGAATAATCAAAATATTCAAAGACGCAGGCCGCTACCAACCGGGCAGCATGGAAAACATTGGAGGAGGCCTATGTTCAGCAGTGGACGTCATATGGCTGAGATGATGATGATGATGATGAATGAATCAAAATATAATTATTAATATCATGTTTTTTGTTTATTTACAGCAATTAAACTACAGGGCAGATGGAAGGTGTTAAGAGATGGTTTTATGCGAAGTATAAAAAATCAAACTAAGAAAAGTGGAGCAAAAACGAAACTGTACAAGTATCATAAACAATTATTATTTTTAAAAGATACAATGACTGTTAAAGGCTGGCGTGATCCAGGCGGCGCCGGGACTTCCAATGTACAAAGTGAAATTACACCTGATGAGATTCCTACAAAAAAACCAAAACGAGCCTCAAAGGAAACATCATTGGAAACATCATCTGACAATAGTAATATTTTAATTGAAAGCTTGACTAAAAACGTGATGGAAAAATTAAGTAGCGAGGAAAAAGATTCCGATAAACAATTCCTGTTATGTCTGCTGAATGATTTCAAAGCGATACCTGCTGATGATAAACTAGACGCGAAAAGTGACATCATAAATGTAATTAGATATTACAAAAATAAATCTTCACATCAAAACGAACCTCAAAGAAACCAGCCTTCGCCTCCAGACTATTTCAGAAGATACACTGCTACACAATATTCGAGAAATGTGGCAAATGACTCAACACAAATTCAAAATTCCAACAGTTTGCAATCAATGGGAAGTACACACCTCTCTTGCAACCAACAAACTCCTAGCCAGAGTATTTCATCGCCAGAAATGTATGAAGACATCATGATTGACGTCAAACCTGACACTGACCTACTGGTCTAGAATCTAGATGCTTGGAGTCAACTGCGTGAAGTCAGATGCGATTGCAGACAACTGCATGCAGTTGATTATAGCGACTGCGTGCGGTTGCTGATGCGACTTCGTGCGGTTGTTGTGTTGCAGTCCGTGTGATGGCGGCATAAGCATTATTGTTCTTATTTTTACGATCTATTCATAAGTTATAGGTTTTATCTTTATTTCTGAAGGGTTATCTCGTGTGATAAAAAAAGATAATACGTAGTGGGAAAACACGCGCGATAGAATATACGGAAACATCAATTTCTAAGCCAACACTCTATTCTAGTATGCGGGGTACTTTATTAAATAAAAAGGTCTTTCAACCCTTCAATGGAACTCTTTCTTAAAAATCACTTAAATCAAAGATTTTTATGTCTTAATAAAATTGTGAGAGTGACATTTTTTATAGCTGAACATCCACGTAAGTGAGATGCCAAAATTATAATTATTAGATATGAGGTTATTAATAAACTTGAACTGCGAAGCTAGTAAAACCACTAGGATTGTAAAATGGAAGAAAACAACCGCCACCCACTCTATAATTCTCTCTCACTGGTCTGAAATTCACCACAAAATGGCCACGCCAGTTGAAAGGAACAGGAAATGTGGCTGAATTCTCTCTGAAGTACACTTCCTTTTATTTAGCACAGAACTCGACAACTTCAATCTTTTAATCCTTTTCAATCGAAGTACAGAGAAGTGTTAGTGTATACTTCAAGTTTGGCCGTTGTAAGCTGAAAAGTTTTGTATCCATTTTAAACAATCGCATTGAATTAGAGTCAATTTTAGGGCAGATTTCCTCTGATCTTGTAGAATGAGGGTTTTCGCGAATGAAAAATCCGCCAGTTGGCAATACGTAGACGCGAGGTCCAAATGCTGCATGATTGGTTATTTTTGACATGACATTGACAGATAATAAAATGTCAAAATCCACCAATCACGCAGCAGTCAGACCCCACATCCACGTCCCGCCATCTAGCGGATCTTTCATTCGCGAAAACCCTCATTTAGTAAGTAAAGTCAGCTTCAAAATAGTTCTTGACACCCAAAGTGGCCAAAAAGTTGACAACAAAAACAGTTCCAAGTAACAAAGACGTGTTGCGAATTTAGGGTGTCACAAACTATTTGACTCTGTCTGTACCTACTAAAGAATATTGATCCCATACTTGCTGAAAACTCTAAAAAGTCTTAACCCGAACATAAATTTGAGCCGATTGAGATTAATATAACCTTAACATTAACTTTCAAGTGATGATAAATCGATAAAAATGTAGTCTGTAGAAGTACAGTCAATACTTAGCATGTCAAGTAAAACAGTGGAGGATCTTATTTAATTGTAAGAGTGGCGATTTTACTACAAAAATGTGTAGTCTGATATTATGTAGTCGACTCTGATACCTTTTGTCTCCGGATAAGATAGTAAAACGTTAAACTATGGCTGAGCGTTTGATAAATTATCCTGTTATCATATTTTTCATTGATTATTTATTATTAAAAGGCACTATTAAAACCTGCACCTGGTCTTCCTAAAATAAATTAAAACTTTATTAAGAATACTGACTCACCATTATGGTCCTAAAAGGTTCTGATTGGGTCAACTAACTCGAAANGACTGACAAAGCCCGCAGCATCGCTAAAATCAAGTGGCAGCTTGGGCTAGGCACATAGCTCGTTCTTGAGTGGTGACGACGAGTCGGAAGACGTGGCGTGGACCGACCACACCACGACTATTCCGTATCACACAATGCGTAGGTACTTTAAATAAAATTATTTTTACGTCGTACCTATTTAATTAAAATAAAATCAATAGACTCGGATTTATCTCAAAATACCTCTTAGGCAATAGTACAGAATACCTACCTACTTATACTTTAGTTTTGATTTTCCTAAAAAAATCGACAATGTGGTTAACATACACAAAATCATTACGGAGAATTTAAGAAGCAAGATATTTCTTTAAATACTTTATACAGCAAAAATATTTTAATACAATTTTAAACTGCAAATTTTGTACATAAAATGGTGTTAACTATTTTTATCAAACAATGAGTTGGGCGAGATATTTATCATGGAATTGGTTTTTAGCGTGTGTTCCGAGTGCTCACTTTACTAGAGCTTTTATTCTGTACTAGTAGAATATATAAACCCTGTACTCTCAGGGTAGCATTGTGGCTACTTCTGCTAAAATTAAAACCATACCAAAGAAACTTAGTCTCAAGTTCCAATTTGTAGCATTAACGTAAATTTTGTGCACTGGTGAACTGAGGGCCCATCGTCTGATTGGATTTTCTTTATTTGCAGTAACTATCCAGAGCTCTTATTTTCGTATGTAGCCCTACGATTTACCTTCTAAATATTACCATTCATCAAAATCATCTTATTTGGTCAGATTCAGTAATTTGGTATTTCACATAGTTCATGTGAGGGACCACATTCGGCGGGTTGTAGCGTCCAACTTACAACACCTACAAATTTATCGTTCTGGCTACATTTGTTTTAGAGGTTCTGCTAAATCTTTATGTATACGAAACCTTCGTTTTCCACAGTGGCCTCTCGAAGGGAACGCACATAATCATTTTGGCACACGATGCGCCAAACACCCTGTATAATATTATAAATGCGAAAGTAACTCTGTCTGTCTGTCTGTCTGTCTGTCTGTCTGTTACGCTTTCCCGCTTAAACCTCGCAACCGATTTTGATGAAATTTGGCATAGAGATAGTTTGAGTCCCGGGAAAGAACATAGGATAGTTTTTATCCCGGTTTTTGAAACAGGGACGCGCGCGATAAAGTTTTTCTGTGACAGACAAAATTCCACGCGGGCGAAGCCGCGGGCGGAAAGCTAGTTAATGATAATTATTGATGTAAATGCCTCGTTGCACGACTTACCTTTGAACCTATTTAAAACCAATCAGATGTAGTCGTATGTAAACGTCAGCATAATATCATGTGCGTTTGAACTGGTCTCTTAGTTCACAATGATATGCTGACGTCGGACGGAACATTGAAAAAAAAAAACTAAATCCTATGACATCTTAAGCAGTTTTAACAGGTTCAATAAATAAAAAAAAGGACCTTGATAAATGCTGTCGACTCTACATTTAAAATATATTAAAAAAAACTTACCATCAGAAGATGATGTCCCCGACGCTATGGCCGTCACAGACTTCGGGTTGATTCGCATTATCCTTTTCTCCATTTTAAAAATTAAATTAAAATAAATATAATATATTATTCAACACAGAACACGTCTGGTTTCGGATTGTGTACGTCCGAAAACAAATTGATTTCTTCATACCTACATAATCCAATTCTGATTAGATAGTAGCTACTATTTTATCTTGTTTTTGACATAGCTGAAAGGATTAAACATAGGTATACATATTTATACGTTTATAAAACATTTTGCATTATTAATTTTATTTATAAAAAAATTTGTTTTTTTTTTATTAACACTTTCACCGACAATTCGTCATTTTCGGTACTTCCACACATTTCTTCATGTGGCATTTTGCAGACCGTAAATGGTCATGCAAGTGACTGGAATGTAATAATCTTCTGTAATACGCAAATAAATTTAGTCCAAATCAACTGAATTCTGTCGACTGTACAAAAATGAGTCGATATCAATATGTCAAGACACAAATATTTGAAGATAATATTAATAAATCAGTGATTAACAAAGTTATCTCATGTAAATAACTCATAAATGTTTATGTAATATGTAACCATTAATATGTTTTGTTATCAAAAAATTATCTTCAGCATGTCAGAAAAAAGCACATAAATCTACGAATAAGAACCATGGTATCGTACCTATGTAATATTAATTATTTTTAATGTATTATTCATAATAATCAATAGGTGCGATTTTGCAACAAACAAATCTAGAGTCAAGTTTATTAATGATTGTTTAAAATTATGAATTTTGGGTTCGTTTGGACATAATTTTTCCTAAATTATTGTATTAACTACTTTAGCGTAATGGAAGAAACCGCTATTAGCGTATTTATTAAAACAAAGAAAAAACAATGAAATTATACAAAGTTTTGATTGGATCTTACAAGGACCCTTAGCAGCCTCTTAGCGAGCCAGTATTTTAAATTATATTGTCGTGAATAAATCTTTGTCTTATTGTGTTGTTAAAATTTAATGCCAAATTAAGGATGTCTAATAAAACAGAGCAATTTTCGTGAAAAATGTGGGTATTTCTTTGTGTTTTCATACATTTTCACAGTAATTTACACGCAATCCTATCGTGTATTTTATGTTCTCATTATAGCGTGGTCTTTACGGATGATTTTTGTGCAGATCTCTCTAACACGTTTCAGCCAAATGACGTCTACTGCTGTACAAAGGCCTTCCCCAAGGATTTCCACAACGAACGGTCCTGCGCCGGCGCAGGAAACTGGTTTCGAAAACTGGACGCGCACCGTCGACCAACGACGAAAACGCCCTCGGCTCTACTCGCCGCAAACCGCCGGGCAAGACGCACGTACTTAGCCTACTCATATATTTTTTTGTAAATTTCACGTTACGAAGTAAATCGTTGTAAACATCAAGAAGTCTTGCTCATTTCTCGACAACCACATCGTCGTCCTTCAAATGGGACTGATTATTCTAATACACTTTCCAATTTGAAACACACTGAAAAACATCTCTTATCTCTATCTAAACGACACTGATGCATGTTGTTTCCATCAATAGTTCGTAGATGAAGGATTAACGTTTGATAGAAAGAATTTCAGATAACTGTAACAAATGGCCAACGGAACGGCTCTTCCGATAAGATAGTCCGCTTTAACTGGTGGGTTATGAATAAGGAAAGTGACTTTTAAGCTGGGTTTCTGTGAGAAAGGCCATGCATCGAGTTAAAATTTTCCGAATTTGCAAATGTCGAAGGGTGGTTGTTTATCAACAGGTTATCCATATAAATTCTTGTCTTGAAACACTCTTTTAAATGAAAAGTTAGTGTTATAAAAGTAAAGGATCATAATATTTAGTCAAACTGACGACTTATAATTTGGATTAACCCTTTAACAGCCGTTCAGGTACTCAGTCTGTATTTATTATGATTATACGCATATTCCGGCGGTTAAAGTGTTAATTAACTCGTTCATTTGAGACTGAAAAAGCGCCTAGGTAATTAATAAGATCTTAACTTTATCTATTTTAAATTATTATTGAAATCAAAATAAGTTCTTGAAGTTAGGGACCCAAAACTTAGTTATTGAAATTCATGAATAAATAAACGTTAGGTCGAAAAAGTTAAACGTCTGTTAATAATTATTCAATCATCTCTAAATAATAAATTGATCTGTAGACCTAGTATGCGCGCCGCGATAAGCGGTTATCACGCCATTTTATCGATTACGCCCATACATTTTGACATCAATAAAGTAAGTATATCTAAACAAACCGCAGACCGTTTGTCTGCGTATTGTCGGAAAAAACACGCAAATGTCGGTCGTCGGTCCCATCGGTCTAAATCCCGCAAGCACACATTTCGGTCAACCCACCACTAAGGGCAAACCGCAGACGGTTGTGCAAACAGTGGACAAATTTTGCGAAATCTGATCACGGTGCGCACCTCAACCCGGCTGGTGTGTCAAGTCAAAGCAGAAATAATGTTATTACCTAGTCAGAAGTTCAGTGGAACGGTAGCTTAGAAAACTACTCCGTCTAGGTCAATTTAAACTGCGAGGCTAGTTGATAATTCCGCGATCAATAAATAACAGCTGTTCTGTTCGACACATGGACACATGGTGCAGCCTTCGTGCTGATTGCAGGCAACCTCATTTATTTTTCACCAGCAATGCCAGCCACTTTGGATACGTGCTCGTTTTCTGGTCAATTCATCCGTTCATTCGTTTCAGCCAAATGACGTCCATGTCAAAGGCCTCCCAATATTGATAGTCAATTGACCAGGAATATTAATTAATTAAAATCTCTCATTTCTATGGGATTAGGTTTCACCAAAAAATCGTTCGTTTGTTTCAGCCAAATGACGTCCACTGCTGGACAAAGGCCTCCCCCAAGGATCTCCACAACGACTGGGCCTGCGCTGCCCGCATCCAGGTTCTTCCCGCGACCTTTACCAACCAAACCAAAAATTAAAATACCTAAATAAATAATCGATATAAATACGATTACATATCATTATGCTAGTCATATTATTATTACGTTACGTTACGTAACATCAGGTCTAGTAGTCATTTCCGTTTTTTCTTTTGCTCTCAAATGGCAAGTTTTTTGCGATAGAACTTGGTACCTAGTTAAAACTGTGGCTGAAGGATATAAAATTATCGTTGCACCGACTTAGAGCAACAACAAATTATGAAATTACGCAAGTAACTAATACGATAAATGAAAATGAAAATGAAAAATGTTTATTTCGTTAACAACAACAATTACTAGGATTTGAGGTGGACTCTTTATTGTAAGTGCAATGGCACCTGTGCCAGACAGAAGGAGTCGCTCTCCCTTAACAAATTAACATTAAGCAATTTTTTTTTATCATAACCAAAAAGAAACAATATCACCACATATTTTAGGTTGCGTTTGGTGTGTGTGTGAATTGATAAAGTGATGTCAGAAAATAGAAGAGCTTGCTAAAATCCAACTTGCCATAATCACTTTTATTTTACGAATGATCAGTATCAGTCATCAATTCATTAAACTGTGATCATTTAAATGTAAACAGTGAAAATTTATTTATAAACAAACACATGAAAACGCACGCAGAAACCAGAAATGGAAATGATTAATGATCATTACACTAATTGGATTAATATCGGAACATGCATTTTCGCTCAGCGTCAATTTGGGTAACGTGATGCTCCATTTGGTGAGTTCCCGTGTGTAAATTGTCAATTGACCTGAACGTTTGCGTTACGGTGATTGCAAATACATATTATTATAGCAAAATAGTAATATTTTGTTTACTGCCGCGAACATAGTAATAAGGTATTTACATAAACGGTGAATAGTTTTCAAGAAAAATTACCGATCATAAAACTGCATTGATAGGTAGCAATAAGAGAAAGAGCACTAGAATAATAAAATAATAAAAGAAATTAAATACTACAGAAATGAGGAGATCCGCAAACGAACTTAAGTCTTTGACATAGCCCGACGGATTAGCAAGCTGAAGTGGCAATGGGCAGGGCACATATTACGCAGAACTGACGCCAGATGGGATGGATTTCTAGGCCGCATACCAGAAAACGCAGCGTGTGACTTCCACCCACAAGGTAGACCGACGACATCGTAAAAGTAGCAGGAAGGCGTTGGACACAGGCCGCTAGCAAGGGGCAACATGTAAAGCATTGGGGGGAGGCCTACGTTCAGCAGTGGCTGAGATGATGATGATGTTCTGCCTACACATTATGTGTAGTCTGATATCCTGTCGACTATACCAAAGTAATGAGTAGGTCATCTTCATAGAAACGCACCGAGCGCGGTTTGTATGTGAGCGCGCCAATCTAGGTTAGGTATGCGGCGCGCACTCACACACTGATAAAATTCGACGCAACCACGACTGGCTCCCCGCTAATCCACGCAAAATTTTGTCAGTGTGTGCGTGCGCGCCGCATAGGTACATATTGGCGCGCTCACATACAAACCACGCCCGGCCCGTTCGTTTCTATAAAGATGACCTACTCATTTGTATATAATATTCTGACTATATCCCTCAAGTGATTTTTCCTTTATGTCTTATTACTTTATTTTAGCAACTATTGTAACATGAATGAGCGATATGAGGAAAAGTGAAGGCAATAAGGTTCAAGTTACTGATAGCTGAACAGGTACTGAATTAAATTAGTGAACACGAGAACCCATTTTATTGGCCATTCACATTATGAATTAACCTTTGCTCTTACTTAAGCCGATCCTACACGAGCGGTATATACAGGGTGGAATTTTGTAATGCCACCTGGAGGGAAAGTACTTTTAATATTGTAGATAGAAAAAAAATCTCTAAGAAAACATTCCTTTATTTTTGAAAATAAATAGAACTGCATTCAAAGATTTTCAAAAATTTGCTTGCTACACCCGGGAATCGAACCAACTAAAATCTGTAAAAAATTAGGTACATCCTGTATTTTTATTGCATCGATCTTTAGGGTTAAGTATAAGGATTAAATCTCTCCAACAAACGTGATAAATCAAATGAAAGGAAAACCATGAAATCTTAAATTATCTTCATTATATTTTACAGAAAATTGTATGGATAGTAGAGAATTTTCGAAAAATTGTCGAAAATCTATGAATACAGTTCTCTTTCTTTTCAAAAATAAAGGAATGTTTTCTTTCAGGAAAATTTTCTATCTACATTATTAAGAGTACTTTCCCTCCAGGTGGCATTACAAGATTCCACCTGTATAATAGAGTCCAAACTATTTCCTACAGTGTAAGAAATAGTTTGGACTTTATTTTGAAATTCAGCGGAATGTGCTTTAGAAAATTAGTGGAATTTTCCGCTGAAAATTCTAGATTTACTCATATTCATAGAATCATTCATAAATAATGAGTAAACCGAACACAAAATCGCTTGACTCTATTACTACGAAATAATTTGAAATAGCGAACTGAGTGGGTGTTGTTTACCCACAAACCACGAATAATAAAAACCTAATGTTCGTTTTGATAAAAAAAAGTTTTGCTCTCATTATTAATTCAACGTTCGGTTTTGCATAAAAATTAGGCATTGGCGATGTAAGTATGTTTATTACAAAATGTATAAAACAAGAAATAGAGAGCTGAAATTTCTGATAGCTGTCAGCTTTTTCTTATAGTTCTTGCAACTCACGAAGTGAGCTTTATTTGTGTATGTACGTGTACATGCAAAACTTTAGAAAAACGAACAGTAGCGAGCCACCACACATGTAAACTAATGTAAAGGTCACTCGCCTTAGTGAATTGCAACAACTACACCTGTTTCTACAGCCTGTATAACGTTCATATGGAACGGTATAAGCTTTATAGTGGCAAATTAATACTGACTGCGAGTCTAATAAGTTACTAAAGGACATTGGGAACTTTAATATGAGAAAATGCCCCACGGCGGACAAAGATGAAACGTATTTTATTTCAAAGCTTTATACTTGTAGGTATATTCACTTAAAGCGCTATGTTGTGAGATATGGGAATTCTGAGATATGACGAGTCTAAGTTGAAAATATATTTTGTCTAAAATGATTTGATATTTTTACATGTTATGTTGATTGGCATTGCAGAGTAACCAATAAAAGTAAATAAAATAATATAAATAAATAAAAACTATAAATAAAATAATATAAATAAATAAAATATTATAAATACTTAAATTAATATTAGACAACATCTCATATATTACTCCAACCCAAAATAAGTAGCTAAGGCATTTGTGTTATGGAAATCGGGAACGACGAACCACAACACACCCAAACCAGAGACAATGTGAAAAGATCGTTTTCTATATTGTCCCGGCCGGGAATCGAACCCGGGACCTCAGGATTGGCCCGGCACACCTTGAAAACCGGTGTGTGCGCCTCTCCGCCACCGAGGTCGTCAAAAATGTTACCTAAATGTAAAATAAAATAAAATATTAAAACTTCATTTTCTCAATATTCCCATATAAGAGAGAAAAAAAATGCACGGAAATTCATTGGATATTAGTATGTATCATCTGTGATAGGTTTCGTTTGTGTCCGCTACTTTTCGAAAAGTGGGGCAAAAAGTTCCCAATGTCATTTCATTTAACGAATTTAGCAAAATAATACCTAAAAATAAACTCCTAAGAACAAGAATACTCGTATACTCCTAAACAACTTTTTAACTTCTTTACGTATTTATATAGTATAAATGTACAAAATATGAGTATTATACACTTGTTAACTAGCTCTTAAGGGTGGGTAATAAACTTTGTCGACACGCAACTTCGCAAAACAAAAGATAAACAATTTTAAAACTCACAACTCGCTGGTGCGGTTTTTAACCCTATAGGGATAGGATTTTGACCTCTTGTTACTACCCACACGATAAAGGATAACTTTATCAAGATAACTGAAATTATCAGCTGCAATATCAAACATGCAATTACGTCTACCCCCAACGTCTGGTTAAATGTTCTACCAATTATTAGTTTCTTAAGTACCTACCAACAACAGAGTAATATCATGTACTTATAACGGAGTATATTATGTACTTGTGGCAATTATGCGACAGCAGATGAGGTCTGTAGTGCCCTGAAGACACTAAATTGATCTTTATTAAAGATCCCAGAGCAATAAAGACTGGTTTACATCATCTGGATTCGCTATATTCTCTCTTGAACGATGAAAAATTTTATACCAAGACACAAACACGAACCTAGGTACATTTTGTTTTCGTTTTGTGTTACGAAATCACTTAAAGTAGTTGACTCGGTACTAGTTTGCACCAAGAACGTACAGTCTGAATTTTTCACTAACAATGACTTACTTATTAAGGTTTAGTAAAGGCATTGTTTAGTAGATTTATGTATTTGTCGATGGAAAGTTAAATGAAATCGGCTATCAAAATAATGTAAATATATTTCCTGGATAATTTACCTTAAATATTATTAATAATAGAAACCAGGGGTTCAAGACAAGTAAAAAAACTAAAATAAAATATTATACCTTTTTATTAACGCTACCACTGAGGCCCCAACACAAACACATTGATATTATATTGCTAGGACTTGAAGTAATAAGCCTTCCTATCATTCAAGGGCTGTGTACTCCTGAAGAATACCTTTCCATACTCGCCGGGGAGTCCTAGCAAAGTCCGTGCGGACTCCACAGTTTCCTGAAAATATAATAAACAATGTTATTAATAAATGATTAACTGTTTCCACTTATTGTTGGTTTTATTGCTGGGCCACATACTAAGAAACTACACGAGTAAGCTCGTAAAAAATATACATTGGTAATAAACTAGTTTCATAGTTTTCCGCACAAACTATAGTACACAAAAGTACAGTCTGCGTCAAATAATTCGTGACACCCAAAAGTGGCCAAAAAGTTGACAACATCATTCCATTTGTAACAAAGCCGTATTGCGAACTTATTGGCTACATTGGGTGTCACGAACTTTTTGAAGCTGACTGTACCAAAATAAATTAGTGAGGATAACATTTCAACTAAAATAGAAAATCAGTTTGCAAAATAATTAATTTAAATAATCTCATTTCTAGTTGTAATGAAAGTTAAAGTTCCCATGAATATGTATGTAAAACTGCTGTTTTTCAGAATTTAATAATTTTTGTAATTCTTTTAAAACTTTCTCGTTGCATAATTAAACTATTCATAGTAACCTAAAATACTGACTAAGCAAATTAAAGAAGTATGACGGATAATTAAATTGATTAAGAGGTTATTTCAAAACTGAATAGGTATTCATAAAATACTGGTATAGTCTATCCAATATAGCTTGATTAGAATGACATCTGTCATCAAAAGTAACAACATAACTTGTAGTAGCGATCAATGAGAGCTAAATATTGGCGGACAAGAAATAATTCACGTCTGACCTACAAACAATATTTTCGACGATTGTGCTTCCAATAAAAATGATAATTTCGTGTAAATGCAGCGTTAAATTACACCAATAAGTAGTAATTCGAAATTATAAAAATCAAGCTAGAGTATTAACGACGTCTCTACAAGGTTATCTCGAGTTACAAAAATGTTAGTGTTGGGACATATCGACAAATGTCATATTAAATTAAAACTATATTTTATGTAAAAAACATATTTAACAAATTTTTTTTCTAACTAATTTTTTAACATATTTAAGTCAAGTTATACGTTTTTCTAAATGTTCACTATTAAAAACCAAAAAAACATTTCATTCTTAAATAATCAAACATCAGAAATCAATCACCGGTAATTTTTTGGGTATTCATAGCACCGTTGCTCTAGAAGAGATGCCCACCGCCCTCTATCGAGAGGAAAAAACCACTGAAGAACACTGATGATGATGACTACGACTTAGGTTGTACACCCTGGCCTTGACATGAATTTTAAATTTTACTGTCTTTAAATTTAAACCATAATTGTCATTTTTATGAATAAAGATATGAAGAAAAATTGGGTGCATTATTTTATATCATTTTTTCGAAAACTTATCGATACATCTATGTGAACCGTACGAAACATACCCATCACTAGTCACATTCGTTTGACAGCCGTCATTCTAATCAAGCTATATTGGATAGACTATAGTAACTTGACTTCTGTAAAAGTATTTATTTAGAAAAGTAACTCTTGCAAAGACAGTGACTTATCTGTTCTTTCTAAATTTGTCTTTCTGAAAGTACTAATACGATTGGATAAACTTTGGAGTTTCATGTTCCTTATCTATATTTACTTGCTGAAGTACAGTCGAGAGCACATCAGGATTTACATCGTTATTTTCAAACTCGCACTTATTTTGTAACTGTTTAAGGTGCTACAGAGTTTACTTTGACGTGCCGCCGTCTGTAATCCTCTAAAACTGATCTATTCTAAAACAAGAATGAAAACAATACTTCTCCAGGTGGAATGCACTTTCAATCTATTTTGACTTTCGTCTAGACAAGTCGTAAAATATGATGCAGGAAAATCAGATTTCATCCCTAAAATTTTTGACCAGTTGGGTGTAAAAATACGAAAGCATTTTACATGCAAATGCACATTTTATGCAAAGTTCGTAATAGATAACGTCTGCATCAGGGATGTTATGGATATTCGTAACCGTAACCGATTCAAAAGTTTCGGATAGTTTCGGATGTAAGCAGTTTAAAAATTATTTTTTGTATAGCATTATATACATATTATTATAATGCTTAACAGCCTGATTTACCTTTATAATGCCATCTCGTATCAATTTTTGATTTTTTATTCGATGTAAAATGTGCGGCCATGAATGAACCGTGTTGGGCAACTATTGCAAATTGCATTCTAAAGCACAGATATCCGTAACCGTAACCGAAACCGGCATAATAATATTCCTATATCCGTAACCGTATCCATAACCGAAACTACATATCCATAAAATCCCTAGTGTCTGCATTCACCAAATCTGCATAGGTACTTATTCAATTTAAATCATCTACCTATTGATCTAGCGCTTAAATCACTCAGTTCCTGAGGTATGAGTGGCACGAGGGTGTCCCTGAGACGTCGATGTCAACGAAACTTCAATTACTTTGACTTTAGCAAACGTCAAAAAATCAAAATAAAAAGTATTTATTCAGTTTAGACCACAAAAAATCTGTCAAACTCCACCCAAAAAACGCCGGTTATCGTTAAAGTTACGGTCAAAGTTAGGTGGTGGCAACTCAGCCTTATTGTAACAAAATTATATTTTAGAATTTGTTGGGGAAACTATCTTTTTTTTTTCAAATTCAAATTCTTTAAGTTTCTAAAACTGTATTGAGAGTAATACGCTCGATCTAAAATACATTACACGTTTGTAAATTACTTGATTTATTTTACTACATTAATTTACTTACCTACATCCTACTAATTTATAAATGCGAAAGTTTGGATGTCTGGATGTTTATTACTCTTTCACGCAAAAAGTACTGAACAGATTTTGTTGAAACTTTACAGAATTAATGTTTGTAACCCAGATTAACATATTATTATAGGCTATAATTATACCGATCACAGCACATAATTTCACGCCAGTGAAGCCGCGGGCAAAATCTAGTATGTACACCAAACTCTATCATACGTCATACCACGAGTTTTAACAGGTATTTTTAAAAGATATTTATTAATATCGTAAAAATTATAGCCTTAATCTGACCTATAACAATACTGTATAGTGTTCTTAATAATTTTTGCATGATACATTAATAAGTATACGAATCCATCATAAATACTATAGGGTAGGATGAGAGGGTAGTAGACTTATATTTCATAAAATATACTTGCACAACTTTTGCTTTTTTATAATTCTAAGAGATCCTTTTACATAAGCCTAAGAAGGATCTCTTTTCAAAAATTTACTAAATGTTGTGATAAACTATATGTACTCGTATAACTTGACGTATAAGGCACAGTTTGAAGCTGGTAACCATAAAGGTACTAATAAATTGGAAAAAAATCAAATGATACCGTGAAATAAAATAGCACAGCGCCATCTCATGGCAGCCCTTAAAACAGAATTTATAGCGAGATGACTCGGCTAGTCGCCAGAGGTCGCGATTCGATTCTGCACAGATTCTCAACAATTTTGTCGGCTTGTAACTAATATTTTATTTTAATAACTTACATTATGATCCAATATGCGACAAAATTTGATTTGACAACTCGTATCTAAAGGTGAGTAAAGACTAGTCACTAACTAGAGCATTTAATTTTTTTTTATCCACAACGATGAAGCTCTTGGCCTGTATCTCACCTGATGGTAAGTGATGATCAGGGCAAAGGTGGAAGCTAGCTTCACCCGGAATTCTCAACCACGGAGGAACTGGCTATCTTACCTCTAACTGCCGGAACACAATAATGCTGTTAACATTGTTGTTATGGCGACAGACTTAGGTAAGATGGTGGTAGCTAGCCAGGCGGACTTAGAACAAGCCCTACCACCAGCCAAACCGAACAGAAAAATCTGCCCCCACTGGGAATCGAACCCGGGACCTCTGCGTCTGAAGCAGGTGGTCTTACCACTAGACCACAGAGGCGGTTAAAATTCTATGTAATGTCAGGCCTGGCTCACTCCGCGCGGTACATCCGATAATTACCTACAGCGAAGCGCCCCGCCGGCGGGTATTATATCTAGAGATGGGTTATACTAGGTAAATTTGATACTAGGTGCACCTATTCCAAGTATTTATTAATACTTGATCCAAATACCTATTCCACCTAGTACGTAGTAATTTACCATACTTGACGCGACTAGTGCGGACTAATCCACGTATTATGACTTTAAAATACAATTTTCTTTGAAAAGATACAACCGTATAGTAGTATTAATAATGCAATTTGAAATTGAATAATAATGTTTTTGCTGGCTGTTGATTTATTGATATCCTCCCTTCATACTTCAACAGGCTATTCCTATCTCACACCTGCCTGCGCTCAAATTTGTTTGTCAGACAGAGACGGAGTGAATCTCTACGTTCGCACATAAGCTTAGCGAGAAATACGCGGTGCGCGTAATACACGATTACGGATTATGCAATAATAATCTCTATTACTTTGATGGTAGGGTCGGAAATCGTGTAATTTAAAAAATACTAGGTGGACGACTACGGATTATGCAATAATAACCTCTATTACTTTGATGGTAGGGTCGGAAATCGTGTAATTTAACCCTATACTTGGCAAAGACGGTTTTGGTTAATATTTGTGATTTACACTATAAATATTGGATTTAGGACGAGTAAAAATCATGTAAAAAATACGAAAAAAAATCTTAGGTATGTAGTTTTGGAAATATAGTATGTATCCTTNAACAGCGTAAGAAGAGTTCAGAGGCACGCGATAGAAAGAGACAAAACTTGTAGGTGAATAAAATTGTAGGTACGTATGCTGTGCGAGCTGAATTCCACTGTATCGCGTCGTAGCAAGACTCGCATTTATTTAAATCGTCTTGCGGAGTAATCCTTCTGTACCTGTACTATTACTTATTCTGTGGTAATGTATCGTTATTCCAAATGGTCTAATACAGGGAAAATGTACGACGTTTGGTTCGTGAAAAGGTGAAACGCTAGAACATTTCATAAAGCGGATCGTTTTTAGTTACGATTAGGTAAATGCTCTAGTGTCTATACTCACCTTTAACTTTTTGATGCAGAAGTTTCGTTTTTAGGCGGTTATCACACTGCGCCGCGCTCCGTCGCGGAGCGCGTGATTTTCATATAAAAAATCACGCGCGCGGACGCGTTGTTAGTGTGAAGTGCCGCGCGTGTTTTCTATACAAACTGAGGTACTTGCATATAATGAAAAAATCTGTCGCCCCGCGCTCCGCAACGGAGCGCGGCGCAGTGTGATAACCGCCTTACTGTACAAAGTGTTACTAATACTCGTCTACTTTCTCTAATAAAATAATTTAAACCTAGGTTAAAATAATAATTTAAACCTAGGTTTTTATTTTACAAAAATTAAGAAAATAAAATATTATTTTCTTAATTTTTGTACAAAATAAAATCATCTAGATGAGAGCTATAGAATTTGTACCAACCCTAGTAACAGGCAGAGTCCTTCCCCTAATCATCCACAGTACAGCTTCAGTGCACGGCGGCGCAGTCATCGAACCTTGGTAACAGGCGTATTCCTTGAAGGGAGGGCTGAAGTGACTCAGGGGCTTTGGAGTCAAACACCCATCGATGGTGGTGCTGGCTACGGCTGTCTTGATCAAGTCATTCAGACCTTCCTGGGTGTGGTTTGAGTACTGCGAACAAAGGTTCAAGTGCTGGTTTAAAAAGGTTTAAAGTACGGCCAACTAGGAGCGATACAAAAGGTCGATTCGACTGTCGAACTGACAATTTATTCTGTCTCTTCCCATCTTGTGTATTTGTCGTAATGTCTCGTTCTCCCGCCAAAATATGTCAAAGTCAAACTCCTGCTATTCCAAATGACCATGACATTGTGTTTGTTTACATTTGGTATCGCTTCTCGTTGGCCGTACTTTAGTTGCCATACAAATTATTCAGTGTCAGATTTTATTGAAACATCTGACATGGCATAATCAGATGTGTCCTCTGTGTGTGTGATATTTCTTAGAGGACAATGAGGTTGACTCAAGTTTGCGATGTGGTTAAAGTGGTATGGGCACAAAAATTACATAGATACACTGCCAGTTTATTATGACCTATTTGGGAATTGAATCTCTGAGTCTGAATTTTCTTACAGTCAAATAGTTCGTCACACCCAAACTGACCAAAAAGTTGACAACACAATTTTATTCCAATTGCAACAAAGACCTATTGTGAAAGTTTCATGCTTACGCAACTAATACATAAAGTAGCTAAACGTTTTTAATATAAAATTATTATTATTGATAATATTTTAATCTTGTCAACATGGAATAGTTATTTCCGACTTTCAGTACAAACTTATTACTTATGCTTATCGTATATCAGATGTGGTCTATGATTTATAGTAGCAATCGCACGCTATCTGACATAGTGAATGATAATGACAAAATATACAATCGTCGTACATACAGTTTAACAGTTAAGAGACAGGCAACACATGCAAATACAAAAGTACGTGATAACGTATTTTTTTACTGAAATATACATTCCATACCTTGTCTTATGTATTATGTATAGGTACTTTTGTAGAGAGTTCTATGAAGACCTTGACCGTGTGACTTTGGTAATTTAGTCAATAAGGATGAAACAAGAGAGGAAAGGAAGCTATAAAATGAAATTATTGCTCACAGAATTGCCTATCTATAATAATAACAGTGGTTTATTTTAATCTTCAGCTATTTCGAAATGCAAAAACAGCATTCATATACTGGTAAGAAAAGTATACTAGCAGCTCAAAATATTTAACCTAACACTGCCCTTCGCCCATATAAACTTTTTCCACTTCTCGTTCCAACAGCTGCAAACCTATGTAACCAGGATCTACATACAGCTTTATCTACACTAATATTATAAAGAGGAAAACTTTGTTTGTTTGTTTGGTTGTAATGAATAGGCTCAAAAACTACTGGACCGTTTTTAAAAATTCTTTCACCATTCGAAAGCTACATTATCCACGAGTAACATAGGCTAAATTAAATTTTGGAAAAACATAGGGTTCAGGGGTCCACGCGCGCGAAGCCGCGGGCGGAAAGCTAGTCATCTATAAAAACCCAAACAGTGAAGGTCATGTTGGTTTCGCGTGAAATTTAAACTGTCATTGAACCCGCAACGAAATTAATCATAGGAGTTCGAAGTTAAGAATTGACTTCCCTCCAGTCCAAAGTGGATGATAGATGACAAACAAAGGTAAAAAAAACTATCTACGTAAACTTGATCCAATTTGCTATAAGTTTAAAAGAGTAAAATAATAAAAGAGTATTATTATGCTTGGTGCACATAGTACAAGCTCTGCTTAGTTTGTGACTTGACGTCGCAGTGTGCGAAGTAAAATCAATTTAATATTTTATAAAGAAAATGTACAGAGGTAAATAAAATAACACACCACAGAGCCGTTGATCTTTTTAACCCATATCATCGCTCCGACCCTTGTTCCCGGTTCTCCAGGGTGCCATTACGCAGTGCGTCAAATACTGGAAAAAAGATTATTCCGTGGACGTTGCGACCGAGTGGCTTATTTCCCTTGATATTTAGCCTGATTTCCAATAATACACTGAATGATAGAAATGGATTCGGTTTCTACCTTTGAAAGGGTTTGGCAACCCATGACCTCAGCTAAATCTAAATTAGGTACTTATCTACTTATGTTACTATTTTAGTTAGCGTAACGTGGATAATAAAGCCTCTAAGTCATTTTACAACTTCAAATACTGATATAGATTTTCATTGTATCGTATCGCATCGTAGGTAAATGTAACAGAAAGATGAAATGCCAAAAAAAAGTTTCTTGTCTAGAACAAAAAAATCTTACTAAATAATAAGACTATGAAATAAAGCAAAATCTTCACACCATTTCCCAAATTTCTGAAGATTCAAAATTATATCTCTATCAGAATTTCCTGCAACTCTGAAGACAGTGTAACCAGAATTATAGATACATTCAATCTTGATCAATTCAGCGACTGTAGACTATGAAATCCAACCGTTTAACAGCTGTAACAGTCTACATTATTTGTTCAACCTGCGCTCAGTTATGCTTGTGAACTCAACTGGAAACTACGATTGGTATGGATCGATCTGTGGAACTACTGTTCAACTATGGGATTCCATTTGTTCGAATCAAGCGAAAAATGCACGATTCTGGGAGTAGAGATGCTACAGTAAACATTATTTCGTATCTTATCTTTAAAACCACAACCATTAAATAATTTTAGCTTGTTTTTCCAACAACACAGTACCAACTATTTGTTAAGCAAGGAAAACCTGTTATTTGCCAACATTTTGGACAAGTTTTAGCGATAATTTATCTATTGTAATATTGTTTGTATGAATTTCCGTTTGTCGATGAATAATAATTAACCTTTGAACGCGATGTATGTTATTCTTTTAAAAATTTCGGGACAGATTTTATTGACGATTTCCCTTTATCAGAACAGCACAATAATTTAGGCTACTTTATTATAAATATAGGCGGGTGAAGTCATGGGAAAAAGCTAGTAAATAATGTTGGTTGAGCTTTATTCCGAAAACTGTGCCCCATCAGAAAAATTGTTAACTTACTCAAAGCTTTTAGTAAATTAACTTTTCAAAAATATCGGTACATACGTAGTGGCGCAAATTTTACACGAGTATTTACTGAACACTTACGTAAGTGACAATCTGTGTCGACCATTGAACTAAATAAAAGCGCCTGCAGTTCATCGTCTAGAGCCAAGTAGAGCAATAAATCCCTGACATTTAGCTGTCAATATTTGGCGAATTTCATGAGTGTGGAAAGGTTAAAACCAGAAAAGAGTGACATTAATTGAATTTGTCTATTTCCTTAACTCATCGGTAAATTGCATCTACATATTTAACCAAATTACGGGTTCTCTTCTATGTACAAAAGTTAATAATTTCCGTAGCAGATTATACTCTATGGTATAAACAAAAGGCCGAAACTTTCTAGCAGACTGAGCTTATTATGGGCATAAACAATAATGTTGGGTAATCTCTAAACGCTTACAACATGTTTTCCTATTAACTAGCGCGGTCGTTATCAAAACAATGTTGAGATCCTGGTTTGACTACTCATGGGATATCATCTTACGTTATTGAATGTATACAGGGTGTTAGGTAAATGGGTATATGAGCCGACACTAGCCCACGTTAACATAGTCATAAATGGTATAGTGAAGTCAGAAATTTGATATCATCATTTTAATTTTTTTAATTTTCATACAAAATAAATTTTATAAAATCCGATTTGTATGAAAATTAAAATAATTAAAATGAAGATATCAATTTTCTGACTTCACCATACCATTTATATGACCTTGTTAACATGGGCTAGTGTCGGCTCATATACCCATTTACCTAACACCCTGTATATTTCAAGACTAACAAAAGACAGTAGATTTATAATGAGGGTTGTCGCGTATGAAAAATCCGCCAGATGGCAATACGTAGACGCAAGGTCCAAATGCTGCATGAATGGTTATTTTTGACATGACATTGACAGATATGTCAAAATCCACCAATCACGCAGCAGTCAGACCCCACATCCACGTCCCGCCATCTAGCGGATCTTTCATACGCGAAAACCCTCATTGAATTAAAATTTAAATAACCTTATTGTAAGTTACGAAAATTGTTACGTATTATTTTTACGTGATTTAAAGAATAGCAATCCGATTAGGATCTATTACGATTACACTTGCTCATTCATCAAGTTAAAATTAAAAAGATAATCTAATAGAATTTTACTATCTTATTCTAACTTCGAAGAAAAAAAATAATATCTGAAAACAGTTCAGTTTATCAACAACTAAGAAATGTTGGTAGAGGGAACATTTCGAATGAAGCACCAAGCGACAAGCCAAATCCTATTCTAGATAACGTTGAATATCTAAAAGATGGATGCCCATTGAGACATCTTAATCTAAATGAAATAAATCTGGGACCAACGTTCGCCAAAGACAATGTCTTTAAATCAGTTTACAATATTATTAATCTGCTAATCGAAATTCTGGTAAAGATTCATTGGACATTAAAATTTCTATTAAGTAGGTATACATCGATGATATTTTGTATGTAAATAATTCCAAACAAAACTCTTTTTTTCTCTTAACTCCAGGGATAGATTTCAGTGCGCTCCGGTTTACAAATTAGTATTGGCCTGAGGAACAAAATGCACTATAGTTTCATTCTGGGCAGCACTTGGTCCAGACCCTGGCACTATCCTTTTACTGTAACATTTTATTTGTAAATTTTCTTTCTCCAATTTATACAGAGTACGACATTTCTGTTTCTATTTACCAATGAAATATTAATATTTTTCAGCACAAAGTTAAAAAGTATTTGTTTAATTTCATGGTTTACTCAATTTTGAATTGTATTTTATTTAGCAAATGTAATAAACTAATGTGAAGTTTCCGAAATATGGGAAAGAAAGTTCAATCGTACAGTCAAAAAGTTCATATAAACACGTCTTTGTTACCTACTTAAAATAATATTTGGTTGTGTTTTCAACGTTTTGACCATTTTGGGTGTCACGAATTATTTGACTTGAGCCGCTAAAATAAATTCAATCTTAACTTTACATCAATGCTTTAACGATTTCGATTTTTGCTCTTAAAACCTCTTTGTCAAGTTAAGAGTTTCGATTAATAAAGACACATTAAGGTGGTTTCCGCGATCCATTAGGATTACGAGTTACTTTATACATTGAAAGATTCCTATGTTCTACGAAAACCAATTTTCTGTTAACTTTATGGCGGATAAGGAAATTTCTAACAGAGCTGTTATGTCTAACAGCTCTGTTAGAAAGTTTGAAGAGGAAGTTTGTTCCAACGATCCTCTTTAGCACTCCACCAAATGTTTATTCTGAAACGCTTTTAGGGCAATTATGACATAGTTAATTAGAATGTCTTGTTTTTAATATCCTGTTTAATTGTTTGTTTTGATTTAATTAACTTGAAGTAAGTACAAATATAGTTTCATTTCACTTTTGTTTCATAATAAGTAGTACAAGTTCCTTTTTACCACCATAGCCCTGTGATCGACTGGAATCAAACGTAGGGTCCTCTAATCTCTGATAGGGAAGTTATTGCTAAAACTCTAGGGCTTTCAAAACCTGGACTTTGCTTATTAGCAAAATAAAGCCGACCCCGCTTAATTGCATCTTCTTTAATATTTAAATTGAAGAGTTTAACAATAACAAAGCTTACTGGTTGGGTTTTTATTGGCGGTCAAACTGTAGTTCCGGGCCACATAGGAGTTACAGCGGTGGGAACGAGAGACTATTCTCAAGTCCCGTAAATAACGTAGCTCGGTTTTGTTTTTCTTGAAAATGTCCCTATTTGTACTGTTAGGCTAAGAACTCACGGCGCGATTTTGCGCGGGTGAAAATCGCGCCGCGCGCTATGACACAAAATGATCGCCCGCCGATCGGGCGGTGCGGTTACCGCGGCCCGCGCGATTCCGCCGCGCCCGCTGCGGGTGAAAACCGCGTCGTGAGTTGTGCATTAGTTTTTTCATATTTGTATGTATTTGCATTTCACAGAAGCTGCGGGCCATGAGTTCTTAGCCTTAGGAATCATGGTCACGGACTGTCCTTTGTAAGGTCAGTGTATCAATCAGTCAGTGCGCCACGAATGGAAAGACAAACGTAGACTTACATTAAAGTATTGAATAAGGGCCAAATCTATATTCATTGGTGGAATCAAGTAGCAACAACCATTCCGTCTGTAGTCTAGACGAATGAATTTAAAATAACGCATTGGGCCTGCCTGGAGATTTTTTTTGTGGATTGATAGATCAAAGGCAGTGTTTTGTATTTAGGGTGATTGCTACAGTTATTGGCCCTTTAAGAGCGTTGTGTAAGTTAACTTGTGTAAAATGTAACAAAAACTCGACTTTTCTTTACTTTTTATATTTTATTATGAGAAAACAATATTGCTGCTATTTAAGCTAGTACCTATTTGGTGTTATACGATAAGAATTACAATAATAATTTTAAAAATATCAGAGATCACATTAAATTTAGCTATTGGCCCCAAAAACACAGTAATTGGCTCCTAGAAGTACAGTTATTAGCCACCGAAAAAAAACCATAAAAATCACTGAAACTTCACGCTTTGTAATTCTAACTCATTTAGTCTTTCCTTAAGATTAGCTAAGAATTCGTCATCAGTATCACTCTTATCGATTTCTTCATCTATCTCATCATCGTCAGTACCTACATTCAGTAACATTGTAACAATTGTGACAAAGATAACTGTCTTGGCCCCCCGGCTAATTACTGATCCTAATAGGTTAGGACGTTAGTATTTTAATAGCAAATATTTAAGGGTTAAATTAACTTAATCTTGAATAAAAATACAATAAAAGTAAAATTTAATTATTGGCCACCCATGGCCAATAACTGAAATAAATAGAAAACGTGGTATAGTTATTGGCCGGTATAATTTTAAAGTTATTTTGTTCCAAAACAAAGTAACTTAATCTATCTACATAAGCTACCGTTTATCTCTTTACAAAAAAACAGTAAAATTACTATAACAAGCAAAAACAATTAAATTACGAACAATATTCATAATTATATTTACCTTAAAATTTTGACAAGCATGCGGCTACTCGGACGACTCGTTGTCGAAAGATAGCTTCTGCTGTTTAGAGTGCCATCTGTTCTTACTCTGACATACTACATTGGACAGCGTATTGCTCAGAGAAAGTATTTGTGTCTCTTTTCCACTCTTAATAACGTACATATGCTTGTTTATTTTTATTTTAGCCAAGGTGGCCAATAACTATGTACAGGCCAATTACTATAGCAATCACCCTACTTAGACTTTTTTTTACATTATCTATTAGAGCTCACAGACGAGCGATAATATATCGGCGGCTGCTTGTGATTTAAGTTGGCGACAGTCACCGATAATAATCGCCGACGACAGATATTCAACTTCGACGACTGTCGCCGACGCATCGCAAATACCGCCGGCTGACAGTCACCGATGCTGCATCGCGACTCTCTCTCTTAGACACTTATTCACTAATGTATAGTCAGAGTATCAACATGTCATCATGATGGCAAAAGGCAGGAGTCAGAGACTGTCGTCGACCCTCACCTACCACTATCGCAAGCAGTCGCCGACATATTGGTCTGTCCCTCGGTTGTGATTTCTTCAAGAAACAAAAATTACCAAAATGTTGTGGCAGCTCGTAGAAATTTGGCCGATAGGGCAAAAAGTTTTCAAATGGCGACCACAATAATAATATTATCCTTTCTTTTGAGTAATAATTTTGACTTATTCCTCACATTCATGATATTATTATTCCATCTCCACGTGTATGTATTTTTATAGGTACCTTTTTACTTTGAAGTCTTGTCATAACAACGTAAAAGTTTGCAAAGAAATAATTCCAATTTGCAATCGAACAAGAAACCTTTCCACTTCTAAAGTACGATAACCATTTTGTTCATCTGTTACTCGACAAAAATACAAGCAATAAAATACATTATTGTAGGTATGTTGTTTTCTGATTTCTTCCAACAAATTGATATTATTATTTTGACCTTTTTTATTAATTGTCATAACAATAATTGTGTTCCCCCTCGCAATTGTTATGGGACAATTAGTTTAGGACTAGGTAAGGTCAGACAAATCTAAATAAAATGACGAAGGATATTAATTTATTTGGTTGCTATTTCTACTCATTTTGTTTAGACAAATTTTGTTCCATTTCTATTTAATAAAATAGTACGACCGAAATGTCATCATTAAAAATAATCTACAGCTGATAATTTCAATTAAAGTGCCAGTTGGTTTTCAATATTGAAAGTCCTCTTTAAAATTGAGAATTTATTGGAATTTAAAGTGTCACATTGACCCACGTTCATCGCGTAGGCAGAACAATATTGCGAATTTGCGATTCATGTGCGTAATTATTGTTGATTGGTTACATTCTTTGAGTTTTTGTCTTTTGATTTTTATCCCTGATCACTGAGTATTTGCAGAAGTATAATTGTTTTAATTTGACAATTACAGTCCAATATTTGAAGCGATTATTAAATTATTTAAACCATAGAGTACCTACATTATATGTAGGATTTAAACTATTATATCTTATCTTTGTGACACTTTCAACTTTCAATAGTTTGTAGTTAAAACAACTTTGTAGTTTGTAGTGACACCTAAGAAAACCGAGAAGTGAACCAATATTATAACTTGCAAGATACAGAAGAAGACAGGTAAATGTCTAAAACCTTGTAAAATCAGTCAATTTTAGGTGGAATTTAACTGCCTATTAACTACAATTAAACTAGAATATTTGGCTATTAAAACACTTGCCCGATACAACGTAGACACTGCCAGAAACGCCAACGGATCGCTCACAGATCCTTGCAGAGCTTCTTCCATGGAATTGTATTCTGCTGACAGGTGCATAACCTGGCTCTCTATGGGGTACTGCAGACCACCCACTGTGTGTTCAGAGGGCCAATGGAGGGTGAGGGAATGGAAGACGTAGCGGCGGCTGTGCGCTGCCCCTCCGTAGATGTAGGGCCGGGTGTTGTTCTTCCATTTGGCGATTAGGGTCACTGGAAATGGAGAAAAAGGGATTTAAGTTGGTGTTGTGAGGACGGGACTATTCCCACCTCACATCCCCACTGCTGCAATTCCTGTGTAGCCAGGAACTAAAGCTTGACCGCAAATAAAAAAGGCAACCAGTGAAGGTCAAGTTTCAACGGGGGAAAGTTAAACTATCATTGGACCCGCAACGAAATTAATCAGATCATAGGAGGAATTCGATTAACTTCCCTGCAGTGTAAAGGTGCTGTGGATGGGTGGTTAGAGGATGCCTAAACTGTGAGATGATTACATCGTTATGGCACTCTGGTGATTTTTTTAAATTAAATTAAAGCATAATAATGTAGTAGGTACTGTGATAATTAGATATCAGATTATCAAATTCTTTATGAGGACTTTCTTAGACCTAGCGCCTCATCTCAAAGATATCAGTTATTCAAACTTAATTTCAAAATCTCAAAAGAAATGTATCTGAAATATCATTCAAACTATTCATAATATCTTTTTATGATGTTTTAAGCTTACAAAATATCGGCTTAAATATGAATAGTTACTAAGATGAAAGTGATTTAGATGTCAAATTAAACCAACATAGATTTTTATAAGACAAAGGACATTGTCAGAAACCGCCNTTCATGTTATTTATTTACGTGCAAAATGTAAGTAAGTAAATCATAAAAGTGGAACGCCGAGCTATTTCCAAAACCCGTCCAATATTATAATACAATTTGGCTGCGACAACTACAATACAGAACATCTCCCAAATCGATGTGCATAAAATAATATAATACAATACTAGTAAGTCAGAGGTTATGATAACAATATTGCTATCAATAAGTTTATAGAATTGGTCCGCCAGGAATAATTGTTCTTACATAAAGATTTGTGTCATTTAGAACCTAGAAAGTATTATTTCGGCACTGTTGATCTAACGGCGAACAATGTATGGAGAACGAACATTGTCCTTTTATCCTCAATATATTCTGTTTATTTATCAAGGTCAAGCAAACTGGGGCAATGCAGACAACAAAACAAAGCGAATTTATGCAAACGTCAGCCTCCCATTTTATTTCTTGCTGAGATTTGCCCCACAAAATTAGGAGGGTGGGGCAAGTCGTCCACTTCTACGCATTATGGGGTCGCCCCGAAAGTTAGAAATATGTCTTGAGATTAGTCTCAGACCAGTTTATTTGTTTGGCGACTGTGTTAAACAACCATAATACGGTGAACTACATCTGATAAAAGTTGTATTATTTTCGAGAAGTTTTTTGTAAACAAATAGCTCAGTTTTCGCTGCGTAGGTACTGCTGTCCTTATTGTTATTATGTAAAGCCACATAAAGAGTAGGCCACTTATAAGTAAGTAACTTTAACAGTGTTGTAAATTAATAGTTTAAGACTGAGTTGCATCAACTTATTTTGACTTTAACAAACGTCAAAAATCTGTCAAACTCCATACAAAAAGCACCGGATATTGTTAAAGTTACGGTCAAAGTAAGTTTGCAACTCAGCCTTATAAATAGTATCATTGGAATTTTCTAGATTATTTTTGGAGCGTTAGAGCCTTTACACACAGAATGCATTTATTCAATGATTCTGAGATGACGTTAGTTAAAATAATACCTAACCTAACTGTAATCTAAACCGGGTGTGTACAGTTAACAGCACATGAAATTATTTTTTTTGATGCAGAATAGTATCTATTACAACGACATAAGATGCCACAGTGTACAGCTTGATTTGGTCTTCTATGTACTATCAATTTTGTTTTAACTTTTTTTTCAATACACACAGATAACAATAAAGTCACATGTTGCAGTAATACAATATTACGATAAGATTTACTTATAATTAGCAGCAGCTATTAATCAACTCGCTAAATCTGAGATTATTATTGATAACTAAATCTGACTGCATATTTAATTAAGTAATCGAATTAATGAGTAAAGACCTGATATTATTTGTAGGTCAGCTTAAGGTGAATCAAAAAGGGCAAGGTATTCTACTTAATGTAAACTAGGCTACATTGGGGTCTAAGTTTATAGCCTAGCAAAATCTGGCTTCATCAATATGAAAATGGGCTGTGAATATAAAGTGTGGTTTACTACATAATCTAACGTTTTGGTTTATCGATTCCTAGACGACTGGAATAAGAATTGAAATTCATGTGCGTTTTATTGATAACAACATTCGATGGATTTTTAAGCATTTATTTATTTAACAACGTTAAGCACCTAATCATTTAGTCATAAAATAACTTTCACCAAGATTATCGAAAGCACTATTTTCTTATCATAAAATAACTCATCACAAACTTCTCATATCTTTTTGAAAGTTAAATTAGTTCTAAAAGTATTTTTTCGCATGAAAAGATGACGAGAAATGTCACTTTAAGAATTAGTAAAGTGAAATCTTCAAAAAGTTTACTTTGTTTTATTCAATTTTGTAAAAATAAAATAAGTTTTTGTTTGAACTGAAAATACTAACATACGTGGGACACTATTTAAGTTGTGAGCCTAACTATGAAAACAAAGTATTTTATTATTAAAATGATATTGATTGCGTTTATTGGTATTGTCTTTCATGATTTATGTACTATTTATTTATTAATGTGTCCGAAACACTTTTCATAGCATTTTTTCCACTCAGCTTGAGGCACCTCCAAATCATGGTTTTTGACCGCACCGACAGTTGCTTCTGGCTACATAAATCGCTGTTCACGCATTTAATTTTAATATATGGGTACCAAAAAAAAAAAGTGTTTTTTTTTTGTAAGTGCTATTTGAATGCACTTGCAATTGGAGCTAGTGGAGTACTCCAATTGCAAGGCAGTGATTGATGTTATAAGTGTATGATTGTTAAAGTTTTGTTAAAATCTTTTAGACTGCTAACAATGTATGATACGTAGACTTTAAAGCTTTTTGTTGTGTCTTCTTTACGGCCATTCTCAGATGAGCTAGTTTNGCAAGTGGAACCCCAAGCTTGGTGCCAGCCATTGAAATCCCCGCAGATTAGATGAGTGGCTCCAGCCGTCTGCTGAAGAAACAGCTGAAGTTTTCCTAGTGTGTTGTTGTCATCGCTGCGGGGTTCGATGTACACGGAAACGAGGTACATTTTACGGCCATTACTATCCTTGATCTGAACAGTGCATAGGTTTGTGTCGGAGTGGTCGGTAATGCCTAGTGTGCTGAAGATCCCATCCTTAACTAGGATCGCTGCCTTGACTGGTGTTATGTCATTGGGGAATTGGTATGTTGTGTAACCGGGAAAAGGTTTGAGCCGTTTTAAATTGGATGTATATGGTTCGTTAATAAATACTAAGTCAGTTGATGTGTCAGTAATATGCAAGTTGAGTTCATCAGTTGTTTGACGAGACGTGTAAAAGCTCACATTTTCGTCACGAATGGCGATTCGACTATGCTGGTCAGTTTCCCTTATTAAACTGAAGACTTTTGGAAAAAAAGTGGCTGTTTACTATTAAGAATTAACCATTCTAAATTTCTCTAGTGAAGTTTCTGTCATATAATCGGATATTTCGTAAAAATAAGCGACCGTAAGTTTCAAAGTGTTCAGAGCGTATGGGACTTTTGTTGGAATTGGTTCATCTTAAAACACCTCCATAGTCGATAGCTGTTTATTTTCAGGATCATTATGCATAGATCCTTAATTCGTCAACTGTCACAATTTTAAAAACGTCTTTTAAAGCCTTTTAAACTTATTTATCAAACATTTCCAAGGACTAAACGACACAAGCGTCCTATTAAGCGTTTGAAAAATTTTGTGACATCCAGCGAGAAAAAAACGTGTTAAACAAAATATGGTAATACAACATTTTATTACTGCTAGTGGAATTAATGCCTAGGATTATCTCAATCCTACGATATATCACATGACGAGATTTCTCTTCCATTTTTCTGACAACATCAATGTTTTCCGCCACTATTAGTCATTTTGGACGACTTTCGCAAAGTTCACTGGTGAGCCAATGACATACAATATATACTTCATAAACTAGCGTTTTACAATGGTCAAGGACAGATCTTTATCACCAAAAGTGAAATTTAGCTGACCGCTTCAGTTTTGTATTGATTAACCACGTCGAAAATCATAATAACTCTTCGCGCGAAAATTTCCGCAAGTCAATTCCATGTTTTTGTAGTCAAGATAATTTTCAATTCAATGTTAATAATACAAAACGTGCTCAAATGATAAAAAGTTTTGAATAAGGTTGTAGTAAAAAATGTCAAACTTTTCATTAAAAGTATCAAATGTCGTCTAACAACACGTTATGTTGTCGAGGCGCACAACTTAAACAGTGCCCTAGTACTAACTAGAACTAGATTTGAACTGGTATACCTGAAACCAGTTTGTAATATTTACTCCCCGAGTAAAATTTGCAAAGATACCAGCTAAATTAACGGTTTTTAAGCAGAAAATACAAAAAATACACCTGAATTCAGTAGTGTCATTTTTTAGTGTGTAAGTTATACTTACTGCCTGAGCAATATTTGCAAAGATAATGCTTAAATTTTACCAAAAATGGTACCTATATTATGCAGTACTCATTTTTGTGTAAGTGCTTAGTCCCTGAGTAAATTAACAAAGATAGACTAAAATACAAGGTTTTAAATCTAAAAATTCTCTCTGGTCTTAGTACTTCAGGACTCTGGCTCGTTGGGAATGCCATTCAAAATTCCTCACAAATATTTTACCTTTGAACAAACGAAATGTGCGGCTGGTATCAAAGTTGTAATGAACAAAAGTTTCTTGAATAGGAAAAGGCTCAGGAAAAAGTTATCTGTGAATACATATAACAAGAAGAAAACTGGTTGAAAAAAAAATATTTTGAAATAATGCAGCAACAAGATGATAAGTTAGCTTTGGTCTAGCTACTAAAACAGGGTTTAAAAAAGTAAGAACCATATTTAAGGGCTTCTTTCAGAGTTCAGCCTAGAATTTACGAGTATATTTAATGCCTTCCTTTAGTGTTGAAACACGGTGAAGAAGCGCCCAACTGAAATATTCATAAAATAACGCTCCGAGCACTCGTTGACCTATGTTTGATTATTCTTTCCTCGCCACAGATCTCTATCCCGTTTTTAGGGTTCCGTAGTCTTGACAAGGAACCCTTATAGTTTCTATATGTCCGTCTGCATGTCCGAGGTTTTGCTTAGAAACTATTGGCACTAGAGAGCTGTAATTTTGTGGAGGTATGTATATTAATCACGCCGACATCGCGACACGACAGCGACAAAACGGTAAAATAAAATTCCGTTTTTTTTTATTGTAGCTCCCTTACATGTAAAGCGGGGATGATTTTTTTAATCTTTTACCGGAGGGGTTTTACGACTATTTTTTAATTTAGGGATCCGTTAGCAAAATATTAAAATTTAAAGTTACAATTTTTGTTCGAGTAGGGCGTCCCCCCTCTAAAAACTAAACTGTTGGCTTGCAAAACTTTAGATGAAGTAATTGCTAGCTTCTGAAATATTATAAATTGTACGACGGACAACTACGGAACCCTACACTGCGCGTGGCACGACACGCACTTGTTCACCGTACTTTCACGCCCTAATGCTAATCTTCCCGAGTGCATATCCGCGTACTCAGCAATCGTGTATGTTATCCCAGTCGACCTGTAATAGGTGAGTATGTTTGATATGTGGCCGATTGACCTGGATTGCGAGTTTAGCTGAATTAATCGGCTTACCTATTAAGTGGTGGGCCCTGTTAGATCAGAGGTGGAATTGTGTAAAGCAAATCGTAATCATTTGACAGTTCATAACGTACGATTATTCTGTCAAACGCTTTGTTTAACTGACTTTATCGTACGTTATGAACTGTCAAATGATTACGATTGCTTTACACAATTCCACCTCAGATCACTGAAAGTGATTCGATTATTATCATCGATATCAATGAACGACTAAATCTGCTTTCGACTGACGTAGATATGTTACTAAAATTAGCATAAATCTCACTTGTTTATCTAGATTGAATTTTTTTAGAGTGAAAGTATGAGTAACATAATTTTATTATGTCTAAAAATTTAAGAAGTGGGTAGTTCATGGGTGATTTATGTAGAGCTGATGGTCGTTGGGGCGGAAAAGTTCTCGAGAAGTGACTATGAACCGGAAAACGTAGTGTGTAGGCCTCCCACTTGGTGGATCGACCATCTAATGAAGGTAACGGGAAACGCCTAGTTCATTGTGTTATCTTTGACGGATTCCCTTGTCCAGCAGTGGGCGTCATTTGGTTTGATCAGCTTATAATTTAACAGAAAGACAGACTTGTTTTCCCATTTTATAAATAATAAAATATTAGTTTAAATAAAATGCCTCTTCAAAGTCTCGTATCTTATTGACAGTGCAGACACGTAGTGCTCCCGATTTGTATATTTCCGCAGAGGATAAAACATTTTACTACCTAAACTCTGTGATAAGAATCTCAATGTTTATAAGCGTTTTTGTTTTCATTTTATTAAGATTTTCTCTTTACAACTAAGTTTTAAAAACGTTTGTCTTAAGTTAATGATGCGTGGACTAATATTTTAGTGCCTAAAGCACATCAATGTTCTTCTTCTTCTTTTCGTGTCGACAACAAACCTACACAGAGTCAGCCCAAAACTCCAAGAGTGGCGTTGTCATCAACGTTTATAATTCATGATAATATTTGACCTAATTTTATTCAAATTTTAAGGGTTCTAATGCAGGCACAAATACTTTTAGGCATTTACCTCGGTAGGTATTCGGTGCCCATCAGAAATTAAAACCCTTGAACTCAGAATGTCTAAATTTAATACGCACTAAATTACTCTCTCTTCATAAGACATAATCCAAACTCATATTTTGTGGCTTTACATTGTATTTTGACATCACCAGAATACTTGTTTACCCTTTTTATGACATGCCTAAGTATTGTAACGAGTGAACAAGTTCTGAGAGGGTACAACGACGTCATTAAACAAATGTTAAGATTTCCTTTATGTAAATAAAAGCTAACAACAACAATGAACATTACTCCCTGTTTTACCATGCCGAGATAATATGCTAATGCCTTTTTATGAATTACGTCCTGTACATAGACCCGAGAAGTCCTTGAATTAGCATTTTCACGGCAACTCCTGTCGGTCGCAAGGTACTAGAGTTTATTGATATCCTGAATCAAGTGAACAACGGGTCTTTAATATCCTAGATAGTTTAATAAATGCCAGCTATCTTGGTTTATCTAGCTCAAGATTTAAGTATTTTCAAGGTAAGTAAGTATATCTGTATAATACGTATGGTTATGTCAATGTAAAAGATACTATTGAATAAATTTAATAAAAGAGACGGCAAATAGACATTTACTTCTATAATTTGTATGTTTTTGGTGTACGACTACGTACGGGAACGCTACGAGAAAGCTACGAGAAAGCTACGAAAATGCTACGAGCATGCTACAGATATGCTACAAGTTAGTTGTTACGGATATGCTTTTTGTCTTACGATTCCTGTGATTTTTTGTACCTCTGTTCCCATCGTTAATGAACTTCATGGCGTCCGGCTTGACGTCATAGTTTTTGAACACCAGTTTCCTTCCAGCTCTTGCACCAACCAGGCCGTGGTAGGGAACATCAACAGGAGATTGTGACCGCCCTCCGCAGTCCGGGAAGATCTTAGGCCAGGTTCTTTGATCTGATAAAAAGATTAGAAACCAAAATAAATGACCTAAAAGTAGTAAATCTGAAACGACTAGGGAACCTTTTTGAATCGCGTGTCAAAGTGCGTAGTAAGTATGTCAGAAAATTCCAACAGAAATACAGCTTCTAGAATGGCAGTTTTGTGTTTTACCGTATTTTGAGTTAACGACATTGTAATATTTGCGCCGATTCAGATCGTTTGATGGATACTAAGATCGTAAAAATATCTTTCTTTTATAACATAGTCAAACGCTTATCTTCACTTTTACAAAGAACACATTGATTTCATGGTTCAATTTGTCTCACCTGGAGGTATTTCAAAACTTTAATTTCTCTACTTTTTCACTATTTTAAAATCATTTTACCATCTGAGGTGGATTGTGTAAAGCAATTGTAATCAATTGACAGTTCATAACGTACGATAAAGTCAGTTAAACAAAGCGTTTGACAGAATAATCGTATGTTATGAACTGTCAAATGATAACGATTGCTTTACACAATTCATGCACAAATTGTTTGTCTTTCGTTTTATAACCCAGGAATTCAGCTCTACCTAAAATTTTCACTCGCAAACCAAGTAAACAGTGTCGATCCAGATCGTTGGAAGGTTTCCTTTTAATTTGTGCCGACTATTTGGCCAACAACCACAGCTCTGTGGCGAATACAGAATTGTTGAATTCATTTCATTTGTTGGAACAGAATCGTGTTATAAACTGGTCCCATTTATTTTCAATTGGTGAGCGATATCGTGTTTACAGTTTGCTTGAAATATTGGTGAGATATGTATTGATTTATCAAATTGGATAGTAGACACCCTTAGCTCGTGAATCTGATACACAACATCATTAAAATCACTTCATTCTAAGTTCGAGCAATGAGTTCGAGTGAAACCTAGTATCGTCATAGTTCCCTTTGCCATAGGAAATCTATGGGAGATGATCGTCTCTTTAGCTTATAGACAGTTTATGACAATAGACTAGTGTTGTCAACTACCCTATTTTGAGTATCTAGCATTCGTCAACTGATTTTGTCTGTCGCATAATACCAGCAAAATAGCCATACAATCTAAAAATATTTAGTCCTCTTTCTTTCTCTTGCCTACATTATTGATTAAATACCAATAGTTTTCTAGCAATACTTGCAAACAGTTCTATAGCATCAAACATTCGATCTCAGCGAGTAAAACCATCTTAAAAACTTAACACAAAAAAGTGTATTGAACATTTCCGCCGATAAATTGAATGGGATTGTTGAATGCAATTTAAATCTCTTTGCACCGGGTTTCAGTGGTTAGGATCTCGTGAAAGGTTTCATTTATAAGTTAGGGACGAACTAGTGTTGCATTTATTAATAGTTTGACTATCGATAGTTAATGAGCTTTTTTTTAAAAATGCTAAGTTTAATCACACTTTATTTACTAAGGACTGATTTTTCAATAAATTCGGATAACTTTTAACTAAAGAAAAAGTTTGGCACATACACTCTCAGTATAGGAATTGGGAAATGTCAAAAAGACAAGTTTATTCATCAGTTAAAAGTTATCCGACGATTGAAAAATCAGCCCATAAAATCTAATTTGCCTTAGATGAGACTTGAATCCAAGACCTTCCCTTTGCTGCGTGACTGTATTGACTATGTCATTAGAATGTTGTCTGAACTACACTCGACAGCAAATAAATCGCACCACCCGCGACAACCATTTTCAAACGTATGCATCCCTACTTCTTACCAATATTGGCACCATTTAAAAGCCTAGTTCTAAACTTCATTTTATTAAAGGAAAGGTTTTTACCCCAAAAATGTGTCTTTACAAGGATCCAGAGTCACTTCTTCAAAAAATAGGTAGTTACGCTATAGCCATTTTTTATGACTATAAAACTGTTAAGCTGGGATTAATCGCTATCCATCTGTTAAAGAGGACACGTGTGATCATTATTTGGTTTTATAACCATAAAATTTGGTCTAATTGATCCCAGAGGTGAGCCCAAAGTGAGGTCTTTTTTCAAGTCACATTTATGGTACATATATGTTAATCATTTACTAAGAAATTAAAAGTGTTTTTCTTTAAGGATATTTATTGGGCTTTCAAATAACACCAATATTGTTGGGGCACCATTATTGTGTCAAAAGAAAATCTTTAAAGTTCGCGTCGCGGGTGGTGCGGTTTATTTGCTGTCGAGTGTATGTATTATTTCGTTACCAAAACAGCAAAACACTTTTGCTTTGGTTGTCAAAAGTAACAACACCGATAGTTGAAATCTTATAGCGCTTTCTGTTTTATCGATAGCTCCTATGATTTATTCTTACACCACTACACTTCAGATTCTCTCTGAGTGCGGGTTGATTCAAATTTTCGTGAACATTACTGCTTTGTGGGATTCTTACTAGATTCTCGCTATAAAAGCATGTTAGCTTCGCATAGCTTCGATAAAGAGATTTCGCTGTCACCTTCTGATTGTATTTGCAGCAATATTTTTATTGTACTAAAGATATTATGGGCTGGAAGACGCCTCCTACTAGGTGGACCGACGATCTGGTGAAGGTCGCGGGAAGAGCCTGGATGCGGGCAGCGCAGGACCGTTCATTGTGGAAAACCTTGGAGGAGGCCTTTGTCCAGCAGTGGACGTCATTCGGCTGAAACGAACGAACGAACGAAAGATATTATGTCTTAAGATGATACAAAATTAATTTATAATTTGATATCGCGACCGTTGATTGATATTATAAGACCCTAAGTTCCCAAGTTGCGGTAAAAGTTTATAATCTTGATAGTTTGCATTTTACAAGTGTCATTTTTGTAAGGTTTTCTTGTGAATGCTACAATGTAACCTTGCCTACTATTGCAATAAACAAAGCACACGATCCGCTACAAAAAATAACCCTCCTTCTGGCGCAGTCGGGTAAAAATTGTTAATCTGCTAAATATTTAGACAATAGCTCTCGAAATCGCAGTATCATTGCGGTAACGACCTCAATTTATCAGCCACCAAAAAACAAAAGAAAGTCAAAGAAGAACGGTCATCTGTGACCCAGACCCGACAGAAACGAGACATACCTCAGTTTTTTTGTCATGTCTTAATTAGTTAAATTATATATTTTTTATATTCGAAATCTATGTATAACACCAAAATATTACCCTTTGTTTTTGTTTAGGCGTTATACAAAAACTAATACAAAATGCCTATTTATCACCAAAATTGGTAAATGTATGTACCTAAATGTCTATTACAGCTGCTATGGAATGTATCTAGGTGACCTGGAGATACAGCCGGATTATATAGGGTGGAAAAAATAATAAGTTACAAAATCCAAAAATTCAATGTTACCAGCTTCCATAATCTGTACCCTATTAATGGTACCATTTGAAAGAGCTCGTGAAGCACTTTCAGAATCAGTAACTAGTTTTTCGATATCTTGTATAGTTTAGAAATAATCGAGTGAGATCACTTATCGTTCCATATGTATAACCACCCTGTATAATCCGGTTGTATCTCCAGGTCACCTAGATACATTCCATAGCAGCTGTAATAGACATTTAGGTACATACATTTACCAATTTTGGTGATAAATAAGCATTTTGTATTAGTTTTTGTATAACGCCTAAACAAAAACAAAGGGTAATATTTTGGTGTTATACATAGATTTCGAATATAAAAAATATATAATTTAACTAATTAAGACATGACAAAAAAACTGAGGTATGTCTCCTTTCTGTCGGGTCTGGGTTTTTTTTGTATGGGGCGTGACCGTTCTTCTTTCGTTCTAAAAATAAATTCTCGGAGTGAACCGACTTGTTTAAGGAATAAAGTACTCAACTCCGTTTCCGAGAACAATAACTCACCTTTGTAACTCCATTCCTTGAGCGTTTCCGCTGCAACAAAAAGTTTTAAATGAGATCTTAATGACGTAGAAATTGATATGTCTGACTTTATGTTATATTAATTTGAATCAGCATGAGTGTTCCCATATACGAGTAAATGGTAGTCGTGTGTAATAGCAAAAAACACTAAGTCAAGGTAATAGAAAGATGAAAATAAAATAAACAATAAGTTAGGTACTATGTTCTTTATCTAAATATATTATATCTCAAAGGTGACTGACTGACTGACATAGTGATCTATCAATGCACAGCCCAAACCACTGAAATTTGGCATGCAGGTAGATGTTATGACGTAGGCATCCGCTAAGAAAGGATTTTACCAAACTCCACCCCTAAGAGCATAAAACGGGATCTATAAGCGTACAAGTCTACAAAATATTTTAAAAATAATTATGTAGATTAAGGTTATAAGTCTAAAAAGTGTTGCCTTTATGAAGCTTTTACAAGTCCTATTTATGTCCTACATAGTGTCAGGCTGAGTTACATCTTATAGTGAGGAAACTCTGCCTACTTTAACCGTAAATAACCGGTGTTTGTGTATTAAAGTTTGACAAAATTTTGAAGTTTGCGTAAGATGGTGCAACCCAAAGTAACTGTTAAAGAAGCGACTGTCAGTTAAAGTAGACCCTTGTTTTTCTAACAAAATATTACATAATACAAAACCTTAACATCTTCCGGCATGTTTCCAATAAATAAAAATATTCGTTTCTGAACTGAACTGAACATTTTCCAAATTGCGGAGTATTACGTCATAGTTAGACAGGGGACAAATTGTTTTGTCACCTGCAGTCGACAAATGCTGGCTGTCAGTAAAGTTGAAGAAGGCCTATAAGTTAACTTTAGTACACTTTACTGAATCTCGTAATCCTATAGTAATAAATAAATTGAAAAAACTATGAAAGAGCGTTAGGTTCTGCGCGCACGGGTTACTTTTTGTCATCGTGACAGTATATCTTTCTCTTTTACACTTTTAAAAACAGAAAAAGAGAAACAACCTTCGACTTATTCTTATCTATGGAAAAGCATACTTAGGTACCGTCAGGTGAAAAAGTGTAAAGTCACACGTGCGCGCGCGCCTTTAGCCATTAGCTTTCTTCGAAAGATATATTTTTTTCATTTATTGATGATTGATAAACAAAATTATTTTCTTTTGCAAACAATCCGTTGTCATGATAATGACAGCTTTACGATTACGAGGGTTTTTCGTGCTTAGGGTACTGATCGCGATTATGTCAAGAAATGTTCCAAATGGGTTTGTTTAAAATTAATTCAATTAATCCTTTTAATTATGTATCAGATAAACATTTCTATTTTAAGCGCTCATTAAGTACTTTCTGTCAGAAAGTGCCTAGAAGCTTCACAACTTTGTTTGGATAATAATGTCTGCTATTTTTAAATATATCAGCTCGTTGGAAACTTACAAGCCAGTTAAATGTTTTACTAGGAGAGTTTTTAGACCAAAGTGTGAGAGTAAAACTCACAATTGAATTTAATATATTATTAATAATGTCTTTAAAAGCTTGTGTCTTTAATACTCAAATTCAAAGCTTTCAGAATACGGGGCTTACTCACTTCCCTCTTTTAAAAGCAAAATAGCATTTCTTGAACAAGTTCAAACTATTGCTAGTGGTGATATTTACCAGACGTGCCTTAGTACTTATGAAATATCATCACCGAACTTTTTTACGATTCAAACATGTCTGTGGCAGCTGATATCTAGAATTTCATAATTAAATTCTCCTAGAAGTCCTAGAGCATGTTTTTATCACTCAATTTATACGCCAACAGCGTTTCAGCTGTGGTTCCTAATTAGTTCCCAAATGAACAACCCTATCAGTGTGGAAAGAAAAACGACAGCAGTGAAACAAAACAAGTTTAACGCCCATTTTCACAAACATTACTATGAGGAGGTCTCACAGTGCGCGTGGACGCGTGGATGAACTAACCACAAAACTCTATTCAACGCTGTGCGTTCGATTTGCTGCTTCACTTAAGCAAGCATCGTTTGTGAATACGGGCGTTAGTCGCAACCTTTTTGTTCAAGCTTTTGAATGAAATATTTCAACAATGTCTGTACAATGTCTGTACTGGGTATAAACTTTGTTACAGACAGTTTAATGCACTATCAGACAGGCTATGTGAACTGAGATATTACTCAGTTGTTGATAGTAAACAACTCTTTTAGTCAAATAATTGCGAGCTAGCGTTAAAACCAGATGCGCCATGCGACCCGCAAACATTTTGAACTTTGCTTATTTACTATTTGCAATTTTATTCATGTAGTTAACTTAAGTTCTTGCGATAGTAAAAAATCTTTATATCGATGCAGGAATACCGAATACAGGTAAATTTTATTTATTTGTGTGATTATTTTCACTTTAGGTTCCGTTAAATTTGACAAAGCGGAAACGCTGGCAGCAGCAATGATGACGGCCGATTTTTCAAATTGCAACCAAATGGAACAACAAATTGAAAAAATGGCCGCCACACCTGCCGCTCGCTATCACATTACGTTTATCCTATGGATATCCCTCAGTAACTCAAGTTTTGGCCAAACCAACGCGTGCAGATCGCCTCGGTGATGGCGATAGCGATGGCGATCATTGCGCCTGCCGTGCATACATCGCCGTGACCAATGACAGGACGCGTTGATGTGACTCATCGCTACAAATTCATACACGACATAATATGATCGCCACCGCCATCGCGCACGCAGGCTGCACGCGTTGGTTTGGCTAAACCTTCACTTTAACCGCTCTTGTTTTACGTGTCTGTGTATTTTATGCTTTATCTATTTTCCTGCTACCTAATGTAAAGAAAACATTTACCTTTCTTTTGTCCTTTCTTGCCTCGCCGAAGAAATTTCTGGAACAAACGTTAGGATTGTTATTAGGCAACTAAATTGCTTATTTTGGTGTCTCTACTCATATTTCTTTTAGGAGAAACCTACGTCTTTAATAATACAAAATTTTTTTGGTGATAGGTAGTTTTTTAATTTTGTTTGAAGTTGACAAAGATAATAATGATCATTCCAATTAGGTTGCCCTTTTCAGCTTTAATCTAAAATTTCCATTTCGGAGTTTTCATAACATTAAGTAGGTATCGTATGCTTTTTCACTGAGCAACTTTTTCAGTTAATTAATTTTTGTTACATTATGATTTAAAGCTATAAAAGCTTTTTGTAAAATAGGTTAGTGGTGAAACAATAGAACCAAATTAAACTTGACCATAAAATTTAGAAAGCAGTTAACATTCCAATTAGGTGTTTAATGAGAGATACTCACTACTTTACGCGGAGGTCTCGTGGCCCTCTCTACAAGATTGATGTCAGGAAATTGGGTTGGGAAGTGGAACACCCAAATGGTCTTCGGCTGTGGAAACAATGTCTGGGTTTATAAACTAAATAATCCTTAGATTCTAAGCTAAGATGTACGGTACTGCAAGTTTTCACTATTAGTCATGATTTTTCACCTGGGTGTGTCTTAGGCTTAGGGTGATACTTGATCAACCATGACTTTTCTAATGAAGTTTCTTAGTCGATGCTGTAAATCTAAAATAGCCGTCGACCATTGAAGCTACAAATCTAATGGCGCCAAGAAAATCTACATAAAATACCTTAAGTTTTTCAGCATTTTTAGATTTTTTTCACCGTAGAACGTGATACCAATCTAATGAATTTTAAATCTTTGTTTCAGAAATCTATTATCCGAGCTTTGTTTACAATGCTTAGTCCGTTTTCTGCTCGTGCAAAAGGTAGGTAGTAAACTCTAGGCCCGAAGAAAGCAATAAATTTTATCTTGAAATGTAAAAAGGACATTGTCAGAAACCGCCTAAAAAACCGCCCAAAAACATTAACCCATCATAATTATTTTCTATTTTTTTAATACATTAAGCACCCTTTTCATTCTAATGGACACTTAAGCATTGAAAAATTAAATAAATAAGTCTTTTAACGTTTATTCTATAATACTATTACAACTTCCGGACGTTTTGGTGCGTGGCATGGTCTAAAACCTATCAAGTTCCATAATTTTTGCCGATAAAATCTGTACGAGGCATTACCGTACTTTATTGCTGGGAGTCCATGTATAGTGATGTTCCTGCGGCCATCATAGACAATAAAATATCGATTTTGAAAATAAAATAAATCGATTAAACTGCTTTGAAGACTAGATTTGCGTTAAAAGCTAAAAAGATATTGACAGTTTGACACTATTACAAGAAGATATCTAAAGTGTCCAACTGGTCGAAGGTCGTAAATAAAATAAAAATAATTAGGACCATAAACTGATATTCATGGTATCATAACTGTAAAAGTGTCAGAATCCGATGTTGAATCCAATGCCAGTTGAAGTGCATCACCTCTTCGCAGAAGGAGACCATGGCGTTCCACGCGCTCTCGCCCAGGAGCATCGCAACCACGACGCTGGGGAGCGCGAGGTCCGGACCAGTCACCGCAGTCAGAGCCCGGCGCTGCTGGACCCATGCTGGGCACACCTCAAGGGTGTGCTGAGCCGTATCTTCCGCAGCGCCGCACTCGTGACATTCAGGGCTCGGCTCTCTACCGATCAGATGCAGGTACCAACCGAAGCATCCGTGTCCGGTTAGCACCTGCACCAGACGATAGGTGAGGAAGCCGTGCCTCCGATGCACCCACTGGTCCAGGACCGGGCGGATCGCCTCTATGGTTCTCACGCCATAGCGGCAGTCCACCAACTCCCGCTCCCAGCGCCGCAGAAGCTCCTCCTGGGCAAGCTCGCGGACGCGCTCCACCTCCTCGTGTGCCGGGCGCTCCCCTGCCTCGCGCCTCGACGTTCTGAACTTGTAGACCACGTCGAGGACCTCTGCTTCGAGTTCCCATGGGGGGAGCCCGGCCAAAACGCACGCCGCACCGTGTGATACGGTGCGGTACCCTCTTATCGCCCGCAAAGCGATGGTGCGCTGCGGGCGCCGCAGAGCGGCCCGGTTCTCTCTGTCGAGAGAACCCACCCATATGGGAGCCCCGTATAGGGCCATGCTCTTTATAACCCCAGCGTAGAGTTTGCGACAGCTCACGCTGGGGCCCCGCGTGTTAGGCAGCAGTCTGCCCAATGCAGCTGCCGCCCCTGTAAGTTTGGGGGCCAGACCCTCGAAATGGGCGTGGAAGTTCCACCGCCCGTCTAACACTAGGCCCAGATATTTCATCTGGCCCCCTATCCGCACACGGACACCCTCTATATTGAGGTGGGCACCTGGTGGCGGTCCGCTCCGAGGCCCGTGAAACATTAGGGCCTCGGTCTTATGGGGGGCCACTTCCAGGCCCACCGCCCTGATACGGGCCACAACCATTTCGGTGGCCGCCTCTATCCGCAGGCAGAGTTCTGGCAGGGCCCTTCCTGTGGCCACGACAAGTGTGTCGTCGGCGTAACAAAGCAGGCTCGTCCCTCTGAGGAGCCTGCACCGCAACACACTGTCGTAGCCAATGTTCCAAAGAGTCGGCCCTAAAGCCGACCCCTGGGGGACCCCGCGGAAAATCCGCTGCTGGACCAACTCCCCATCTGCGCCAACAAGACTGACCTGTCGGTCCCGCAGGTAGTCCGCCACTATCCTGATGAGATAGGCCGGCACTNAAGGGTGGAAACAACCTACGATTCATGTTGTTTATTTACGTGCAATATGTGGGCATATTGTAAAAGTGGAATGCCGAGTTGTATTTCTAAAACTTGTTCTATTATTTTATACTATTTGGCTGCGACTCGGCGTGACGACAATACAAAACATTTTTCGCGAATCGGTGTTCATACATTCACACAATACATTAGACGCCATGTTGTCATAAACGACATATTATAAAATCGCTGTGATTTAATATTCTTAATCATTAATTTTATGGCAAGTGTCCATCAGGAATCATTGTTCTTACACACAGAATCGTATTATTTCGCTTTCGGGTAGTAATATGTCAAAATTGTTGGTTCTTTAGGCGAACAATGTATGGAGAACGAACATTGTCCTTTGGGGCTTAACTGACCCACTTTCGTACTAAAACAACTGAAGCTATAAAAACTGGCCAAGGTTCATCCACGGGGCCAATTTACGGTTTTAATCCGACATTTTATTGAAAGCTAATTACAATTTACGACGACCCCATAATTTTATTAATCCCGGAATCGGGTGCCATCGCGTGCATCCCGAATTGCGGTGTGGTTAATTTAGTTTACATTCGGTACATTGTATGATCTTTTGGGTAATTTTGTCTCTCTTTTGACTATATTTAAATGATACTCATACTCAAGATTTTTTTGGAGCAAGATCCTAAGCTACACGTAAAGAGTGGTAGAGATTTGGTAGACATTCCGTGAGACTAATTAGTTAATTAACTGTTGTAAACTTTATCATATCATTTGATTGAACAGATACCCAGATTGAATTTGTTCTAATCTTATCTATTGAGATACATCACGGCATGCATTCGGCATAAGAGCCAAAGCACACGATACGTTGCGGCGGCGCACCACGGCTAAAGCCGGGTCTAGACATGATCATTTGACCGATCCTATCACCGTATCCGTATCTGCGTATTGTATCAAGCCCCGTATGAAGTTGTGGACGCCTCCGATTTGCTCCGTATCCGTATCTTCTCTTATATCTGTATCACCTTTGATGATCGGACAAAAACCGACACGACATGGGACGGGCCGTATCATAACGGCGTATCGAGATCCCGTATCATGATATGTACATCATTACCCGTCTACATGTGCGATCATGATACGTGTTGACGATACGGTAACGGTGATCGGATCGGGCAAATGATACATGTCTGGACCCGCCTTAAGATTTCGCCGTATCGCGCGACGCTGCATCACACCGCTCGTGTGCGACCGCCACAGATATTTCTATGTAAGACGACGCAAAGACACCGTTCCGGCGTCACACCGCGCCGCAATGGATCCCAATCAATGTGATCATCATCAACAGCCCTTTACAGTCCACAGCTGGAATATGAGCCTCCTCCACTATAGTGGAGGGTTTTGACATAGTCCCCACGCTTGGCAGGCGGGTTGGAGATCGCAGTTTAAAAGATTGATGCTTTTCAGAGAGCGCTGCTGCCCGTTCTCCGTTAGATGAGTAGACCCTAAGGCCCTTTTCACACGTCCCGGTTGCCGGCTAACCGGCGCCGGGTACCCGGTCGTGAAGTGTATGGGCATGCCGGATTAATTACGCCGGAACATGTGAAAGCTACGTACCATGCCCATACACTTCACCACCGGATACCCTGCGCCGGTTAGCCGGCAACCGGGACGTGTGAAAAGGGCCTAAGTCGCCTCTTACGACACCCGCGGGAAGAGTAGGGGTTGGTGACAAATCAATGTGATATTTATATTTAATTATGAAAACGGTACAAACCCGTCCATATTTGATGCGGTCCCTCGCCTCGTTGTCGAGCTGTCTCTGAATGTCGTCGGCGTCGTCCAGTAGAGTGTTGGCCCTGGCACTTGTTTGGTCCTGGGTCGCTTCTGTCAATCACGAGAAACTTGTAAGGGCAAACTACCTGTTTGTTACAAATGTTTGGGACGTTCCAAACACTATCTTCAACCCACGTATATTTGTTTAAGTTCACAGGATGAAGTTTAAAAAAATAAATAAAAAGTACAATTCCTTGGGCCTCCCCCAAGGATTTCTTTGTCCAGCAGTGGACGTCTTACGGCTGAAACGACGATGAGCAAGTTAATAGGTACTTGCCTTATTTAAATTAAGGTAATACAAAATTTTTCATATTTTTTTGTTGCAACATTGACAAATTCCACTATGAATAAGTACTCATCGATTGGTTACATTTAATTATACCCTGAACACGAATAACTCTCGTACCTAATCATAGCACCTCTGGGACTTATTCCAGAAACAACCGAGACTTTGTGGTTTTTACAAAAAAGATACCACATCGATAATATTTATCGTACTCCGGGTATAGTATCCAAGTTTTATAGCTTAGTAACTGTTTATGTTATATTATAAAATCTACATGAGAAGTTTGATTGGAATATTGATATTATGTAGCTATGAAGATAAGAAAATTTGCAAATATCCGAAGGCCTTTATACACAAACAAATAAATGCGGATGCTATCAAGGCCTATAATAGTCATAACTTATGTTATTAGGTCACAATAACAATGCTAACATATGAGATAAGAAAATTGGCTATTCTGTAACCAATAAATAATATTAAAAGATTACTCATACTCAACTAAGAAAGCTATTTTTATCAAATCTATATTATTAGTAGTAGAAATCACACTAATAAAGGCGAAAGTTTGTGAGTGTGTGTGTTTGTTACTTCTTCACATCTAAACGGCTCGAGCGATTTCAATAAAATTTGGTATGGAGTTAGCTGACACCCTGGATTAACACATAGGATACTTTTTACGGCGAGTAACACCGCGAGGCATAGCTAGTATCTATTAAAGTACATTACCAGCAAAGTTCGTAGCTCGTGCACATCTTCCATTGCACGACAAAAGTAAACTGTATGAAATAAAACTTATCAACACCACATTAAGAATCATACATTCGTGTCATTTAAAATATCATTAATTATTTGATTTTACTTAATTTATCAAAAGTATAAACGAAATTACAGCACCGTAACAAAATGACAAGAATGGTAAACAATTTTTCGTTTTTGATTTGAGCAAATGTCATTTAAATTGTCATTGTAACTGTTGAGGTTTCATATCTGACGTAAATTACCAGAAATATAAAAGGCCTTCTTTATTTCTTAGTTAAGGCTTGATACACACAGCCTAGCAGCAGGCAGAAAGGTTCTGGAATGGTGGCCGCGTACCGGAAAACGCAGCGTGGGACGTCCATTTACAAGGTGGACCGACGACATCGTAAAGGTAGCAGGGAAGCGCTGGACGCAGGCCGCTACCAATCGATCGACATGGAAAGCATTGGGGGAGGCCTATGTTCAGCAGTGGACGTCCTATGGCTGAAATGATGATGATGATGAAGATGACACAGCCAAGACTGCTGAATTGTTGAACAGCTGAGCACACACCTAGTAGAGTAATGATTTTCACTTGCTCGGCAAAGCTGCACAACACCGACATCGATCTTTTAAAATGCGTATAATAACAAAGTCCTCCGCTGTTGCTGTCTGTCTGTTCACGATCAATAATTCTTTCAGTAAGATTTTCATGCTGTTTTCACCAATAGATAGGGTGTTTCATGATGAAGGTCTCTGTAACTTTCAGTCGTCGTTCGTCGTTGTCGTTTCAGCCAAATGACGTCCACTGCTGGTCAAAGGCCTCTCCCAAGGATTTCCATAACGACCGGTCCTGCGCTGCCCGTAATCAGGCTCTTCCCGCGACCTTCACCAGATCGTCGGTCCACCTGGTGGGAGGTCTGCCCACGCTACGTCTTCCAGCCCGTGGTCGCCACTCAAGAACTTTTCTGCCCCAACGGCCATCGTCTCTACGAGCTATGTGCCCCGCCCACTGCCACTTGATTTTGGCAATTCTGCGAGCTATGGAACTTTCTGTAACAGACCGTAATTCACACGGGCGAAACCGTAGACAAATGCTAATTTAACATAACAATGCTCATACTAAAATATGTCCTTCGTCGCATTCGAACCCGTAATCAAAGCCTTCTTGTAATTCATCTAAACAATACCGTGATCTACACACAAATACTGATTGATTTCTCAAAATCTTCTCACATAACATCCCCAAAATAGAATACAGAAACCCTGGAACAATACATGTTCCCTTCGACAAATAACGAAGCATTCAAAACGTCACAAAGGTTCACGTTTGCTAGGGTGCGAAAGGGGGGTTACCTACGTATTAACTTACCCCTTTTTCTGGGTATTTCCCAGGTTCATTAGCCGATTAGAAAGGCTTTTATATAACAAACTGCTGAAACACGACACGAATGAGCTGTCATTGTGCTGAAAACAATGGGTTATTTTGGTAGAAGTAAATACTTTAGCTTTATTAGGATGCATGGATATTCAGCTACATAATAAATAAGGTATAGAAGTGTTCTATTTTAATAATGTTCTTAATGTCTCGTCTCACTACAAATAAAGGTACACAAATACATAGTTTCAAAGTTTTCTAGACTCATCCTCATCAAAACTCTACTATGAAATATGAAACCAGAGGATACAAATTAAGTATACTTACAGAAAACACCAGGCCTTTGTCCAGCAGTGGACGTCTTTCGGCTGAAACGAACGAACAGAAAACACTACGATTTTCATGTCAGTTTTATGATAATTGTATTTGTTCAATAATACTCTTCTCTTATTGTTCTAACAGATTAAATGCTTCAAAATGAAGTTAGTAAGTTGAAATAGTAAGAAATCTTCTTAAAAGCATCAACAGTGTGGACTTACGAGATAGACTGGAGAGCAAAATAAATGCAAACTTAGTTCCAAGAAGATTGTACAAACAACTGAGAGAGAAGCAGGTTTCTAGGTTGCATTTATTAAATAAAACGTTGTTCTCTTTGATATTAAAATAAATGAATTAATTTTGGCTTAGGTAAGTTAACATACCACTAAGTAACTATAAAATCTCGTTGCTAACTTAGGTGTGGTCTCTCTTGCAATTCACTGTGTTTTTTTGATTATTTTTTGTTCAATCGATTTTTTTAAATCTACAGAATCACTTTAAAAAACGTGCTATGCTTTTCTATTCAGTTTTTCTTCTCCCTTTTTTATTTTTCCGAATATAAAAGTGTAGTTTCGTAAAAGAAAAAATACTTAAGTTTTTAAGCTTTCGCATTGGCTTTGAAAAGACTTTAGTCTTAAATATTACTTACTAGCTTTCCGCCCGCGGCTTCGCCCGCGTGGAATTTTGTCTGTCACAGAAAAACTTTATCGCGCGCGTCCCTGTTTCAAAAACCGGGATAAAAACTATCCTATGTTCTTTCCCGGGACTCAAACTATCTCTATGCCAAATTTCATCAAAATCGGTTGCGAGGTTTACCTAAGCGGGAAAGCGTAACAGACAGACAGACAGACAGACAGACAGAGTTACTTTCGCATTTATAATATTAGTTGGGATAATAAGTGCCATTGAACTTCGGTCATAGAACCCAACACTTAATTGTTTAAAATAATTACGCTCGCATTAATTGACACCTCACGTTTACTAAATGAAATTGCCGATCAAATAACGTGGGAGGGAAGCCCTAAGCTCATGTTGCTTTTCCAAGAAACCTGTAATAATTCATGCACACGGAACTTATCAGTTTATTATTATAACCTTTGCGCAATAGTTGGTATATAAGTATAACAGATTAAAAATGAGAATAGTCTGATTGATTGGATCAGTATCGATGATATGACAAACATTTAATTTTCTTGCCAGCTGAGTGAATTTTCATTGTATCATTGTTAGACAGCACAGTCATATTAACTCGTAATCCTAATGAATCTAGGGTGATGAAATACTAATTTTTTTTGTCTATTTAATGTGTCGATATAAATTATTCGGTTTTCGGCAGTACAGAGTCAATAATTATCAAAAATTCCAGTAATTGGTATGAATTTAATAGTTTTCGTGAACTTTTCAAATAAGCCAATAGTTATTTACGTACTCTAACTTCAGATCCTAAAGTAAATAATTAAGAGATTGAAACTCGAACGAAAATTTCTGCAAGGAATAATATTACTGCCAAATTAAAAACGAGAGGTTAGTTTTAATTTTAGAATAAAAAAAATATAATTTTCTTAGCTTTTAAAATTAAAACAGCCACAATTTATAATTCAGTTTTTTACCCAAGTTTTATAGAAGTCTATTTTGCATGAATGCTAATGCGACAATTAAATTTAAAGTGAAGATCTATGTACCGATACATAAAACGCCAATAATCTAAAATTAAAAGCGTTTTGTCACGGCATCCATGCATTTTCCAAACATTTGACTTTATTAGGATGGCACAGTTCAATCAGTTAAGTAAACTGCACGGTTTGAAAATGTTAATTTTGTTATTCTTGCTGATATTTGAAACAAAAGCGAGGGTAAATCCATTCGGCCCAACAATCATCAATGACTACGCTGGTTGTATTATTCAGCTAATGGAAGAGAATTTCAAAAATTCTGGACTCCTTGTATTTGCAGACACAGACGATGTTAGCAGTTCGGTGGCAAGAATTCGTGGAGAAATTTTGAAATACATCCACCAAAGTATTCACTATTCCGTTCAAGTTTCAAGTCCTGACAGTGAAATGATAATTTGCGGAGACGATGAAGATGTAGATCCTCTACATAAATCGGATGTTTTCGTTGAAGCGGTGCCTCCTGCTGAATACTTTATTATCATCGTTGACAACTTCAAAGATTTCACTCACCTTATGGGTAAACTTATAAGGTCGCGTAGTTGGGACCCGAGTGCTAAGTTTATTGTATTACTTTTCAACAATGCATCAAGTGATGAAACCAACGTTCACTTTGTTGAGAATATTCTTACCTGTTTATTCAGATATAATGTTATTAACATAGTAGTAATCGTGCCTCAAGCTAATAAAATCAGAAACGCTTTCGTATATGGATGGAGACCGTATGATCCTCCTGTGTATTGTGGTTATAGGAATGAAACAGCTAAAAACAGACTAATTAAAGAAAACATTTGTGAAGAAGGTAAAGTAAAATACAAAAAAGATGCATTTGGGGATCAAACTCCAAGTAATATGGAGGGTTGTGTTCTATACGTTCTTGCTCTAGAAAGGCAGCCCTTTGTTAGTTCAGATGATGAAGATCCTAATATTGAAAAGCTATTGATGACAGAAATGTCGAATAAATTTAAATTCAAAACAAATTATGAGATTATCAACGCGTTTAGAGGTGAAAGAGAAGACGGACAGTGGGACGGCGCTTTGAAAGAGTTAATTACGGGAAGAGGAAATGTTTTATTGGGAGGAATATTTCCAGATTTTGATGTCCACGAAGACTTTGCATGCAGTGAAGCATACTTAGCAGATTCATATACTTGGGTTGTACCAAAAGCCTATGCGTCTCCACGTTGGTTGGCCTTAATAATTATATTTCAGAAAGTTGTGTGGATTTCTGTAATATGCGCTTTCATTGTTTGTGCATTTTCTTGGAGTATTCTAGGCCAAATGAGTAATGATACAAAATATAACAAGTCATTTGGTCACTGTTTTATCAGTACTTGGATATGTACATTAGGATTCGGTTCATATTTTCGGCCTACCAAAGAAAGTTTGAGAGTTTTCTTCGTTTTCTTTAATTTGCATTGTATACTATGCTTGACAGCTTACCAAACTAAGTTGATTGATGTTCTAAGAAACCCATCGTTTGAATATCAGATAAAAACTGTTGAAGAATTGGTTATGAGCGGGTTAAAGTTTGGTGGGTTTGAAGAGTTGCAGGATTTGTTTTATAATTCAAGCAACCCTTTTGATTATCGTCTTGGAGAACAATGGATAGATGTAGACGACATATCTAAAGCAATGATAGACGTGGTTGTTCATCGAAATTTCTCGCTACTCTGCAGCCGTCTGGAGCTGGCCCATCTCTCAGCGAAAATGCCAGAACTCAGTGATAGCTTTGGAAATTATAAGTACTACCCTTTTGAGATGAATGTCTTCACAGTACCAATGGAGATGGTCGCTATGAAAGGATTTCCTTTCATGAATGAGTTTTCAGACACATTGGGAATATTGAAACAAATTGGAGTCAATGATGTTATAAAACGCTATTTTGATTCTTATACCAAGAGAAAGAGAGCGAAAATTTTGCATTCTATTGAACAAAAGAAGCCTGATATTGATGCACTGACTCTGCAGCATTTACAAGGAGGCTTTTTGGCTTTAACACTTGGGTATATTTTCGGAACTTTTGCATTGTTGATAGAAATTATTGTTAGCAATCGTTATGTCAAAAGTAAGTTATCTCAATGTAAGGCTGCTTTCAAAAGAGACTAATCTTAAATTTAGAGGAACGAAAGATAGTAAATATTTACTAAACAAAACATTTATTCATTACGAAAGTGCTTATCATTAATACAATATTGTTAATGCTGTACAGGTTCTAGATTACAATAACAACATTACTTATGCATTACTCCATTTTTATTTATCTAAAGACTAGTTCTTAACTACACGAGTAAAACTTATGCTAAAAGTATTGCCATACCCTAAATTAATCTCAGTTTTATTTTACCTTTTTTATTTAATATGCATAGCTTGATGCAAATGACCATAGCGAGATCTGATAATTTTGAATCGTAGAAAAATTATGACAGGGTTATTGGGACCAATAAGGACCGGCAAGTACCTCAACTGTAGAAACTATGTTGAGAAACAGCTTGCTTTATTGATTAATTATGGTGTTTTTTTTATATATTTTGTAATTTATGCAAAATCATACCAGTGAAATCATTAGTTACTTTTAAAGAGAAACATTTTACGTATTTTTTTCGAAAAGCATGATCGTTTTTCAATTATTGTCTTAACTAAACTTAAATAAAACTGTTTTACGAAATTGCCCTTTTATTTACATTTTTTATTTGGGCTTCAACTTGCAGTTTTGGTTTCGTTTTAGCAATGGCTCACTATTTTAAGTGGACGGTTACAACTTCACTGCCCATACGCATCTGTACCCATAAAAGACGCATCTGTACCCATAGCAGACGCATCTGTACCCATTAAAGTCAAAATCACAATGTCTTGTAGATTTAAAGTTTTTCTCCGTCCAAATGTTGCACGTTATAGTACGAATGGTCGGGGAATCTTTCCAGCTCGATGTAGTCGGTTTCAGTGCATAGCAGTCGTTCCAACATGGCCACGACTTCTGGAAAGTCTGGACGGTCTGTAGGCTTCGCCTCCCAGCAGTAGTACATGATGTTGTAGAGTTCGCGGCGACAATGCTCTGGCTTTTCTAGACGATAGCCGCTGTGTACCTGTTGAAATAAAAATGGAATTAACTTCGTAATACTTGTATTATAACCCAAACTTAATACAGTGTCTGATTTGGTGTAAATGGCCATGAAGATCATTCGACTATTTCTTAAAGAGAGGACTCTAGAAAAATAGTTCGTTCGAGTACTTGAATAAAATATTCGGATTGTTGTTATTAATTTTTCACAAATCTATGATAGCACTAATGAAATAAAGAAAGAAAGAAAAAATGTTTATTTGGCACCAAACTACATCCACTTAATGGTACCCACTGCCCATGGCGTGAATTATAACTGTTTTAAATAACGTCAAGTTTCATGCCTTCAATATGCATAAACGACCCTGTTGTCTTGTTTCTAGGTTCGATTTTCAGATGGGATAACACAAATTTAATCAACCTGATTGTTTGAAAACAAAGTTTCCATGCAACGATAACGATAAGTCCTTTGCCACCAAGGTTGTAACCTTAGTTGTTACAACCCAAACAAAGGAAGAAGATTAATCTATTCAACCAAATGTTTATTCATTTGTTACCTTCCGCATGACGTCACCAGCGGACATGCCTGGGTAAGGGGTGGAGCCGAGTGTCACGATCTCCCAAAGCAACACTCCGAAACTCCATATATCAGACTTTACACTGAAGATGTCGTCGTAAAGAGACTCGGGCGCCATCCATCTGAAAAAAAAGACGTATAAATTGAACCTTATCTGTAAAGGTTCAAGGCTAAGTTATTTGTTGTACAATCAGCGTCAAATGGTTCGAAACACGTCTTTGTTACAATTGGAATCAGGTTGCGTTGTCAACTTTTTGGCCACTTTGAGTGTCACGATCTATTTGATGCTGACTGTACTTGTTCTTCGAGAACTAAGTGATTGGACTAGATTTTAGTATCTATTGAAGCTCATTAACGTCAGTTGTCCATCGTTTGGTAGATAGATAGAAGAGAGTAAGATAGAAATAGTTTATTGATACAAAACATTTAAGAAGGTTCGTGACAAAAAAAGGTATAGGTAAAAACTGTGCCAACAGGCCCCCCCGCTCAGCATTTATCGTGAAATGCCCTTTCGAGCATGCTATGGTAGCTGATGTTAAAACTAATCCGATAAAAAAATTATATAATCAAGTAACTCGTAGCATGTCTAAAGAGACATTTGATTGTATACGAGTGTAAATTATTATAGTAGCGAGTAGTTTTATAACAATGCAATTTATCTGTCCCAAATGCAAAATGATTTCATATTATATAGAAACAAACAAGTTTTTATAAAAATATCATCTAAGACGTTCATCATGTTATATTAATATTTATTTTATTAAAATAGAACAATATCGGAATTTTATTACTAATTCCCAAAACTAAAACTATTTTTAGTATCCATTCGCAAGAAATCTAATACTAATACTACAATGTAATAGTTCAATTTCATCATGGAATACAAAGACAGTTTCGGAATAAGGGGAAGCCTAAAAATAACTTAATCAAACTTCTCAGACCTGCCTAGAATAGCAGCAACGTGAGGGAATCGTGGAATGGAATAAAAACTATAGATAGCCCAGGCCTAGACTGAACGTGACGTGTCCCAGTTATGAATTTTTCTAAAGTAGACTGCAGAACAAACTTGGATTCATATTTGTATCTTTCGTTAGGTTTTAGTTGGTACTTTCATGTTTTAAAGGTGTTTTTGATGGTTGTTTTCACTTCAAATAAAATTTAGCTAAGTCAACTCTTGCGAAAAAAAAGTAAACTATAATTTTACAGACGGTTTATGCTACCTAAAAATTCTCACCATTTCGATGGGTGCCTGGAATAAAGCCGCAATAGCCATAGCAGCAGTTTTCCGATTAAGTGATTTTAGTAAACTGCGGGTCCCTATACACCTTTTGAATTTTTTTCAGAATTTTATCTTTGAAACTGCCTGATTTACCAAAAGCACTATGGATATTGAATCGTTATTCCCATTCATCATTTAAAATTTGTTGACCGGAATAATCGTGCCATATACAATGTTAAAACTTTTATTAAGTCTTCTACAAGCAAACGGCTATTACTGTATCCTTCAGATCAGCGTCCGAGGCTGCAATACACTATTGCTGTTTGATTAATTGCACACTTTTTACCGGAATAAAACCACAATGGACTCTTACGGAACCGACTTTCAATGTATGAAGCGGCAATATGTATTTCTACCTTTTTTAAAGTATATTCTAAGCACTATAACCTTATGCACATTAAATGTTACTCCAGAAAAAATAACGCATCGTTTGATATACAAACCGTTTTGATACGCCTCGTATTATTCAAAATTGACACTAAATCTCTTCTCCTGTAAAATTGTGTTTTGTCGATTGTGGCTTTATTCCCGGCACCCATCGATTTCAATCAGGCCATTAAACGAGTTGAAACAACTGGGTTACTAGAGGAAAATGTATCTATGAATGTCTACGACATAAGTATTTTATGCCTCTCATGTTCATTTTGTTTGGTGAAACTAGGGTAGGGTAACTTAAGGGTAGCCTTTCGAACTAAGCGTCACAGACGCAGCGTCTTTAGCTTTGGTCTTAAAGGTAGCCTTTCGAAGCGAGTAAGTGACGCTTAGTTCGAAAGGCTACCTTAAGCCATCTCCTTTCGATTAAATCTTGTCCAATGCTCATAAAATCTTATCTCAATCGTACCCATATTATAGAAATGTAAAAATAGAACTGGCAAAACTGCTCATGTATGCAGACTGCAGCTGTCCCTTGATAAGTTGGAAGTTGGTAAACTTAGCTTGACTCAAGAAAGTTAAGTATTCCCAGTAGCGAGGCGGAATCAAGTCCCGACCAGCTGTTTGGCAAATTAATTTCAGTCGACTGTACATCCTGAAAGAGCATACAGTAAACTGTATTTTACATAACAACATCTGAGAATCTTAAACATGTCTTTTGCTAAGGAGATAAAAGACATTTTGAACGTTTTAAATCTGAGCAGTACAGTCTGCAATATTAAACAGCCAGATAAAAGAGGTTTTGCTGTTTTCCAGAAAAATAAAATAGACAGTGAACTGGCAGACAACGGATTTTTGTGTCTCAATCTTAAGCCCCTACATGTTTTAAAGACTCTACATTGGCAGACTACTCTTGTTAAGTTTTCATTTGTTTGGAGAGTCGTTAAACCTTAAAGCTCTGTAAGCTTCATTTGTGGTAAGAGTTTAATGCCACTTGTGCCCATAAAAACTTGTGAGAAGGTTTTTTTTAATACTCACAAGTATTTTGAAAATGCAATTTTCTCTATCCATTTAGTGTCGGCGCACACTAGACGACACGTGACAGCGACAGCTCGACGAATTAGACGCGACGACAGGCTGCAGCTGACATTGTTCAAAGCTTCGCACACTTGGCGTCAGAGTCGCAGAGTCGCGACCACAAGCTAATATATGAAATTGACAAGAACAGGCGTCTAATCGCCCAGTGCGCGCCCACACTAAATGGATATGCAAATCGTTTTTTCAAAATACTTGTGAGTATTTAAAAAGGCATTTTAAGTTCTTGTGGGCACAAGTGGCATTAACTCTCACCGCAAATGAAGCTTACAGAGCTTTAAGGTTTAACAACTTTCCAAACAAATGAAAACTTAAGCTCTAAACTATTTTTGAGATTAGTCGAAGTGAATATTTTCCATTTCTGTAACTTCATAATCACTACAATATTTAATTTGTCAAACAATTGCCCAAAGCTATAAAATTGTAATTGGTGTTGTTTTGTTATAGTTAAGTCAACTGCTAGTTTATCAATTAATGTTACTTCAAGTCAAACTAAGTTGTATTTCTGCGAATAATATTAAGGTAAAATTCTATTATAGACTTACTTCACCGATCAATAATGTTTAGGTTGGCTGGAGTTGTTCTATTTATATCCGGCTGCGTACATAAAATTGTTATTGTGGTGGTAGACATAAGTTAGATGGTGGTAGTAGCCACCAGGAGGACGGAGAATGGTGGTAGTAGCTAGCCCTACAAAAATTTTGTCCCCACTGTGAATCAAACCCATGATTTCTGTTTCCAAAGCTTACCTAGTCCACATAGGTCTTTATGAAGGCATCTAAGATATACATTATACATGATTTTTCACAACAAGCTCTACCATTAACCAAATCGAGCAGAGAATTTTGCCCTCACTGGCAATCGAACTCGTATTCTCTGAGTCCAAAATAGGTGATCTTACCACTAGACCGCATAGGTCGTATGAAGCCATCTGAGACATGGATTATTAGGTCAATCCATCGCAATGAGGATCTCAAGGCCTCCACAATCGTCCCTGTTAGCTGGGGCACTCATATAGAATGCCGACATCCGAGACAGTTAACCAGATCAATCAGCATCCAGGATCTAGCAAACGGTTGATCTAGTCGGCGTTGCTTTGCATAACCAGATTAACTGACGTTCGATGAAATTGACACTGTGTAGAGTGTACTTTGTGAATTGTTTGGGTTTATTGTCAGTATTGTCTTAAACCCATGAACAGCTCTATTGGCAAGTCAGTTAATTAGTTATAATATCAGTAATTAATAAGCTTTAAGTACCATGCTATAAGAGAAGAGTAAAACGAGTTCCACAAAAACCGAGTCTTAAAGGCCGTAGCACATTTATCAACCCGGAAAGGGATCGTGACCGTGTCATCTCGAGGCGGTCAGTATTCTTTGTATGAAACTCCATACTTCAACGCACACTTATCCGTAACGTGCGATGCGGATAAGTGTGCGTTGTGATGACAGCTCGCGAAAGGCGATACGATGTTGATCCCTTTCCGAGTTGATATAATATGTCTGGTATGACCTTAGGACTGGGCGCAGACCACCGATTTTTAGTTGACCGATAGTTGTGCCTGATTTTAAATTGTATGAAGAATCGGCCCAATTGAATCGGTGTATGTGCGCACTTCCATAGATGCAAATACTGATCAACTGTCCGACTAAACTATCGGCCGACGAAAAATCGATGGTCTGCGCATAGGCCTAGAGTCAACTTTATTATAATTTCTGCAAATACGCTAAGAACCGCTTTGACACGTCCTAGTATACATTTTAACACAGCTACTGCTTCCTTTGTCACGTCCTCAGTCACGTCTCAGTATAGGTACATTTAAACTCTACCACTGCTTTGGGCCAATAAAGTGTTAATGCTTATAGTTCTTGCAACTCACGAAAGTGAATGAGCTTTGTTTGTGTACGTGTAGGTACATGCACAATGCACATGCACAACGATATTGTAATGTCAATCAAAACTTGAAAAATAAACATGTAAAGCTCACTCGCATTCGACGATGAAAGATCCGCTAGATGTCGGGACGTGGATGTGGGGTCTGACTGCTACGTGATTGGTGGATTTTGACATAATAATATTTTATCTGTCAATGTCATGTCAAAAATAATAAATCATGCAGCATTTGGACCTCGCGTCTACGTATTGCCATTTGGCGGATTTTTCACACGCGAAAACCATCATTACAACAACTACACTACAACTACACTAGTTTTTTTTTTCACTTTACCTTATGGGTAGACGTCCATCGCTCTTTCTTTCATACACGTGTGTACCTCCGACGTCTCTCGCGAGTCCGAAGTCTGCAACCTTACACGTTCTCTCTTCGGTTATGAGCACGTTTCTTGCTGCTAAATCCCTGTGGATTATCTGGAAATGAAAGAAATTTTCGGTCTTTAAAAACAGAAAGTCAAAAATCTTGACTATTTATGAAAATGATTCACACCCGTATTCACAAACATTACTATGAGGTTTGACAGTGCGAGTGGACGCACAGGGTCACTCACGGACCAGTTACAGAGGAGCTCTATTCAACACTATGGATTCGATTTGCTGCTTCACTTAAGCAAGCATCGTTTGTGAATACGGGCGTTAACTATCAGGTAAATACTCGTAAGCATCACTACCTATTCTTTTTGTTATGTATGTACATTATGGAATCACCCCTGCTAAATTATTATGTAACTAGCTTGCGCTCACCCGCGTGAAATTCACTTCTCATGTCACAGATCGTTAAACTATAGCCTATATGTTATTCTAGGTTATAAACAATTATACTGTAAAGTTTCATCAAAATCCGTTCAGTAATTTTTGCGCGAAAGAGTAACAAACATCCACACAAACTTTCGCATTTATAATATAAGTAAGATTATTCCTTTGATAGCAGGAAGTTAGTATCATAGACGTTTCAAAGGTGACAAGATAATTAAGTTGTGAATATCTAATGACCCCCATAATAATTAAATACCGTTGAGAACCTGAATATATTGTCGACTTATCACCATAATAATATATCACGCACGTGATGTTATAATAGTGGTACGGGGAAATGCCTCCACTTAGAGCCAAAGCACACGCACGATGCGTTGCGGCGACGGTGCGATACCGGAACGGTGTCGCTGCGTCGTCGTACATAGAGATATCTGTGGCGGGCACATGAGCGGTATGACGCCGGTCGCGCGTTAAGGCGAAATTTTTCAGCATCAGCAACAAATTTTGCAGCTCCTCAACGCATCGTGTACTATGGCTCTTATAGTTTGCGACACACCAAGGTAAACATCGTGGCATATTATGTGGCTGTAAATAGTTTGTTATGCTTTCAACTGTACATGCTAAAATACATGGTGTTATAGACAGATTAGAAAAGAAATACAGAGAACTTCCCGGATATTGCAGTTTGAAGAGAGGAAAAAGAAAAAAGTTGTTTTATTGGTCTTTCATTTCCGGGATAAGGCAACTAATGATGCTAAGTATCCTGTTTGACCTTGTTTGACTTTGTGCTCTAATTCACCGTCGAAAGTTTTTGCGAACCCAGTGTTATCTGCCTATTCATTAATCTATTATTAACGCCACTGTGAATTAGCGGTGAGATAGTGAGACTCTTGAATCAGAGATATTTCATATACATTACGATGTGTGAATAAGCTCTACTTAGGCTGATTTGAACCACCTAACTTTAATGGTAACTAACGATAACCGGTGCTTTTTGTAAGGAGTTTTACAGATATTTGACGTGGCAATGCTGCCAGCCTTTTGGGCACCATTCCTGACTGCGGCGCTGGGGGTGAAGTATTTTTTATTTTGTAAATAGTTTTTATCATTTGTAATTTTTAAATTTTAGTTTTTAAGTCATTTTAAGTTAATGTATTATTATAAAATTTATTCTCTAATAAATAACCGGGCTTTGACGTTTGTTAAAATCAAAATAAGATGGTGCAACCCAGCCTTAGTGTTTTATGGTGTGCCATCGTCATAATGTCCATAGTTAGTGCACAGCTAGACACTCCCCTTATACATGTCGTTTTACTGTCTTCAGCGTTTCGCTACCAGCTTCTGCCAACGACTCTTCGCAAGTCCTCACTTCACCAGATAAAGAACATCCTACACTACGCTTCATCATCATTATCATCATTTCAGTCCACTGCTGAACATAGGTCTCCCCCAATGACTTCCACATCGCACGGTTGGTAGCGGCCTGCATCCAGCGCCTTCCTGCTACCTTTATCATGTCGTCGGTCCACCTTGTGGGTGGACGTCTAACGCTGCGTTTTCCGGTACGCGGCCTCCATTCCAGAACCTTGCTCCACCATCGGCAGTCAGTTCTGCGTAATATATGCCCTGCCCACTGCCACTTCAGCGTGCTAATCCATCGGGCTATGTTAGCGACTTTAGTTCGTTTACTCTACACTTTCCGAGACGCATTGATGTGATCGTTTGATCACTGTATTTTTCTATCTATTACTCTTATAATCGCATTTTTCTACTCACCCCTTTTGAACTTAGGAACTCCATCCCTCTAGCAACTTGGAACGCGAAGTGCGTCAGGTCCCTAGATGTGAGGAACTGACTTCCATGCGTGTTCCCGTAATGCCGTTCCGCTCTGGAGTCTCTTAGGAACTGCTGCAGCTTGCCTATGCTCACGAACTCCATTATCACTAGGGTTGGCTCCTGGAAAAATAGGAATTTTAGTCTTAGAATGCGACCAAATGACTCAATCACTTTAGGTTACTAGTCACCATCACAATATTAAGACGCAAGGTGTCAAATGGTTGAGTCCAAACTACAAGTAATGCCGCAAATTCCGCAACTTAAAATACAGGAATTTTTAGTATTTTCATCATCATCATTTCAGCCACACATACTAGCCACAAAAATGCACTATATTCTACATTGCCCGGTTGGTTGCGGCCTGCATTCAGCGCATTTCTGCTACCTTTATGAGTCTTTCAATGGGACGAACTAACTGCCTCGCTTTAGGTAATGGTGGCTATCACAATTTATTATGACGTCTACAAAGTTTCCAATGGCCACGTCAGGCCACAAGAAAACTTCACATTACGTAGTTTATGGTGGTCTTTGTGGCCTTACCGTAGTCACCGCAAGTGCCCGAACACGAATGGGAAACCCTGTCATCATACCAATTGATTAATTGACTCGCCGTAACATTGAGGTCCTATTCGAGTGAATAAAACTAAGGGAAAGGGGAGTAAAGTTAGTTTGTAATCCCGATATTAAAAACTATCTACTCAAAAGTATAGGTTTAGGTTTTGGGATCAAAACTTTTAACTTTACGTAAGCGAAGTCAAGGGCATCCGCCCATTCGGGTATAAAATATTCGTACTCGACAATTAAAAGATTATATAACGTACGGGCCTGGAAAGATAGCGCTAATAGGGTCAAGGGATTAGTTATGACGGGTCTGCAAAAGTTATTTTATACTGGAATAAAATTTCATAAAAAAGGCTTATTCTAGCAATATATATCATTTAATACAGTCAAGTACGGACGTTCGCTAATGCGATGGACAGACCAGATCAAGTCCATTTTAGTTGTCCTCTGCACGAGATCACTAAGTTGACCAAAGAGGAAAGATGGCGAGATATCGTTATGCGAGTAAAATTCACTCACAGCAAATCACAACTCTGCCGATCTCGACCATTCTGNACGAAAGCACGCACGGACTTCCCCGAGCGGATTTAGTTAAAGAAAGATAGCACTTGCGCGCGCGCGTGAATCTTATACGTGTTATAAGAACACCGAGAGACTATTATAGCGTGAGCTTAAAATTCGCAGTTGAGGAGCGGCAAGCGACACGTCTGCCTCCAACCAATATCCGACGACGACCATTTTACGTATTTATTCAAAATTTCGAAAAGGCGGCGACCTAGATCAAGGATTGGGCTACCCTACACAAGTTCCTTTGATGTATTTAAGTCACTAATCGCAGAGCACTCGTGATTTAAAAATATGTCAATTTTAAGGATTCTGTGCAGGACCCCCTAGAGTGTAATAACTGAGAAGAAGAAAAAGGCCACAAGCCACCGTCAGCTATGTTCTTGAGGTGGTTGGTCATGCAATAAGTATTCCGAGACGGGAGAAGACACGAGATGGACCTTTAGGCATTGAATCATAGTACGAGTAACATAGTAAAATAAGGCTAAATTATTGTAAAAGGGAGTAAGGTGATAGAGTTGCTAGCGTTGCTTCTTCTCAATACTAGCCCACTTATTCTAATCTAAAATCAATGGTAGGGCTAAAAGTATACCGAAACACGTAAAAGCTCGTTTCCGAAAACAACTTTTTTGAATAAATTATCAGTTTGAAATACAAATCTCACCTTTTCCGTGCAGCACCCAATAAGTCTGACCACATTTGGATGCGTTCCTAGATTCTTCATCACGATCAACTCCTGTAATAGATCGGTCTTCTCTTTCTCTGACGCGTTTTCTTTGAGCGTCTTCACAGCGACGATTTGTTCACCTTTTTTCCCTGAAATCAATTATGATACTTATAACATTAACTATTTAAAGATCAAAATTGAATAAAATGAGGAACGTGAGATAATCCTGCTACGGCTGACCTTTAAAAGTAGAATTTTCTTATTAATCACATTTATAGAATTGAATGTTCCTAATTCATCGGATAAATTTGATTTAAAATATTCTAGATTTCAGATCCTGAATACCAGCCTATATTTAGTTAGTATTTTGCCGAAATCCATTTGGAAATATATAAAGCACTAACTAGAGCCAAATTATCTAGACCATAATAAATTAATTTGTTAGCTAATAATTACAAATTGCGTGGGTAATTTTTATTAGTTAATAACATAATTATAGAGTAAACCTAACTATAATATTTTTTATAGTAATGTCCATTCTTAGCTTCATTTATTAATTAAAGTTTAAATTGTATTAGATTCATAATTTATTCACTTTAATATAGACATTGAGGAAAACATTAAAATTGCGTACAAATATTTGGTTCGTCAAGGAAAATTTTGTGTGAGAAAAAGATTTCCCTAAAGTTCGGAAGTATTATGGATTGTTTTTACACAATAGCAAGAATTTTGTATACGATTATTGAATACACGATTTGGAAGGAGCAACGTAATATTTTTATGTGTAAATTTTCTTGCATGTTGAAATATGTGTAGGTTATAACGTAGAAGGAGATACATAATGTTTAACGTTATTCAATATCCACTTCTAAATACCGATGAGCAAAGTACACAGAGGCATTACGGAATCTAGTCAAACATTTCCAAATATTATGACTTTTAAACTCATCAAATCTTAAGCAGTCGCATGAAAATGGATTTCTATTGTGTCTCGATTCGTTGATACTTTAAAAGTAAGCTTCTCGTTTAAAGGAGTTGGCATTTCCTAGGGTTAGATTAGTAAGCAAAACGTCTTCTACGCATTTTCTTTGTCTCAAGACATTTTCAGGCGGCGACATTTCACGCAAGTATTTCGGTCAACGTGATATTAACCGGAGGGTGTATACACCTCACTGTGATCCAGTTTTATTATGATTTGGGTTGTGTTAGTGTTCCTTAACTGCGCACATAATAGCGGAACAGAATGCCAGATGACGCGTACGAGTAGCCACATATTGTTGTTATGTGGCTTTATTTTGTCACGCCTATGATTTAAGCAAGCCTTTTGTCTTTAATGTGGCCTTAGGAAGCGCCATATAGGTAAACTTTTTAGGTAGAAACCCGGCCAATTGAGAGTGAGCTCGCGTGCAAATGCTGGTTCCATACAAATTCAATAAGGAAAACTTTTTAGTCTTCCCTTACCTAGAGCTAAAAAAAATGCTCCTCCGGAATTGCAAGCAAACTAACGATAGAGCTCGTAAATCACTTTCAGGATCAGTAACCAGTTTTTCGATATCTAAATATATAAAAGGAGAAACTGACTGACTGACTGACAGATCAACGCACAGCCTAAACGGCTAAACGTAGGCACTTGAAATTTGGAAGGAACGTAGCTTAGGTACCGTAGAGGTGCACTAAGAAAGGAATTTCCGAAATTCCCACGGGAACGGGAATTAGCGGGAAAAACGGGATTCACGCGTACGAAGTCGCGGGCGGCCGCTAGTCTTGTATAGTTTAGAAATAATCGAGTGAGATCACTTAATTATCGTTTCCACCCTGTATACTGGTATATGGCATTATGCAATTCCGTTTACTATCCACTACATTGTGCAGCGAACCCTCAAAAGGCTACTTACGAATTTCGGTCAAACGAATTTTCTCATCAGGGCTTGAGGATTAAAAGTAGCGGAAAATGGTGCGCAAAAAATAGGCACGGCGAACTGTTCATTATTTTGTACGTACTCATGCAGAGGACAGCTCATCATGTAAGCATTGTGGACTTTTATGTAGTTGGTTTAGGTGCTATTTTAGAACAAATTGTATGGATGTGCTGTTGACTATCCTACTAATCCTACTAATATTATAAATGCGAAAGTTTGTATGGATGTCTGGATGTCAACATGTTTGTTACTCTTTCACGCAAAAAGTACTGAACGAATTTTGATGAAACTTCCAGAATAACATGTAGGCTATAATTTATGACGATCTGTGACAAAATAAATTTCACGCGGGTGAAGCCGCGGGCAAAAGCTAGTAGATATTATAATAAAAACAGCTCTTAGGACCTCTGAACTCGGAACAAAAGCATCTGCGACTAATTACCTCCTAACACAGGAATATCTTAAGATGACCCTCGTAAGGACTATTTTGCTTTTGCCTAATTTCCTGAAAATGACCCTAAGACCTACTAAGTTGAAGAAATTCCCAAGTAATTTTCGTCAAAATGAAGATGACCTTTCATTACCTAGTTGATTAGTGGTAACAGAAGAAACAACGCTAAATTTAGCAGGGCGTGGACTGGACTGTTAACCATCTTTTTTTATACGTCTGGCTAGAAATTGACTAAGTTTATCTTTAGTTAATTCCGGTGGCTTGATTGCCTAAGAAATATTCTTCTTTCTCAGACCCGAGATGATTGTTAATAATGAAAAGAACACGGAGTTATTTTTAGAAATGTTACTAGCCAGACTTTTTGGTATTCTAGAATAACTTAATTAATTGTCAGGAAAAATTCCTCCAAGTCTAGCCGTTTTCCAGATAAAATTAGCCTAGCAACCATGCCACTTATCACAAAGTATTTTTATTAAAAAAATCATAAAGTAAAAGAATACCAGCATAATAAGCTAATTTATTAGCAAAAAATAATTAACACTATTAGTTTTACAACCAATCTTGAACTTCTAAATAAAAGTCTTGAGGTTGAGACTACTATTCCTTTTTATTTTGACTAGCTTTTGCCCGCGGCTTCGCTCATCAATTTTTTTTCAAACTTTTGCGTTTTTAATAATAGGTAAAAGATGAGGAAGTAACTTTTTCTTGGTAAATACAGGGTGGAATTTTGTAATGCCACCTGGAGGGGAAGTACTCTTAATATTGTAGATAGACAATTTTTCTCAAAGAAAACATTCCTTTATTTTTTATAAGAAAGAGAACTGCATTCAAAGATTTTCGAAATTTTTTCGAAAATTCACTACCATACCATACATTTTTCTGTGCATAATTAAAATAATGTAAGATTTCATGGTTTTCCTTTTATTTGATTTATCAAGTTTGTTAGAGATTTTATCCTTATACTTAACCCTAACGATGGATGTAATAAAAATACAGGGTGTAATTATTAACCGATTTTAGTTGGTTCGATTCCCAGGTGTGGCAAGCAAATTTTCGGAAATCTTTGAATGCAGTTCTATTTCTTTTCAAAAATAAAGGAATGTTTTCTTTGAGAATTTTTTTCTATCTACAATATTAAGAGTACTTTCCCTCCAGGTGGCATTACAAAATTCCATCCTGTATACCACCTACCTATTAATATGAAAGCTTTCGTTAAAAGCATAACTATTTAACTATTACTCGTATACCTGTTTTGCAATGCCTGAAATTTTGATAACGGGTACCCGAGAAAAGAGTACTAATTATTTTCGTGAATTAGACTACGAGCAACAAGTAGGTATATCATAATCATTATTGGGAGAAGTCTTTGTCCAGCAATGGACGTCATTTGGCTAAAACGAATGAAATAATAATCATCCCCACATTTTACAATACAATTAAAAAACATGAACTAGAATTTTTGTAACAATTACTGGCATCCATACTCTTTTCTTAAGGCTCAGTTACACCACCTAATTTTGATCGTAACTGTAACGATAACCGGTATTTTTTAGGAGTTTGACAGATTTTTGACGTTTGACAAAGTTAAAGTATGATGATGGTGCAATCCAGCCTAAATCATTAAGGGCTGATTTTACCATCGTCGGTTAACTTTTAACTGAAGAATAAGTTTGGCACATTGACAGTTTCAGTATAGGAAATATGTCAAAATGACAAGACTATGCTTCATTTAAAAGTTATCCGACGATGGTATAATCAGCCGTTAGGATCTAGCGAAAGTAAACATAGGATAGTACCACAGATGTCTCAGCCAGACTTAACTCGTAAATACCTAACTTCGCAGACAGTTAAACTGCTACATTTACTCAACGGACCTAATGATATTGGACATTTGTAAGTAATTTTGTAAGATCAGGACTCAAGAGATCAAGTTTCAGTGAAGCTGGACGTAGAATGGATTGATTAAATTGAAGTTTTCTAAATAAACTAAATGCAGACAACATCCAAACTGATGTGGCATCTTATGTCAATTTTTTTTAAGATTATTAGTAATTTGTTAAATTATACAAAATACTCGAGTTAGCTCCTCGTACTTAGCTAAATATGCTTGTATCACGAGTGAGCTCACCACAATAGTCGAGCGGCGGCGGGGACCGAACCCGCGTTCCCCGGATCACGAGTCGGCGAGTCCGACCCCTTCTTCACCGTTCGACTATCGTGGCTTCTTAACGAATAAGAAGAAGAAGATCTAAATTACAAAACTACTAATAAATAAGCGAATCTGATAACTCACCATCAATATCTATAGCCTGAGCTCTGAACACCTGACCAAAGGCACCTTCTCCAATGATATTGAACACTCTCAGGCGATGTCGCGGGAATTCCCACTCATCTGGAGGCTCCTCTTTGGTGATCGTAGTTTCTTCGGAATGCTGTAAATCCAAAACAATACTGATGAGGTTTTCTGATGATGAAATTCTTTAAATTAAAGTCCGTAAGCATAATAAAATTATTTTGATGATATACGTATAAGTTAGTTGTCATGAAATAGAATAGGTACCTATGGTCATTTATGAAGCAAATAAAAACAGTATAATCCCCAAAGAAATGTAATATGAAATATTGCGGTTTCGTGATAAAATGTTATTTTAAATTAATGAGAAGCAAATACATACTCGTAAATACGGTAAAATGCGAAATAATGATAATTTCGAATTCAAAATTAGAAATTAAATACAAAAATTTAAATAAATATGCAATTAAATAAATTACTCGTACAAATATTTGCTAAGATCAATGAATTACTCTTACTTAAAGTTATCAATTTATAACTCTGAGACATTGAATGATAAGCATTTGAAGAAGTATCCAGGCCAAAACTGACCTGCAAGTGATTGTTGTCCCAAGACTCGTATCTATTCGAGTAAGTCCGCGGTCGGTTCCACAAGTTTATCGAAGAATCTTGGAGGACTATACCGCTCGAATCTTTGCTCTGTGGACGACAGAGATTAGTTAATTATAGGCTGTTAAAGAGTTCAGTAGTTTCATGACAGTAGAAACTCCGCGAACTATAGTCCATTATTCAACTATTTTTATAGGAAACGCAAGTTTGAATGTTGAACAATTTTTTTTTTCTGAACTTCAGGAAGCGCTGCTTTGGTGTGGAATTTGCTCATCGATTTGTTTTCTTTTACTGATTAAGAGCGTTTACGCCGTTTGGCANAACTTGACTTGCCACGCTAGACGTAAACGCTCTTAAAGCGTTCAAACTCTAGTCAGTAACGGTATAATGTTAGTCTAGCCAGAGTTACGCCTGAACACACATGGATGAACTAAAAAGTAATTATCTTTACAACATTAAAATTTAACGATTCTAAGAATAAATAAAACTTTCGAATGCAATTTTTAAAACGCTTTTACTAAGTCACGAATCAATAGCTGGGATTGTATCGTTACTCAAATCATGCATGACGAACGTTTCTCTATTCTTTGAAACACTAAAAAACAGTTTAATGATGGCCGAAATCAAGTAAAAAATATTTTACATTCCAACTTACCATGTCATCTTTTTTCGATTTTGTTTTGGTGGAATTGTTCTTTCTCCACACAAAAACTATGACAGCAACCACAATGACCACAAGGCCTCCGATCGCGATAACAGGTATGACTGCTAACGGTACATCGTTTCCTAGTGGCTGTTCATCACTTGGTTCAGATATATTACCAGTGCTGTGTCCTTCGTTGTCTAACTTCGTGAACTTCTCAGTGACGTTGTCTGTTCTTTTAGGTGGACTATTAGTTGTGACTGTTGTTGTATCAGGTACAGTTGTCGGTACTTCTATAATTTTCTCCGTTGCTTTGGTTGTGCTTTGCGTAGTTGTAGGGTACTTTGGTGGCGGTGGCAGTGATGGCAGTTCCAGGCCAGGAAACTGGTGCGATGTGCCAGGAAACGGCAGGTACGGAGGTGGATGGGGTATCGGTCTCTGGCCCAAACTGTTAGTTATTGTTGCTAACACTTCTGTCCGTTGAGGTATAAACCCATCGAATGCTGTCACCCATAATGAGTAGGAACAGTTTTCCTGTAACAAAAAATTCGTAATTGAATTCAGTTATATGTTATTATCATCATAATTGTTCTCTGTTTAATTGTTCTCTGAGTGAATTCGTAAGAGCCGCAGTTTTTATTGTTAGTTATAAGTAGTTAGTGTAAGTAGATACAGTGTACCTGCTTACAAAATAATTTATGCTATCGCATTAGGTTATTGACCTGTAAAGATAGTTTAAGTTGGTGAAAATAAATAAATCCCATCAAAAACAATACTTGTCAAAAAAACCAAGTCTCGCAACTCAGTTGTTCTACGGTAAAAAGTTGTGAGATCCATGTAATACCAAGTCCAGGCCAGGAAATCTTTAACGTTTTACATAAATTATTGACTTGGCCATCGCACTAAATAATTTAATTTACACGTGTTTTCATGCGATGGCCAAGTCAATATATTTATGTAAAACGTTAAAGATTTCCTGGCCTGGACTTGGTATTACATGGATCTCACAACTTTTTACCGTAGAACAACTGAGTTGCGAGACTTGGTTTTTTTGACAAGTATTGTTTTTGATGGGATCTCATTTCTTTTTGTATTTTGTAGACAGCAGTTATGTATCTAGAAAACTGGACCGAAATTGAAAAATTTTACTCGACTTGGCGGTTGCACTACCGTGCCCCCAAATGTGAGTCAGTCAGTGAGTGACAAAATTAAGTAACTTTGACCCGTTCTAATTCTTAAATTACTGGTTCAAATTGAATGAAATTTTAAATATACCGTGTCTTTACAATGCCTGCATAGCTAATGAAAATTCAGCCTTCTAGTTTTATCCACAACGAAGTTACAGGCGGTCGAAAATGGCCTGAATTGCTTCGAGAAAAGGATGGTACGGCCGTGCCGCTATTTTGCTCGACTTGGTGGGGAAAATTTTAGCCTATACTAGTCTACAGCTGATAAACCTCCTCGAACACGAGCTCCAATTATTGCCATCTATCTTTTTAGATTAGTTGTTGGTTCATACTGCAGGGAGGTGTAAGTTCTAGAGAACTTTTTACAAGTGCCATTTTCTAAGCTACAGCTAAATTTATGACAAACTCCAAAATAGACTTCACCTTATCTTTAAGCGTATCGTTGACAGTGACCACTCCAGTCTGCGGATCGATGGTGAAGGGGGCTGGAGGCCCAGAGGTCTCCAAGCCGAAGGTAACATTCTGGTTCCAAGTCCGTTCCCTGTGGACCCTCGTGACTACGGAGCCCACAGGGTCTGTGGACATCGCAAACCAGTTCCGATCCACCCTGGTGATGGCTGGGATGTTGAACTCAGGAGAGAATTGAGCTGATGCTGGAAAGAGAAAACAAATTATGAGTAAAAGAATACGCTAAAAAAATTGACATAGAGAGTGATCTTACAGAACTACACTTTACGCAAAGTGAAATGATTATATCGGTATTTTTTTATCCACAGATTCCCCATGAACCTATTTTACTTCCTTTCACTTCATTTATGCAAATATAAACATTTCCTCGGGAAATAATATAAATTGAAACAATAATTTGATGGTTTCGTAATTTCTTTAATTATACCGCTCATACTCATAATAAGCCGCGAGCGATTCTAAGTCAGAAAATGAAATTTAATGGTCTTCCTCATCCCCAACTCAACTCTAAGAAAGTAAAATATTTAACATAAAAACTGCGTACTCTTGTCACAAACTTTAATCAAAATTCCTACGAAGGAAAAATAAAATACTTTTATTTTATCAGAACAGACCATAACACACAGGTTACCGGTAAGTCACCGAATAAAAAACAAACGACTCGCCAAATAAAAAATAGGTATTTAAATATTTTTCTAGTAGTTCTAGTAGGTACCCATAGTACAAGCTTTGCTTACTTTGGGACTAGAGGCGCAGTGTAAATTGTCCAAGGATATTAATTTATAATAACAAGTACGATTTTACAATGTATGATGAGCTGGCTTCTTCAAGAATTACTTTTTTCGTTGTAGCTCAATGAAGAAGGTTAATCTTTAAGCTTATTACTATAGAAGTATATTATAGGTAACTTAGGACAAATGTAGGATTTATGAAAGTACTAGCTTTTGCCCGCGGCTTCACCCGCGTGAAATTTAGTGTCACAGATCGGCATAAATTATAGCCTATATTATGTTATTCTGGGTTACAAACCATAATACTGTAAAGTTTCAACAAAATCCGTTCAGTAGTTTTTGCGTGAAAGAGTAACAAACATCCAGACATCCAAACTTTCGCATTTTTAATATTAGTAGGATTTTGTTTTGACGTGCGGTAGTAGGTATTGTGAAAAGTCCTTACGTAGGATGAGCTTATGATTTTCCTATGACAAAGATAGCTTTTATATGTAGGTAATTTAGTCAAGGTACCGACTTGGTAAAACGATTCGTTTGAAAAAGTATTTTATAAAATTTTATCAGTAGACAACACAACATATTTTATTCGTTTCGTATTTTTGTTCTTAAACAAAACTCTACCGAAACGGCTTGACCGATTCTTATAAAATTGTGTGTGTATAACTATTCAGTAGGTCAGAGCATAGGACGTTATTTATTTATTTAATAGTTTAATGCCAAAATCTTAATATAAGTCATACTTAATAATGCGTTCTCATCCAGTTTACCTTCGAGTTATGCAGAAAAAATAGTATGGCGGTATAACAAAAAAAAACGGAAAAACAAATATGCAAACAAAATAATACAACGTTTTATGGATTAATTAGTGTTAAAAAAACTCTAAATGGTTCTTCTTCNCAGGTTTATTTATTTATTTATTTATTTATTTATTTATTTATTTATTGCACATAATGGATACACTGTATATTGTTAGGTACTAGGTACTAACATACAAATGCACACCCGGTTGGGCACAGCAATACAAAATAACAGTTATTAAATATTATTAACAATAATTAAATTTATAAATCTTATACGTCTACCTACTTATAACTTTTATAGGTAATATATAATACAATTGCAAGTACCTAACTTAAAATATTATAATGTTAGACATTACAGTTAAAACAATATTTACTTATTTATCAACTTAACATAAAATACTATGTTTTTCTTCCATGAATTCCTTAACATTATAAAAACTTTTACTTATTAAAAATGTCTTTAATTTATCTTTGAATATGTGATCTTTAGGTATATTTTTTACATTATCAGGCAGCTTGTTATAAATTTGTATACAACGGTAGGCAGGACTATTTCTGAACATTTCTGAATTAGGAGTTGGAAGGAGAAGTTTGTGTTTTCGTCGGGGATTTTGATCATGTTGAAATAGGCAAGTGTGCTTTCTGATAAACATTGCCGCTTCTAAAATGTATATGGATGGTAAAGTAAGTACTTTCTCACTAATGAAATGAGGTTTACAGCTTACTCTCTGCTTTATATTAACAATTATTCGTAAACATTTTTTTTGACTTATAAACAGGTCTTTAGCATCACAACTGTGTCCCCACATGATTATGCCATAGCGCAGCCACGCGTACGCGTAGGCATAGTATGCAGTGAGGGCGGATTCTTTCGATGAGTTTGTTTTTAGGACACCTAGAGCATAAATAAATTGGGATATTTTGGATTTAACTATTTCGACATGGTTTCTCCAATTTAGGTGGGTATCTAAAGTTATGCCAAGGAGACTGAATTCATTGATTTCTTCAATATTTATTGCTTCTGCTACTGAGCTAAGATTTACTTTTTTCTTTTGATGTGGTTTAAATTGAATTATTTTGGTTTTTTTATTATTTATCTCTAAGTTGTGGTTTTGGAGCCAGAGTTTTATTAAATTATATTTTTCCGTTATAATGTTATTGTAAGTATTTATTGGGCAGCTATTTGGTATTTCGAATAATAGAGAGACATCATCGGCATAGAGTACACTAAGGGTATTATCGCATATTTTAGGCAAGTCGTTGATATAAATTAAAAAAAACCGGCCAAGTGCGAGTCGGGCTCGCGCACAAAGGGTTCCGTAGCAGCAACAGTTAAATCAACCTATCTCAAAAACTATAAGAGATACTTTGATCAAACCAAAAATCGTTGAAANATGTCCACTTTCGCTGTTTAAATGCTTTTCTAAATGGTTAACTAAACAAAATTTCCCCAAAGTGTGCACAATAATGCTGTTAACATTGTTGTTAACAGCATTGTTGTTAACAGCATTATTGTGTTCCGACAGTTAGAGGTAAGATAGTCAATTCCTCCGTGGTTGAGGATTCCGGGTGAAGCTCGCTTCCACCTTCGGCCTGATCATCACTTACCATCAGGTGAGATACAGGCCAAGAGCTTTCTCGTTGTGGATAAAAAAAAACATCCATAGGCGTGTGATGATTTTGTGTTTTTCCACTTACATAGTTTCACGCATATGCTATGCATAGTGATAAACCGTGAACAAACTTTAATAGCTACACCGTATTCTCACGGAAACAAACGAAAGTATACCTATAAACTAATCAATGGGCTACATACAATGGTATTTAGTGAAAACTGGTAATGGAAAATCGTATGGTGTTTGTTAAGTAGAACAAAGACGCTCTTACACCGGTAATTTCATCAAATTCCTTTAGGAAAAACAATTCCGATCATTATAATTTATGCCACGACCTTTTAAAGTATTATAGTATCACGGAACAATTAAGACAATCTATTATTACTACTACTATTTTGAATAAAATTACCCAAGCATTTTCAGCAGTTGGAGAAATCAAACACAATATTGCTAAAATAATGGCAGCAATATCATGGAGATATTGACGAGCAAGAATTTGTTTTTGTTCAATTTACCAGTGAGGCCATTATGGAATCTTTATTGTTATAACCTTTAGAAATATTTTATTCGAATATTGTTAGAGCTAAACAAACGGGTCTTGCATCTGTCGTAAAACATCAATTGGATAGTTACGTTAAATTACTATACGAGTATAAACAAGAAAAACATCTGTGCATAAAAAAGGGTCACTTAAAAGTGACAACATTGCATGTAGAGCGTAAATTAAAACGATATTAAAAGAGCAACGTCAGGGAAATATCAATTGAGATCGACAGATAAAGTTACAATTTCTGGACCGTCGTAAAAAAGAAGGTTAATTAATTTGGATCAAATTGCATTTTCAACAATTAAAATTTACGTATTAATTGATACTTACACAGTACACACACTTTCAAATGTTATGTAACTTGTGGCTTAATGTCTTTTGTCGTAATACAATGCTTTTAGGTAAATATTTTTAATTATTATGATAATCTTACTTCTTACTAATATTATAAACGCGAAAGTTTGGATGTCTGGATGTCAACATTTTGTTACTCTTTCACGCAAAAACTTTACAGTATTATTGTTAAGATTAAGATTTTGATAAAACTTTACAGTATTATTGTTTATAACCCAGAATAACATATAGGCTATAATTTATGACAATCTGTGACAAAATAAATTTCACGCGGGTGAAGCCGCGGGCAAAAGCTAGTAAAAATATACTTTCATGCTCCGAACCCAAGAAATTGATCCGGTTAGGTAATTTTTAACAAAAAGCTTTGCTTTCTTTATCCTGGAAAATTCAGCTATCGGATTCGGCTCGAAAAAGTAGCATACGTCTACAGTTTGAAAGAAACAAAGAATAAAAGTAATTCGTTTGGAAAGTCACTACCTATGTAGGAAGTCAAAACTCTGTATTTTATGTGATTCTAAATATTAATTCATACTAATACTCGTAGGTGACATGATTAGGCTTCAGTCTGTCTTTAGGTACCTACCGTATTTTTAACTTTTCTACATTAAGGCTGAGTTGCACCACCTAACTTTGACCGTAACTATAACGATAACCGGCGTATTTTGTATGGAGTTTGACAGATTTTTGATGTTTCTTAAATTCAAAGTAAGATGGTGCAACCCAGCCTAAGGCTGAGTTGCACCACCTATCTTTAACGTTAACTATGATGATAACCGGTGCTTTTTGTATGGAGTTTGACAGATTCTTGACGTTTGTCAAAGTTAAAATAAGAAAGTGCAACCCAGCCTAATTTCACAATTGAATGCTTTCAGGCTGTTCCGCAAATAGAGTAGTGCTATTGCCTAGAATAGACTTAGGGTGAGTTGTACCACCTAAATTTGACCGTAACTATGTTTATAACCGGTGCTTTTTGTATGGAGTTTGACAGATTTTTTACGTTTGTCAAAGTTGAAGTATGATGGTGCAACCCAGCCTTAGTGCTTCGATTTCAAACTGTCTAACTCACGCTCAGTTCAAAAACTAGTAAATTAAATAAAAGTCAGAGTCAATTGACTGGATTACTTGTGCTACTTCTTTTAATAACTAGCGCAAAATATCGTTCTGAAGGAGTGTATTTAAGTACTTGGAATAAAGCTTATAGTCCAGTCAATAAAGCATTATAGATGGAAAACTGTAAAATACAATTTCTGACCTCGGGACTTTATTTAGCCTAGTTAGGAGGTGAACATAGCAAAAGTCCCCGCCCTTAGCCCTTGAGCCGGCGGGGAGAGGGGGGTTTAAAGGTACCACTTTTCGGTTTTTCGCTTAATCCTCGGAAACTATGCGTCCTAGTGACATGACTACTATGAACCAAATAAAGCTTATTCAATTTGCNGGACGCATAGTTTCCGAGGATTAAGCGAAAAACCGAAAAGTGGTACCTCTAAACCCCCCTCTCCCCGCCGGCTCAAGGGCTAAGGGCGGGGACTTTTGCTATGTTCACCTCCTAACTAGGCTAAATAAAGTCCCGAGGTCAGAAATTGTGTTCCACGGATTTCTCTCTACACCGTCGTTAAGGCATTCATTGACTGGACTATTAATCCAATCAAGTTATTAATAAGGCACTTTATTTAGAAAAAATGTTTTTATTATGAATCATTTTGGATTACGTACGTCACATTCTTGTACTTCATCATCATCATCATCATCATTTCAGCTATAGGACGTCCACTGCTAGGCCTCCCCCAATGCTTTCCATTTTGATCGATTGGTAGCGGCCTGCGTCCAGCGCTGGTGGTAATTCATGTACTTATTATAGCATTAACTATGCAACGTCCTAACCAAACAAGGCCCAGTGATTGTTCAAATCTTCTTCCACCTGGGAATCCAACTCAGAACTTTCAGATCGAGTCTACCGTCTCTCTAACTCTCTCAGTTCACGTAGCAACATTTAATACCAACAAAGTTGGTTTTATGAACAGTTACTCCAAACGATCGGGGGGCGTATTGGGTAATGAGGACAATATTAAACACTGTATTTACCGAACGACTATAACAAAGCTCTTTATTGCTTTAACAAATTACGAACCTCGGTCTATAATTCTTAACGCCCCAAAATATAGACACGGAGCCAGTGAATCATACAAAGATTGAGATTTAAAGTTTTATTACTATTATTTGAGGCCGTGGAAAAGAAAGTGATGATACACACACAATCAAATTCAAAGGTTATAAAACAACGTGTGAAGTGAAGACCAAAAACCTTAATGTGTGTGTCTGTTATCTTTATGAATCATAAGTATTGATTGTCCAATTCTCAATGATTTATTGCTTCCATTATGAAATTAAAAACAAGGACATTATAGACCTTGTAGAACAAGGCAATTAATAACTGAGATAAAATGCAATAAATAAGCTATTAACAACGCTAAGCTAGTATGTTTTATTACAATCAATTGAATCATTTGCGTCAAAAAGTAAGAAAAGTTAGAGTAAGATGGCGCAAATCATTTTTTTTTATCCACAACGAGAAAGCCAAGGCCAGGCCAAGAGCCTGTATCTCACCTGATGGTAAGTGACGATCAGGCCGAAGGTGGAAGCGAGCTTCACCCGGCAATTTTAAAATAGCGTACCTTACTAGAGTAGAGTCATTGTTTTAAGATCATTACAATCAGTTCAATCGTTTGCGTGAAAAGGTAAGGAAAGTAGGAAAATTATTTATAAGAGTTACCAAACTACAATGTTACCATGTTCTCTACTACTAGGTACGTACAGTAAAAAAATCCTTCTCCTTCGAACTGTGGTTAGTTAGCCTTTGTTATTGAGACCCAAACAAGGCTGAACCGGTTTGGTATCTCACCACGTGGTCCCACATTCCGAATCAGACCTTGTGACTCAAAATATACAGTCATCTACATAAAGCAACGGCGGTTGTAACATTGGCATTGTTTTGTGATTTAGACTAGGGGGTTACGACAACAGACTTAGTGTGTCTTTGTTGCAACTATGCAACATACATAGGGTACCTATTTATGCTGTACTGTACTAACAGAATCTATTAAAACTACTTAGCTTGATGTAATATCGTCATCGTCACTACAAAGTGTAGGCTTAAAGAGTGTTAAAACTTATTTTTCAATGGACATTTTAATGAATTAATAATATTTAATCTATGAAAATTGACTTCACTTAAACGTTGCGAAATTAATTGATTAGAAAGAAATTATTTAATTTGGCACTAAATACAATTAAATAATAGCCATTGGATACATAATCTTGTTTATTGCATATTTATTAACACAATCAATTAATTAGTGTGCCAAAAGGGACTCCTGATTATTCTGATCGCTTAGATTTTTGACAGTTTAGGACCTAAAACTTTAGGTATACTACTATTAAGGTTTAAAAATTGAAAAAGTTCATTAAACTTCCTGTTATTTTATGGCATGGGTTATAAAAGCTGCGGTCACAACCGTATCTTCAGACTTTATGAGTCGCCATAGCGTCCGAGCTTTCAATATCGGATAAAATACCTAATCAAAATTCAAGGACATGCAAAAGCTTTCAAAGCGCGAAAACATGTTTTGGCAAACTTAATTTTGAAAGCCACACCTGCCGTCTGGAAAGAAGTGTTTTCAATTCGCAGTTAGTTTAATTCCAGTGACTCTATATCTTATACCTACTCAAGTGAAAAGGAGCAATTGGTTTTCTTTTCAAATAGAAAATTTATGTTAATTAAAAAATAAACATCTGCCAATTTTGGCATTTTGGGTAAAAAAAGAAAAGCTCATATTCAATGTAAATTAAGTCTTTATTTTATAATTTGTTAAAATGTCTTAATAATAATCATTTTGTGGTAGGTTGAATGTATAATTTAGTAGAAATAACTATTAAAATCACATAAAAATCGACAAAACCATTGGAAAATTAGAGTAATTTGCTCATAGCATTGTCATGATTATGTTTCTATTTCGTTCATTTAAAATTCAAAACTAAGAATAACGGTATAATTAATAGTAATTCGATACCTAGAGTACAGTCACGGAATGAAAAGGTTCGTCAGTTTTCAAATTGATTCCTTCAACGAATCGCGAGCACATATAACCTTTTGAAACTATGTTACAGAATAACCTCGAGTTAGAGAAAATAATCTTTAACTGTTCGTCAGTAAAGTTCAAAATTATTCAGATCAAAGTTGTTTGACGATTTATCTTGTCAAGAAGATTATTATGATTGATAAACTAAAACCTTCTTGTTGGTTCAACCTGCCATTATTTTTTTTTTTTAAATAAAAAAAACTATTGTCAATTGGTCAATGTCATCATTGCATTGCACTGATGGGATAGAAAAATAAACAAGCAAAACCTTATTCGTTAGCAAACGTCATATTTATTTAAATGTTAGCAGCACTGTTTCTTGTACNTATATCGAAAACCAATAGGGTGAGTTGCACCACCTAACTTTGACCGTAACTATGACGTTAACCGGTGTTTTTTGTATGGAGTTTGACAGATTTTAGACGTTTGTCAAAGTTCAACTAAGATGGTGCAACCCACCCTAAGGCTGTTTTGACAAATCCGTATCGCGATGTCGTTTTGACAGCTAATTTGACAGCGAAGCATAGACGTAAATAGAGAGCAGAAAGAAGGAAGAAACTAATTTAAAATAAAAAAGCTAAAAAAAGTTAAAACAATCGCAAAGTCATAGACATTTTTTAACTTTTATTCGATTTTGAATGAACTTTTATGTCGCCGCGTCGTTGGTGGTTCAATGTGCATTTTGGCTGCCATTTTTCGATCGAATCGAATTACTGGTGACGCGGCGACTGACATTAGTGAAAACTTCCTATTGGTTTGCGATGGCATTTTGACTAGACCCACTGTTATGTTGGCAGGTTTGACTCTTACTGTACCTAGTGCAAGCGAAAACCGACACTAAGGTGACGAACCTTTTCATTCCGCGACTGTACATTATTAAGAGAGACGCATAGTGATAAATCTTAACACGTAACCGTAAGTGATAAAACTTTTGTCCCATATTTATTATGGAAACATCGATCGAATAACGAATCGTAAACACGTAAGAAAAAGTTATGTATAAGTACCTATGTATTTTTAGATGCTGACCATTAGTATACCCTACTTACAAGATATTCAAATTTATCTATTGAATATTATTATTGCTATCCAGCGAGGAAATGCAGCCAGCATCCTCGTCTCTTTGCCTCACGGACACACTTTTACTTTTGAGTAGTAAGTAAGTTTATATTGTTTTTTTGCTTAAAGTTTGTTTTTATTTGAATAGCCGAATAACATGAAAAATAGAGCCCTTATTCTACATTTGGATAGCCCTTTTTAATCCTATACCCTTTAAATCACCCCTTTTACTTATGTTTCTAAATTATTTATTTGATTTTAAATCCTAGAAAACAAGCGTTGTCGCAAAAAATAACCATTTATTATGGTCCAGTTTTAATTTCAAAGCTTTCCAGACTGGCCGTCCACACGTGATAATGATAAAATTTCTCTGTCCCGCATTATTTGTTATGAAACACCGATCGAATTCATAAACACAGTAACGTTACGTGTCCCAGCCGTAATCCAAGGCTGAGTGAAAGTGTGAGGTCACCCGACTTTCACCGGTGTTTGCTTAAGCACGTCCCTTTCCAATACCATATTGTTTGAGAGAGACAGACGCATTGTGATTTCGAGTCGAGACGGCTGGGTTTTAGTGGGTTAAGCGCGGAGGTTGAGGCATCATTCATTTTTAATGTCAGTTTAATGTCAGTTCACTGGTGATGGTGCATGCATCCGTAGTCCAGTCATTATAGTAAGTTCACCTCGGAATTGGAGATACCCAGCTGTAAGTCTGTAAATACGTGTATATTGACACCCTAAAAGTTGTCTCAAAACCTACAAATGGTAGGGTGTAAGCAACTATTAAATTTCAAGGTCAACGGTCACAAAAATCGGTTTTTTGCGCTTTTTTTTAGAAATATCTCATTTCCTATGGGTTTTTTGCTATTTGTATTTATTATCAATATTGTAGAATACTAAATTCTTTACAAATTTTGTTTAAAAACTTTTTTTATACGGTGAACCGTTTTCGAGATAGAGGGCGGAGAGCGCGCGGTCACTGCATCACTTCAGGTCTACTTAAGCGGTTTAGATTTTTCACACAAAAGGATTTTCCCGCTAATTCCTGTGGGAATTTCGGGAATTCCTTGTTGTAACTAAGCTTTGAGTTTACTAAGGTACCTACATGCCAAATTTCAAGCGTCTAACTTCCGTTAAACGTTTAGATTTTTCATACAAAAGGATTTTCCCGCTAATTCCTGTTCCCGTGGGAATTCCTAAGTATACTATAACCTGCCCAGGTGTATGAAGAANTGTCTGTCTGTCTGTCTGTCTGTCTGTCTGTCTGTATGTTCCTTATAGAAACAAAAACTACTCGACGGATTTTAACGAAACTTGGTACAATTATTCTTCATACTCCTGGGCAGGTTAAAGGATACTTAGGAATTCCCACGGGAACGGGAATCAGCGGGAAAATCCTTTTGTGTGAAAAATCTAAACCGCTTAAGTTAGACGCTTGAAATTTGGCATGCAGGTACCTCAGTAAACTTAAACTTTAGTTACAACAGGATATTGCAAAATTCCCACGGGAACGGGAGTTAGCGGGAAAAAACATTTGTATGAAAAATCTAAACCGCTTGAATTTTGGCATGCAGGTACCTTAGTAAACTTAAAGCTTAGTTACAACAGGATATTGCAAAATTACTACGGAAACGAGAGTTAGCGGGAAAAAACATTTGTATGAAAAAATCTGAACCGCGTGATGATAGATAATAGATGAAGGGGGGGTAAAACGAGATCCACGCGTACGAAGTCGCGGGCGGCCGCTAGTAATTAATATAAGGATAAAATATAATAAAATACATCATTTATTTTTAAAAGCGCACATACAAAAAAGATCAATTAGTTTTTAGAGGATCAAATAATATTGTCCCTTAATTAATATCCTTATTTACCTTACAAATACATAGGCTAAAGCCAAACGAGCGTAGTTTTCGTAGCGTAATAAATGGTCAAGTTCCAACACATTTTCCGTCGTTGTGAAGTTCATAAATACAGAATGTAAGTACCTATGTAGACTCAAAAAACGCGTAATACTCGTAAACGCTCGTTTGGCCTCAGCCTTAATAATTTTTTTTTTAAAGACTTTATTGCACACACAACAATGTTCAGTACAAAAAGGCGAGCTTAATGCCATAAGTCATTCTCTACCAGCTGACCTTGAGCAAAACAGAGATATTATCAATGCACTCGTAGAAACACTAGGGGACTAACAACATAAATATCTAAAAATAGTCTCACAAAAATACCGTTTGACCCAGTAAGGAAAGTGACCATAAACACGATACTATCTTGGCCGTGAAACCTTCGCTGAAAACCGATGCCTATCTCTAATTAGAAAGAAGAAGCCCATCGTTGGTAAAAAAAATCAAGGTCAGTAACCAATTAACGCCCGTATTCACAAACGATGCTTGCTTAAATGAAGCAGCAAATCGAACGCACAGCGATGAATAGAGCTCTGTGATTGGTTCATGTGCCACCCTGTGCGTCCACGCGCACTGTGAGATCTCATAGTAATATTAGTAAATACGGGCGTAAGAAGCAATTACAAATATGTCTACTCACGGACATTGCCCGCGGGCGGCGTGACCGGAGGGAGCGGCGAGCGTTCGGCGAACGAACGAGCAACATCTAAGAAGACGATCCTGACGCACTCTCTTCAACGACTTTGCACAAAACGGTCTCGATAACATTGTAAACTTATACCGAATAGATAATTAATTTCATACAGTCCACTCTTTTCAATTATAAACCTCCACTACACTCACTATCGAAGTAACAAAATACAAAAGTTCGTTTGTTCGCTTCAGCTAAATGACGTCCACTGCTGGACAAAGGCTAGGCTTTCTCCAAGGATTTCCAAAACGACCGTTCCTGCACTGCACGCATCCAGGTTCCTCCCGCGACCTTCACCAGATCGTCGGTCCACCTACCCCGGCCTATTCACACTACGTCTTCCGGCCCGTGGTCGCCACTCGAGAACATTTCTGCCCCAATACAAAATTAACTCTGTTTACAATTAAAGTTCTTGTCCTAAACGTTGTTAAACCTTAAAAAAGTCAAATTTTGGGAAAAGTTATAAAGTATTTAGGGGAGATCGGGGTGAGTTGTAACATAGTAGAGTTGTAACAGAGGAGAGTTGTGACGCTATCGACTTTTGGAAACCTACTAGCTTCAGCGAGCTCACCACAGCGCGTATTTTTGTTAGCTCGAGACTATCTTAAAAAGCGCATCGTTACGAGCTCGCTAGTAATAAATAAGTTCCAAATAATCGCCAATGTTACAACCCTCTTTTGTTGCAACTCACCTCGGTCTCCCATAAAAACAATATCTTGATAGGTTTAAGTACCAATATTATGTAAACGAGTCAAACCATAACTCGGTTATACTATAAAGTACCAATTAGACCTTGGGACGATTATACAGTGCTATAACCCGAACCACCTGCTATAGCCTGGCCAATAACGGCTCGAGCCTTGTTGCTTCAAATTTGCTACAAACGAAGACTATCTTACGAATAGACACCGCTTTGAATTTTTTATTAAGTCTTCATTTGAATATGAAATGTTTTAATTTGTACCTATTTTTCCTGGACAGTAATGTATTTGTATATCCGCTCTATCTTACTATCATCCATAGCTGTTTTCAAAGTAATTGCGTACCAAAAAGATGCGTCTGAAGCGGCCTTTACATCTATATCTATAAAGCGAAAGGTCACTGATTGACTGACTGACTCACTCACTCATCACGAAATCTCCGAAACTACAAGTGCTAGGAGTCTCAAATTTTGCATGGGGGTTCCTTTTAGAACGTAACTGCTCACTAAGACGGGATTTTGCTAAATTCAATCCCTAAGGAGGTTAAACGGGGTCCACGCGCACGAAGTCGCGGGCGGCCGCTAGATTTAATATCTGCATGAGATTGTAAAAACAAAGTCCTTTAAAATAAAACAGTACTCATTATTATTTTCAACACTTGAATCAACTTGATTGTTGATAAAAAACACGCTCCCATGTTTTGGTCTGTGAGCACGTTCAACCAGAGGCTCGCTATACTCGTAAAGTCTAGCAAAAGCTTTACAGCCAACATGATTTTAAAAAATCATCATTAACTAGCCCCAAGTCCAATTAAAAGAACTTCATCATCATCATCATTTCAGCCACAGGACGTCCACTGCTGAACATAGGCCTCCCCCAATGACTTCCACATCGCACGGTTGGTAGCGGCCTGCATCCAGAGATATAGAATTAAAAGAACTTGTATTTTTATAAAGCGTAATACTTTTCAATGGCTCCGGAAAAAATTAGCTTATTTTATAATACCAACACATTCAACCTTATTTAAAAAAGGATTCACTGAATAAATATTTATGTACAAAAAAACTTTTTCATTTTTTTTAGTCCCGTTAACCCCTCGTGATAAACTAAATACTTGTGTTGTGTTACGAGTAGATTGACTACAGTTATTATGGAACTATTATTG